>NC_133577.1:53747099-54061308 GCF_964106895.1 Numenius arquata
CAGCATTACTGCTGCTTGCACCCCTTGTTTGGTCCCACTGGATTCTGCTTTGTTTCATGGAGAAGCTTATGTCTCTGCAGGTGGCAGCAACTTTGAACAATCTGGCTGTTCTCTATGGCAAGAGAGGAAAGTACAAAGAAGCAGAGCCACTGTGTAAACGAGCCCTGGAGATCCGTGAGAAGGTACTGGTCTCCCATACTCTCCTTCCTTCCAACTCTCCCCATTACCTTGCTGCACCTGGGAGGTTCAGAAACTATCTAATCTCTTTGGCTGCTGATTCTGCCACCACCTTTCCTGCCTCTCCAGTGTTTGCAGACTTAGAGAAGCCAGCCAGGAGGTGGAAGCTGGAATTTCTCCTGTTTACTTCCCTAGTCCTTGGCTCCTGTCTGACATAGGCATGTTCTGGAGGGACTACAGTGTGTACTGACTCTAGGAGTTCACTGCAGTCTTGCAGTGTTGACTTTTTGTGGCTTCTCTTCTTTTGTTTACCTAGGTCCTAGGCAAAGACCATCCTGACGTGGCCAAGCAGCTGAACAATCTAGCCCTGCTGTGCCAGAACCAGGGCAAATATGACGAGGTGGAGTACTATTACTGCCGGGCCCTGGAGATCTACGAGAGCTGCCTGGGTCCTGATGACCCCAACGTTGCCAAGACCAAGAACAACCTGGTGAGGCCCTGGGGGGAGGCCATGTGGGGATGGGGAATGGTGCCGTGGGAAAGGTGAACATTGCCTGCTGCTTGGAAGTTGCAGCTCTTTGCAAGACGGGGGCAGAGTTAGTCTGTGTTGCCCAGTGGGACTGGAGCTGTTTTCTTGTTTGCAGGCCTCCTGTTACCTGAAGCAAGGCAAATACAAAGATGCAGAGGTGCTGTATAAGGAGATCCTCACCCGTGCTCATGTGAAGGAGTTTGGCTCTGTGGACGGTTTGTACAGCAGAAGCTGTTGGGGCTAGGGAAGGGTGAGCAGTTTGGCCTCCTGGCTGTCAGCCTGGGCTTGGCTGATTCTGGTATGCCCCTGGCAGAGGGATGGGATGCCCTGCAGGGCCCCTGCTTTGGGCAGCCCTTGAGGCACTGCCATTCTAGTGTGTTATGCTGTTCCACCTCTTCTCAGAAAGGGTCTTGGAGAGCTCTGGCTGTCAGTCTTTACTGGGTTGGGAATAGTTGTGGCTAAAAGGGGGAATAGCAAGTGGCACAACCATCCCCAGGCATAAGCTGAAGTTTCTCCTGTACGTACACCTGGCACAGGTATTCCCCCATGGGAGGACTTGTTCCTTCCTTCTCCTGTCCTGCTCTTGCAATGTCAGTTGCCTGCCTTGGGGCTCTAACCCAGGGACCAGGGGGATCTGGAAGACTTGTCACTTCCCTCTGGTGAGCTGCTGGCTCTGGGGACAGAGCATTGGGCTGTGCAGGAGGCAGAGCTCCAGTGGAAGTGGCAGAGCAACAGGGTGAGGTGGTGAGCAGAGCTATCTTGCATTCTTCCGCACACAGATGAGCACAAGCCGATCTGGATGCATGCAGAGGAGAGAGAGGAGATGAGCAAGGTGAGTCTGAGCTGGTGGTGCTCCTTGTTAGCAGCAAGAGCCCTGGGAGGGGAAGGGGATCTAGGGGTTTTTATCCTCTCTTATCACAGCCAGACCCTCCCTCCTGCAATCTGAAGAGCTGCTATGGCCATTGATGAAGGCCGGGAAAGGGCTGGAGAGTTGGGGGAGAGCATGGCTGCTCCTTGGGGCAGCAGGAAAGGAAGGTCGATTAGAGAGCTTGATGCTTTTCCTGGGGCAGGGGGTTGTTCAGCCTCTCAGCCATGGCTGCATGCGCTCTCTTTTTGCTTTAGTGATCCCTCTAGGCCACACAGATGATGGAAGATGGTGGATGGCAGAGGGTTGTGCTGCAGGGCCGTGGCACTCTGTTCCAAAGAACTGCTAGTACCCAGAGCACAACCTGCTTCTGAAGCAGCCCTAAGGCTGCCTGGGGAAAAATGGAGGTCAAGAAGAAACTGCTGCCGTCACCTTGTTTAGGAAACGGAGCCAAACCTCTCGAAAAAGATCTCCGCACAGGGCAGGCCCTATCTGTTCTATGTCCTAGCTGGCCTGTGAAGGAGGGTAGACATGGGTTGTGCTTGCCTTGGTCTAGACTGAGAGACAAAGAAGCTGTTGCTCCTGTTGCCCAGGCCCTGCTCTGTGCTCAGCTGATAAACCCAGCATGGTCCTGTCTCTGCTTTTCCCAAGCCTGACACCTCACCTGCTTTTTGGCAGGTGGGTGAAGCAGCAGAATGAAGGGCTCTGGTCCAGTCCTCTCCTTCTCCTTTGGCCTCAGAGCAGCCCTCATCCCTGCCTGGGCCCAGACAGCAGGCTGGCAGGCTTGGCTTAGTTGACTGATCAGTCCCATCGTGCGAGCCCTAAGAGCAGGGCACTAGCAGCTGCCTCCCCCTAGCATGCTGTGTCTTCCCATTGAACTGCTCTGTGCGGTCCCCAGTGCTCAGCCTCCACCTTGCACTGCTCTGGTTGCTGCCCTGCGAAGGCTTTGCTGCAAGGAAATTACATTTGCTGTGGCACCATCCTATGCAGGAGAAATCAAAGTTGGAGGAGAGCCCAGGCTCCCCTTGCCATCTCTGGGATTGAGACACTTCTGATGGTATCTTTGGAGACTTAAGAGGTCAGAAGTTGATAGTTGTAGTGTGGAGCTATGCTCCAGATAACGCAAGCTTTGCTACGGGGCAAGAGAACAGGCTCAGGGACCTACGGTTGGAGTGAGATTTGTTTTACAGCCTGGGGCAAGGGCTGAGCCTCTTTCCCTGCTCCTGGAACTCCTGTCCTCAGGGCAGCTGCATCCATACCCTATGGCATGGCATAGTTGGCATGGGCTTCCCAGCCAGGCAGCAGTAGCCACAGACCTGCTTGTACTGCTGGCCCAGGGGCTGGGGCTGCCGCACTCCGCTTTGTGCCGTGTTTCCATGTCTCGGATTAAAAAGCATCAAACCCTTCTTGCAGAGTTTCACTTCTTTTTTTTTTTTTTTTTTTTTTTTTTCCCCTCGCCCCTCTTTCCCACTGCTCTCAGTAGCAGCAGGGGAAGATCAGATTGTGCCAGCAGCAGGGCTTTGGGCACAGCTGGCAGCCCTGGCCTGCGAGGCTCTTTCTGCCCCAGGGGATTTGACATCTTTCCCCGCTGGTCCAGCCACCCTCTTAGGGCTCTAAACAAGCTTCAGAGCTGTTACGAGTCCTGAGCTCTCCTGCCCCTGGGGCCTGCCAAGGCTGTCTAGGCTCTGGTGCAAGGCATCATGTGTGCCTATGGCTCAGGGAGATTCCAGCATGCGGGGTAAAGATCTGAGAAGTGCTGTGGGACTGTGAAGACGGTTTCTTCTGGGCTAGAGCCCTTGCCAGAGGGAAATCCCTGCTGAGGGGCAGTGCCCCCTGCACCTGGTTGGTGAGAGCAGCCCTGACAGGCTCGGGATAGCTGGGTGCTTCCTGCCCACCCCATGTGTTGTTGGGGGGTGCAGAGCCAGGGGCATGGCACACCCCCAAGTGCTTGCACATACTGGGGTGCACGGTGTGTGGACAGGCAGCCCTGCTCCCACAGCAGTGGCAATTCCTGCTTGCAGGTGCTGTGGTCCCTACTGACTAGCGTTGTCCTGCAGCGTGGGTTGTCCTGGCCCTAGATCTTTCTCCTTGAGCATCAAGCTCTTTTCCCCCTCCTGTTACTCTGGCCAGCAGCCTCTTTGCTCCTGGCTATGGCAGGGCCAGCCAGCCAGTTTTGGAGAGCAAGGGCTGGACATGGACATGTGGACAAGAGCCCACAGCTAGCTGGGCTGAGCTGCTGTGGAACAGGCCTGACCTTGCAGCAAGAAGGCTTGGATGTGGCTGGCTGATTCCTTTGCCAGCCATGGCTGTGGGCTTTAGTGCCCATGCTGCCTGATGGGTTTTTTTTTTTTTGGTTGGGTGGGTTGGTTTTTTTTTTTTGTCTCCCCTTTGCATGCTGGGGAGGTGGGGTGTTACATCCTCCAGAGCACCATGGGGGTGGGCTGTGTTGTCCCTGCTGCCTTTGGTACCGTGGAAGGGGCAAGGAGATGGGAATATGCCCCTTGCTGGGATGGGGACATCACTTCTACTTGTGCCCCGAGCCCGTTGCAGCGAACGGGCTTTCAGCTTTCCCTCTGGGAACCTGCTGGACTTCATCGCCACATTTGCACGTTGCGTTTCCAAAGTCTATGTTGGTGCCGGGGTGCAGCCTGGGGCCCGACCCTGGCATCCAGTGGGAGAGCACAGGCCAGAGAAGGGCAGTGGGCATGGGGCTAACAGCTCTCATCTCTCCTCACCCTGTAGAGCAAGCACAGAGACAGCGCTCCCTACGCCGAGTATGGCGGCTGGTACAAGGCCTGTAAGGTTAGCAGGTAAGAGGTGGTTTGTTGGGCAGCTGTGGGCTCTGGAGGAGGTAGCGCCAAGGCTCCAGCTCACCTCTCATCTGTTACTACAGCCCAACTGTGAACACCACTCTGAGGAACCTGGGTGCGCTGTACCGACGCCAGGGCAAGCTAGAGGCAGCTGAGACCTTGGAGGAGTGCGCAGTTCGCTCTCGGCGGCAGGTAACTCCAGAGGGGACCTTCCCTGGTGGAGAGGGCATTGTGGGGCTTGGGATGGTAGGTCATGGCCCAGCATTTGGCTTGTGGTGTGGTGAGGACCTCTCCTGGGCTTTGCAGCCTCTGATGTCTTTGGTTTACGTTGCTGCTACACCAGAGCACCTTGGTGGTTGGGGTTGCATTTGTGCAGGTGTTGTGTGCACACCTGTGTGGGGTTGTGCATGGGTAGAACAGATGCGGGGTGTGTGCAACGTGGCGAAGAAGGCACGGCTCTTGGAGTGCAGAAACCCTGCAGCTGGGTTAGGGCAGGTTACCAGGCTTTGTCAGCTACTGAGGAGATCTGCACTCACTGGGATGCTTTCTTCCCACTAATTTTTTTTGTCTGGGGAAGGCACTAGGGGTTTCTTTGAGCACCTCTCACCCTAAACTCCTCTCAGTCCTCAAATAATAACGTAGGAGCTGTAAGCACCTAGCACAAAGAGTGAAGGACAGCAGGAACCTTCATGCACCGAAACACGAAGAAAAAAGGCTGTCAGCTTTGGGATAGCAAGCCCTTGTCCTCCAGGGTGGTTTATGGCTCGAGCTGAGCTGAGAACCCAAACAGGGGCTACTAAGTGCAGGATGACATTTGGCTCCATCCTTCTTCTTGTGCTGTATGTTTTTGGCTGTGATAGGGCAATGGCCAAGACAGGGGACAGACCGGGACCAAGCAGAGCGATGGCACAGGAGATCGCTAGAGGGAAAGAACACAGAAACGCAAAACCTGTTGCCCCTCTACTCTGCAGTGGTGAAGCCACAACTGGAATACTGTGTCCAGTTCTGGGCTCCCCAGTTCAAGAGAGACAGGGAACTACTGGAGAGAGTCCAAGGTAGGGCAATTAAGATGATGGAGGGACTGGAGCATCATCTCCCTTATGAAGAAAGGCTGAGAGAGCTGGGGCTCTTTAGCCTGGAGAAGAGAAGGCTGAGGGGAGACCTTATCTATGTTTACAAGTACCTAAAGGGTGGGTTGAAGGAGGATGGAGCCGGACTCTTTTCAGTGGTTTCCAGTGACAGGACGAGGGGCAACGGGCACAAGCTGGAACATGGGAAGTTCCATTTAAATATGAGGAAGAATTTCTTTCCGGTGAGGGTGCCGGAGCGCTGGAACAGGCTGCCCAGGGAGGTGGTGGAGTCCCCTTCTCTGGAGATCTTCAAGACCCGCCTGGATGCAGTCCTGAGTGATGTGCTCTGGGCAACCCTGCTTTAGCAGGAGAGTTGGACTAGATGATCTCTAGAGGTCCCTTCCAACTCTGACAATTCCGTGATTCCTTCTCCCTTTCTATTTGCAGGGCATTGACCCAATCAACCAGACAAAGGTGGTGGAGATCCTGAAGGAGGGCGATGGCACAGAGAGGCGACGGAGCCTGGGGGGCGGCGTCAAGTACGAGAGTGCCACAGACGGTAGCGAGGAAGTGAGTATGGGCGTGGAATGGAGCGGGGTAAGTACAAGACACCATCAAGAATGGCCTCAGCCGGCTGCCAGAGGGAAGGGACAGCCTTGCTCAGGGCTGTCCCTGCGTGGCCTGTCGTGGCATCCTTGTCTGCCTCCATTCGTTCCCTGCACACTTCCTTCCCCTCTTTCTTGGCATGAGCCGGCCAGCCCACACAGGTGTGTGTCTGGGCCTGGCTTCTGGTGTACCAGCCAGATATCCCCGACTAAGGGCTTCTGCTTCCAGGGGGCTGCCAGGCCCTGGCGATGCACAGCATGAGCTGGTCCTGGTCTGCCCTTAATCTTAGCCTTGCAACCTTATTAACATCTCTCCCTGCTGTTCCCCTCTCGAGGCCCTGGCTGAGAGCACTGGCCCCATCTCAGGCCCACACAGCCTTTGTGAGCAACTTGACTGTCTGTCCTGTACCGCACCACAGGCGATGCTGAGCCTGGGGGAGGGTTGTGTGTGCGTGTGTGTGTGTGCTTGGTGTGTCTGTGACTGAATGACTGCAGGGCACGGGAATAGTCTGTAGCCAGCATCTTTGCTGTCTCCCTCTCCTGGTCTCTTGTCCTCCGCAGGCTCCGGCCAAGCAGAGGTGGTAAAAGGCAGGTCTTTGTGGGATGCCAGTGGTGGCAAAAGAGGCTGGCGTTAGCGAAGGCACAGACAGGGTGACCTGACCCTCTCTGGGCTTGCTCTGAAACTGAGGGGCGCTTTGGTCACTAGCACTGAGTTTGGAGCAAGGTAGCGGTCCAGGTCTGGGACAGGTGCCTTTTGTCTTCTGCAAGGAGGAGGATGGAGAAGAGGTGGCAAGTGAGCATGGTGCTGGTGGGTGCTTGGCTCGAGGGCTGCTAGAGCTGTTAACACTTACTATTCCTCCTGCAAACTCTAGTTGAGAGTGTAGTGTAGCTGGATACCCAGGGGTTGTTGCAGCCTGGCAGGAGGCGACACACTGAGCACATGGAGTTCTTTGCTCCCCCCTCACATCTGCTGTCACTAACCCTTCCCCACTTGGCTCGTCTCCATCCCCACCCGCATGAGCTCCCTCCTTTCCCCCTTCCTCTTCCCTGTTGCCATGACAGCCCCTCAACACCCAAGCCTGAAGCCTGCTGGCTCTCTTGATTGTGGATTGTACCCAGGAGGTGGCTGGAGGGGACCTGGGGAGCAGAGCTTCAAGGGGACCTGGCAGCTCTGCCAGACGTAGGGCTGTCCTCTGTCCCAGCTCTTGGCATCAGGAGCAAAGAGAGTCCTTTCCCTGGCAAGGCACCGACCCTGGGCCCTTGCAGTCCCTCTTAGTAGAGGGGCTAGGCAAGCACAGAGGGAGGGTTGCAAGTTTGGATTAGGGTCACCTGATCCCTGTCCTGGGTGGTGGCTCTCTGCCATTCCTCCTGGCTGTGGCTGGTGTTGGGTGATCGCTTTACGCTGGTGATGGTCTGAGAGACCTTCCTGTCAGTCTCTGAGCTGATCATCCCAAAGCAAGCAGGCAGTGTCACCCTCTCCCCCAGCCTGACCCAGCCAAGGGGTATAGCACCTGCTTGTGTGACCCAGAGGGCTTGGCAGGGCTTACCTGGCCCAGCCAGCTGTAGATAGAGGATTTGAGGGCTAGCCCAGCACCCTGGGGAACAGGGCTGTTGCCACATGATGCTTGGTGCCTTTTCCAGCCTGCTGCACATGTGGCCAGCCTCTTCTCCCTGGCCAGCAGGCCTGCACTGGGCTGCAGCTCCCCCAAAATGAAGGCTGAGGCAGCTCCTGCTGCTCCTGTCTGTCACGGCCAGTTGTTCCCTGTGCTGGTCTAGAGATCTTGGACGTGCTGCCTCGGAGCAGTCTCTGCTGCCGTCCCTTAGCTGTCAGCTGCTGCAGGCAGGGCCCATGGGATACCCTACCGCCCCCCAGGGTGCCAGCAGCCTCTGTGCCCTGCTGCCAGGAGCAGCTCTGGAAGCACCCCAGGGCCTGGACCAGCTGCTTGCTGCCCAGGTAATTGGGCTGGGAGAGCCAAGGTCTGGGCCATGAGAGCAGGAATGGCACCAGCTCAGCGGTGCTGAGGCCTTGGCGGGCACCCTGTGCCCAAGGTCCGAGAGCCAGGGAGCCCTCAGATGCAGGTTGTTCCTCCTGGAGCTAGCTGTTCCTGCCAGCCTGCTAGAGCGCACTGGCAAAAGATGTGAGCCCACTGTTTTGGCCTCACAGGACTACCCCCCCCCCCCCCCCCACCGCACCCCCACTTTTGCCCAGAGGTGGCCCCATTGTCTCTGCATGCAGCCTGGGCCCTGCCCCACCTGCTCCCTGGGTGACCTACAACCTCACGGCCTTGTAAATTGTGTCTTTCTCCTCTCTGTGCACTAGGCTTAAATGCCTCCCGAGACTCCCTCTTTCCCCTCCACCGCAATCACCTGGATGTTTGTGTTGTATCTTCCGACTTTTCCTCCACACCATCCCTCCTTCCTCGGCGAGAACTCCACGCCAGTCCCCCAACCCTCCCGGCGCGCGAGGGCACCGCGACGCCTGCAGAGAGGAGTCCCTGGCCACATGGCCCAGCTCCAGTCCCGTGGCCAGCAAGAGCAGGAAGAATCTGCGAGGAGCTGCCTGCTCCCCCAGGCCAGGGTGACGGGCCACCGTCCCCTTGCGTGCCCCCCACCCCCAGCCTGCCCTTGCTCATCCCTGGGGACCAGGCCTGCGGGGGATTGTCTTCACTCCAGGCGTGCCGACTCCACCGTCATTAGACATCCTCAACCCTCCTAGCTTGTTCCCTCCCGTCTCTGCAAAGGCCGGGACGGAGGCACGAAGATGGGGAGGGGGGCTGTTTTTAGGACAGAGAGGCCTGGCATTGGCAGGGCTGTCATGTGCCCAGTTGCTTTCTTCCCTGTAGGCTTAGCTGATGTTAGTGCCCTGTAGCAAACCTGCGCTGGCCACCGGTGAGCTGGGCTCTCCCTGCAGCACAGGGTGGTCCCCGTCTTGCTGTCCTCCTCCCTGCTGAGCTCTGCAACCCAGGAGCAGCTTGTAGGTCTCTCTGCAGGGGCACGGGAATGTAGCGTGGCCCATAACTACCATACATCCAAGACAAAGTGAGGGGGTGACAGCCAAGGGCCACGTGTGGAACGGGGACCTGCCAGGAGAAGTGGGCTTGGTTGCAACCTCCTGACCTGATGCTGTAGCAGAATTCCTCACTCGATGGTGTTAAGCGGTGGATAAGCTCCCCATTGCTCCAGGGTCCCTAGGTGTGGGTTGCTGGGAGAGGCAGAGGTGAAGCTGTTCGCTGTTCCTTGGAGACAGAGGGAAGGGTAGGAGGAAAACAGAACTTTTCTGCAAGGGGCAAGGCCCCAGGCCATTAGAAGTGGCCGAGATGGGGAATGGGCTGGTTTGGAGCAGAGGGGTTAGGAGAAAAAGGAGGTGCAAAGAAGGATGAGAGGAAAGGAAGAGCTGGGGCTTGGGGTGCCCTGAGCATGTGGGGGCAGATGGGGTAGCTGGAGGGAGGTTTCTGCAGGAGGAGAAGGGGCTGGGTGGTTCACGGAGGAGGGCAATTCTTGGACACAGGACCTGGCTTGCCAGGCATGATCCCTGGGGCTGCGACTTGCTGCCTGGCTGTCCCTGGCCGAGCGGGTGGCAAATCTGTAACCTGTGACTGCTAAGACGACAGTGCTGACCCTGGGCATGTGTGGGGGTGGCTCAGTGCCTCTGATGGGACTCCAGGCCTGCACAGGGTCTGGTGCTGTTGGTCGCTACTGGGAAAAGGGGATGTTTCCCAGGGGCAGACCACCACTGCCTTGAGCCTAACACCCTTGGGTGCCTACCCTCAGCCCACCTCCTCCATAGGAAGTGAGCCTCCCCGGTCCTCCTACCTGGGAAGAAGGCTGGGGAGGCTGCAGCCAGCAGGACAGAGCCCAGAGGCCAGCGCAGGACAACACCCCCCACCCCCCTTATTTATTTAGCTAGATAGTTTGATAGTCATCTGGCTAGTCATCATGATAGTCATCTGGCAGGTTGTGATACTAAATGTGCTTGTGTCTGTCCGGGCCTGGCTTTCCCCTGGTGGCGCAGAGGCCTTGGGGCACGTGCATGCTGCTCCCCTGGGAGCTTGTGCTTGCTGAAAGGATGTTTGTCCTCAGGACCATGGGGTGTGGAGCCCAGGGCTGAGCTCTCTAGGGCTTGTGCCTCCCCTGCCTCTCTCTCCCAGTGCTGCTCCACGCTCCTGGAGAGCGATGCGTCCCCAGCGCAGGGTGCGTTCAGGCCTCGATGCCACCTGCCCCTGTGTTTTGTCACGTCCCGGACCTGGTGCTGTAACAACCGTACCTCTGATTAAAGGTAGACAGACCCGAACCGCTGCCCTGTGCTTCTTTCCACGCTCTGTAGGCCAGTGTCGGTCAGCCCTGGGGTGGCGGGTGCAAATGCTGCTGGAGCAGGTGTTGGGGGTGCTTGGTGTCTGTGTGCGTGCGGGGCCGGGGGGTGGGGATGTGCCACCCCCAGGGTGCCTTCTCCTAGGCTGAGCATTGGAGACGAGGGACCCACCTCCGCTGTGCCTCTCCTCAAACCTCCAAACCGGGGTTGCTGCTAACCTCGGCTCTGTAGCTCCCTGTGGCGGGGCTGCCCTGGGGTGTCTGAGCTTGGGCCTTCCCCAGCTGGTGTTTCCATTAGTCAGAGAAATACCCCATTGTGTCCCCCCAGTGCTGAGCTCCACACGCTGCCAAATCCTGCCCAAGTCCTCTGCCTCCATGCAGCAAGCAGGGTGGGAGCACGCAGCAGAGAGCAGCTCAGCGCTGGAGCTGCTTTTCCTTCTTTACTTTTTTTTTTTTTTTTTTTGGAGTGTTCTCATCATCCTGGTGGGTGCAATGGGGTGGGGGCTCTGCGGTAAGCCAAGCCCCATAAATGTTCTGGGTTAAAAATAACCCTGCAGAAAAGGGAGTGGGGAGAGAAGGGAGGCTATTTTTAACCCAGCGTGCAGCAGCATTTGGTTCTGGTGTTGGTCTGCAGTCGGTCTGCATCACTGCAGCTGGGGAAATACGGTTCCACCCTCCAGCCCTGACCCCACAGCGCACTTTCTGGCCGGATCCTGCTGCCCTTGTACCATGGTCCTGCTCCCCTGCCCCAGCTGTGTTCCCTTCTCCACCCCGGCTCGTGTGCCCTGGCAAAAGGAACAGTGCCTGGCGTGGCGGTACCCTGCATGGTGGTGACCCAGTGCAAGTCTGCTGGGGAGGCAAAAGACACCCTCCCACACCCCTGGTCTTTGCTAGTGCCACATTGTGATGGCCAGCTCCTCCAAAACCTGCCCAGGATGCCTGGTGCGGGAGCCGAATTGTTTACTTTGCTAATGCTTTCGGTGCTCTCTGGATTCCTGGTGAGTGGGTCCCTTGCAGCAACAGCACATGTAAAAACATGTGTTTTTACACATGTGTGTTTACAAACAACACAGTTTAGTAATCCTTCATCCCGACGAGAAAGCGAAGAGGTTCAATGCACTTGGCCTATCCAAGAAGGGATGAGATGAATGCCAGGAGAAAGGTTTGCTGGAAGGAAAAGTCCCGTTCAGCTGCTGAAGGGGGGGGTCTAGGGCTGGATCAGCTTTGGGTAATCGGAACAGGCCAGTGTTGGAAAAGCCTTCCCCAGGACCACAAACCGTAGGTGTCAGCACAGGGGGGTGGCTGGCCTCAGGCAGACTCTGCTTACCTGCAGAGCTGCATGGACACTCCTGGAGCAATCACTGGTGCCAGCCTGAGCCACAGGGCATGTTGGTCACTTGGAGTGGTACAAAGGGGGTCGCACACATGCTCGTAAGGAGCAGAGGGCTTTTGCAGTCTCCTTATCTCCGTTTCTTCTGCCTTGATGTGCCGTGGCCACTGGGTTCAGGAGCAGGGAGGACTGCTGTTATCAGGCCATCAGAGGGAAAGTAACTCCACATCAGCAGCGGTGCCACAACCTTGTGTAATGAGCGTGCCTGGCCACAGGGGAAGAGCATGGTGGCACGAGGTGGTCTTCAACGTTGGTAGCCTGTGCCTTCCGTGCGTGTGGAGCTAAATGCAGGAGACAGGCTAGAGCCTGTGAAGGGCTGAAAGTGCCTTTCTGAGTACTAAGGACTTTTGGGGGCAGGTGGGAGGAAATGGGCTGAGGAACAAGATGTAGTGCTAGCTTTGGTCTTTGGAAAAAGCAGGCAACCGTAAAGAAACCCTTTAAAGTGCCACCCTGGGGCAGCTAGCAGGGCTGGGCGAAGTTGGGGGTACCAAGGAGAGTGGTGCCTGCTTGGCAACACAGCCAAATGAACGCAATCCAGGTGGAGCTGCCTGAATTGCTCAGCAGGTTCAAAACTAATCCTCTTGGAGACGTTAGAGGTGGGACAAGGCCATGTGTGCATGTGGACCTGTCTTGTCTGCCATGAGTGAGCCTGCAGGACCAGGATGTGCATCAGGACGAGTGCTGGATGGAGAGGAGGAATAGCAATGACGTGGTGAGGAAGGGCGAGGGGAGAGGGAGGATAGTCTCCAGCCAGCGGCAAATGAGGAGCGCGTCCTTCAACTGAATGTCCTGGTAGCACGTCCTGGCCTGACGAAAGTACCCCCAAGCTCGGGGCTACCACCATCAGGGCTTGGTCCCAGGCCACTGGGACCTCCTTAGTAGCAGCTGCCTGAGCTGTCGCAGGTGATGGAGCTATGCCATGCTCGAGCAAGGCTGTGGGGATGGCAGTGCCATTTGTGCCGGTGGCCTGGCGTAGGTCAGCAGCCTGGCTTGGTGTTGGGTTTGCACCGGGCAGGAAGGAGAATCAGTCTGGATGAGCCAAGCTGTGGTGGTGTTCCCGGACCTCACGGTCGTCATGTCCTCTGGAGAACCAGGGTGAGGGGGAGCCATGTAGTGAGCAGGAAGCCTGCTTTGTGCCGGGGCTAAATCCTCAGCGCCAGCGGGCCAAGAGGGTGTTTGGAGCCAAGCCCAGTTCCTGGCCACTCGTCTGCAGCATGCCAGAGCCTGATCGGTGCCACTCAGCCATCACCCCGGCTTGTGTCTCTGTGTCCAGGATGGCAGTGGCACCCTCCAGCGCAGCAGCTCCCTGGGGAAAATCCGGGAAGTGATACGGAGGAGCAGCGAGATGTTGGTCAAGAAACTGCAGGGCAATGGTCCCCTGGAGCCCAGGAACACCAGGTAAGGGCCAGGGCGGGTGGGGACCCTGCCACCCCCTGGCCTTGGGGTCTGGCCAGGCACAATAAGATCACACCCGCTCTCCTCTGCTTTCTTGTAGCATGAAGCGAGCCGCGTCATTAAATTACCTGCACAAGTCTAGTGATGCTTCGTTTGAGGTAAGCAGAGGGCGGACGGTGGGGCTGGGGCAGGAATGGGTGCTGAGGTGGGGGCTATGGGGACCGCGGCCGGTGACACAGGCGGTGCCTGAGACCCCGCTGGTGAACGTTCATCCATGCAGATGTACTCATCCCTGTGGGGCTGGAGGTACTTTGTCCTCCCGAGGGGTGGCCAGGGCCAGTGCCCCCACCCTGTGCCCTGATCCTGAGATCGTAGCTCCAAAAAGGAAGGTGTTGCCTCCAGGTAATCGCCTCCCTGCCTGCTGAGCTCAGCAAACCCTCCAGCTGCAGACTGGGAGCAAAGAGGTGGCTGATGATGGCCCCCCCCGGGGCTTGCGAGGCAGGAGGGGGTGGGCTGGCAGCTTTGGGACAGGGTGGTGGTGGTGGGGGTGGGGGTGTTACAGGTACTGCTCCTCATGGGTGCTGTATTTTCCAGGGCACCCAAGGCCTGCGTGCAGAGAGCAGAGGACTCAGCGCCAGCAGCATGGACCTCTCCTCCCACAGCTCCCTCCTCTCCTCCAACTGACCCCCCCACCACCACCACCCTCCACCCCCCCCCCCCGGCATCTGGCCGCCCTGCTGCTGGCCCACCCACCCACCCACCGCAGCTTGGGGCACCCTCCCCACCTCAACTGCACCCTTTTCCCCCATCACCGGCTCTTGTGCCACTGTCTGCCCGTCCATCCCGGGAGGAGGGGGGGGGATAAAGGGGGAGGGGGGACCGGGAGGCCCCCTAGCTAGTTTTGGGAACCGCAGCCCCGCACGCATGCGCCCCCTCCGCTGCGCACCCAGCTTCGGTGGCTCGGTACCGGTCGCCACACGCTAGCCAAGGTAGACACGTAATGCCGGTCCGGTGGGAACGGGGCGGCACCGGGAGCGGCAAACCGCCCCCCCCCCCCCCCCAACTCCCCCCCTCGCTGCCCACCGGAGCGCCGCGGGCACTGGGGGCGGCCGCGCGTTCGTTCGCACCCCCCACCCCCCCTTACCCCCCGCTGGCTGATGGCTGTACTTTATTTTATTAAATAAAAACCACCCTAGAAGCGACCGTGGCTCAGAACGGCGGGGCGCCGGGGGCGTGTGTGTTGGAGCTGGGGGGGCGTTGAAGGGGGTGGGGGGGTGTTAGGGGGTCGGGGGGTGTATCGGAGGGGGGGGTTGTTGGGGGGGTGTTGCAGGAGGGGGTGTGTCGGAGGAGGGGGGGTGTTGCGGGGGTGTCGGGGGTGTGTGTCGGAGGAGGGGGGGTGTTGCGGGGGTGTCGGGGGTGTGTGTCGGAGGAGGGGGGGTGTTGCGGGGGGGTGTTGCGGGGGTGTCGGGGGTGTGTGTCGGAGGAGGGGGGGTGTTGCGGGGGGGTGTTGCGGGGGTGTCGGGGGTGTGTGTCGGAGGAGGGGGGGTGTTGGGGGGGTGTTGCAGGAGGAGGGGGTGCTGGAGGCGGGGGAGAGGGGAGCGCGAGCGCCGCCTGCCGGGGGAGCAACGGCGCCACGCCTCGTGACGTCATCAGTGACGCCACCTTTCGGGGGCGGGGCGCTGGTTTCTGGGTGCGAGGAGGAGGAGGAGGAGGAGGAGGGGGGGGGGAAGCGAAGCGGAGGGGGGGGGGTGGTGGTGGTGGGGTGGGGGGGCGCTATGGCGCGCATCAGCCTGGAGGACCTGGACGGGCTGGGCGAGGAGGCCGAGGAGGATGGCGGCGACGAGGAGGAGGAAGAAGAAGAGGAGGAGGAGCGGGGCCGCTTGTTCGCCCACTGGGAGGCGGTGGCCAGCACTCACCGAGTGAGCTTGCCCCGAGGTGAGCGGGGTTTGGAGGAGGAGGAGGAGGAGGAGAAGGAGGAGGGGAGGGGGGGGGTTGGTTGGGCCTGTCCCTGCCGGCCGGCCTGGGCGAGCCTCCCCCCCCCACCTCCCCTCCCACCCACCCACCTCCTTCTCATCTCCTTTGCCTTGCAGACATGGCGGGCCCCATCGTCCAGATGAGCCGGCACAGCCAGGCCCGCCAGGCCGTGCCCTACGTTACCCTCTCGCAGCAGGAGAAGGTGAGGCCTGCACCTCTCCCCACAGCCCGATGAGGCACTTTCCCTCAGGGAAAGGGGCTGCTGCTCTTTCCCGAGGAAAGAGGGGTCCCCCCCCGCGCTGTGGAACAGCGCGGGGGGGGACCCCTCTTTCCTCGGGAAAGAGCAGCAGCCCCTTTCCCTCAGGGAGAAGGCGGCCACCTCATCGGGCTTGCACCCGAGGCCTTCTGCTGTCCCCGCGTCTTCTCCCGCGTTGAGTGAACGGCGGTGGCTCAGCTTCCCGGCCTTGTTTTTAAAATCGAACTGGCCTCGCCGCTTCCTCTGGGCCTCTCCCGGCTGGCCGCCTTTACCCGCCTCTCCTCCTTTACCCGCCTCTCCTCCGAGAAGAGAGAGAACGCGAGGGTTTTAACAGCTTCAAGGGTCTGCGCCCTGCCTGCTGGGTTTGGGGTTTTGTGGCTGCCGGTTAGAGCCGGAGAAGATCTCTAGCCGGCCCAAGATAAGGATGCTTCGGTGGGGAGCGCCAGCCCCGGCCATCTGACCTGAGCGTGTGGTGGTACGTGTCACGGACTTTCAATCCAAAGGCTACGGTTAGCTTCTGCCCAAACGTCTCCCGGGCCAGCCGAGTCACCCGCCTCCCTCTCAACTCTCGCGCACAAAAGGGCGCTTCCGAGCTCTGAGGAATAGCTGTGAAGAAACGCCTGTCCGACTGGTTCCTGTACCTCTGCGGAGTTGGTTGGGCTTGCTACCAGGAAGGCATCCGTCAATTGTCCTCTATATGAGGAGAGCTTAACCAGTTTCTTCTGGGCTGAGGTCCAGCGCTCCTGCCTGTAAAACACGTCTGAGCATGTAGGTTGTTTAGTTCTGAACTGGGGCTTCACCGCACTCCCACTTCCCCTCTTCTTCTGGGTCCCAGGGCTCTTCTCTGCCTGTGCTGGTCCCAGGCAGGAATGGGGCCCCAAGACTTTGTGGAACCTGAAGATCTTTGGTTGCTGTTGCCATCCCCTCTGTGCCTGAGGAGGATTGTTGGAGTTTTACTCCAGGGCTGGGTGAGGAGACAGGAGCCACTTCCTGGCATCAGTGCTCAGGGAACTTTGGAGCTGGGGCCCTTCTGGGAAAAAGAAGATGTTTCCCAGGCTCGGGCAGGCAAGTGGTATTTTGCTGCTCCTCCTGAGCTGTCAGTGCTACAAGCCCGCGTCCTCTTGGAGGCAAGCGAAATTATTATAAGCCTTGCTCTGTCAGTACTCTCAGTCGAGTTCCCCCGCTCATATTGCAGGGACCTGTTGCCACTGGCTCTGTGTGAAGTATCTTAACTCTTCCTCTTGGTCAAGTCTCATCTTCTAGAGTGGTGATGCTTAATACCAGGATCCGGCTGTGGGGCACTGTGTTGTGGGGCACTCTTTCTTCCTGGCACCCCGCTGCTGTACACGAGCGGTCCAGATGCCTTCCCTTCTGCCTTGGCTTTGGCTTTCTGAGTGGAGACCTGATTTGGGTGGAGCCACAGGGAGGCCGCACTCGGTTCTGAGGCTGGTCACAACTTCCCGGCTCACTTCGCTGCCAGCACAGCTGTGGAGCACAGAAGTTTGGACAGGTGCCCTGAGCTCCGTGGAACAAGGTTGTCTCAGGAGCGCTTTAATCTGGCTGAAGAACAAGCTGCGAGCAGGAAGATAGGTGCTGGCTACAACTTCCCACCCCCTCTTTATGTGGTCCCTGTGGTTATAACCATGCTATGAGTGAACTATGAGGAGATTCAGATGCCATTTCCCCGCTCTCCCCTGCCCCCCTTCTGTGTTGGCCAGAAGACTGGGCATCTGTGCTGGAAATAGAGATTCTGACCCATCCCTCAAAGCTGTCCCCTCTGCGCCAGCTGTGTTCATGTCTTTTCTTCCTCCTGTCGCTTCTTAGTACGGGAGAAGGATCTGAGAGGAGTTTTGTTCCAACCTTCACAGCTCTTCTGGGTGCTAGAGCTCTTCTGCCAGACTTTCCCTTTTGCTGGGCAGGAGGCTTTTTGCTTGTTATCCTCTGTGCACGCAGGGCTCCAGGTAAAAGGTGCTGCACCTGAGAATCGTGTCAGCCTTGCTGGAGGCCTTTGGGTGCCTGGAATCGGGCACATCCTTGTGAGTAGGCAGGACAGCGACTGGAGAGGAGCAGAAAGTCCTGTGCCCCCTGCTGAGGATGTGCTGCATTCCGTGTGCATGCCAGGAGCCTCCAAGCCTCCCTGCACCCTGTCCCCTGTCCGTGCTTTTCCTTTGGCTGACTTTTGCCCGGTGCTGTTAAAGTGTCCTTGTCTGAGGTGCGTGTGACGCCAGTTCCCTCCGCCTTCTCCAGCCTCCCCTGCCCGTCGCTATCTAGCAGGGGGTCTCATTCTGGCAGAGTCCCGTCTACCCACCTCCTGCCTGTCAGTGTCGGTTTTGCCACCCGAGTGCTGCAGTGTTGTCAGTGTGCTTAACTCTGACTTGGCTTGTCTGTGGCCTGTTTCAGCGCGAGGAAGCAGCGTGCTTAACTCTGACTTGGCTTGTCTGTGGCCTGTTTCAGCGCGAGGAAGCAGCCTATGAGGAGCGGCGGTACCCAGCTGGGAAGTGGGCGTGTGTCACCAAGGGGGAGCCCATGTATGAGCAGAGCATCTCCATGAGCTTCATGAAGCTCATGCGCTACATCTGCAAGGAGAACTCTGTAGGTGTGTGCAGGCAGGGGCTGGAGGGGGCTGGCAGGCTGCACAGAGGGACGGCCCTGCCACTGTTTGTTCGGAGTGGGGACAAGGGCTGCCACTCCTGAGCCAGCTGTTTCACTGTGCCCGTTGCTTTCCTACCTCCCTTCCAGGTTGCTACCTGGGCATGACAGTCCCAGTGCTCAACGAAATCCACCTGACCAAGGAGGGGACTGAGCTGGAGCGTGAGGTCGTAACCGCCTATTATCTACCGGGAGAGTTCCAGCAAAATCCTCCTGTTCCCACGGACCCCGAAATCCACATCACCGAGAGGGCACCACTCCGGGTTATAACCAGGTGACCCCAGCACCAGAGGTGTTTTTTCAGCTCAGAGGAGGTGTATGAACTCCCCGCACGGCTGCTGTGGTTCCTTGGGCAGAGGGGTGGGAGCCCTGGCTGTGGGAAGGGGGAACGTGCTGCGTCTGCTGCTTACGTTGCTCCCTTTGCTGCAGGGTTTTCTATGGGATGACCACTGAGGAGACGATTCTGCGAGAGATCAGTCTCTTCTGGGAGCTCTTGGGTTCCACAGACACTGTGCTCCGGGAAACCTACATCGTGGCTGTTTATGAAAACCCCAGCATCCCTCAGCGCCGCAATGAGATCTGGTTCATCTGCCGAGCAGAGTGAGTCCCCTCTGTGACCGCAAACCGTCCTGCGACTGGACCTGGTGTAGATGGCAGTTCTGACCCAAAGGAGACGAATGCACATCCTGACCCACCATTCACCCACAAAATGACAGACCGGGAGACTGCGGGGTGGGTTTGCGCTCTGCCCGGCGAGGGCCCGGCCAGGGGAAAACCTGACTGGTCTGCACTTCACCTACCTCCGCAGGGGCCAGCTGAGGCTGGAGCTGGCACCGGCACCGGGGAGAGCCTCTGCAGCAGGCTCCTGGTGGGAAGCACGTGGTGGGGGCTCATGTAAGGCAGTAACCGTGTGGGCTTGTGCGATGCGCTGGCCTGACCTGGGCTTCTCTCAGCTCTGAGCCGAGATTGCAGAGCTGTGCCAGGCACGCTAGTGGGGCTTGTGGACGGCGGAGTCACAAGGTGATGGTGTGTAGAAAGCAAACGACAGTGTGCGAGGTGTGGGGCTCTGTCTGGGCTTCCCAGAGAAGAAGGGTGAGAAGGGCTTCCTGTGAGAAGGGCTCCCTGTCCCGAATGGAGCCACTGAAATGCTGCTACAGGGACAGTAGGGTTTGAAGGGGGGAAAGGGCTCGCCGCAAGCGAGATGTGGATCCTGAACGTTTCCTGCTGGGATGGCTCTCTTTGGACTCTTGGGTTGCCTCCCTGGCTGTCACTCACCATCCTTCAGCTAGGACCGGGGCGCTGGCAGCCTTTGTCCATCCGTTGTGGGTGCTGTTTCGCGGACCTGCTGCAAGCTGAGAGGGACGGGTCCTGACGGCGGCAGCAGCGGCACCGCCGTGTGTTGCGTTGTGCATCGATCAGCGAGTTTCACATCCATGAATACCGTCACGCTTTCCTGGGGGAAGCTGGCAGTGCCAACAGTAAATAAACCCAGCTCAAACCACTGCAGCTGCAAGATCACTGATGGGGAGGGGTGGGGGGGGTTGGGAAGAGCCTTGCCTTCTCCCTCAAGCTGCTCCAGGCTGCAAAGCTGTGTCTAATTAGAAGGGCTCTGATGTTTGCCCAGGTTATGGCGTCGTGTTCAGCCAGGCACAGGCTGCTTATATTACTGCTACAGACAACTCTGGCCGCGCTCCCCTGCAGGTGAGGCGGTTTTCTGTAGGCTGGGGTCTGCTCTAGCCTCATTTTTTCCCCTGAGCAGAACGTTGGCTCCTTTGACTGTACTGCAGACGGGCACTCGATCTCGGGGGCTGAGAATTCAGCACATGACGGCACGTCGTGCTGGTTGGCTGCAGAAACTGGTGCACTTAGAATCATAGAATGGTTAGAATTGGAAGGGACCTTAAGGATCATCCAGTTCCAACCCCCCTGCCACGGGCAGGGACACCTCCCACCAGACCAGGTTGCTCAAAGCCCCATCCAGCCTGGCCTTGAACACCTCCACGGATGGGGCATCCACAGCTTCCCTGGGCAACCTGTTCCAGTGCCTCACCACCCTCACAGGAAAGAATTTCCTCCTAATATCTCATCTAAATCTCCCCTCTTCCAATTTAAAACCATTACCCCTTGTCCTGTCACTACACTTCCTGACAAAGAGTCCCTCTCCGGCTCTCCTGTAGGCACACTTCATCCCCACTTCTGCAGGGATGTGCTTAACTGGCTCGGTGCGGAGGGACTCCTGGCTCCTCACCTATTTCCCAAGGAGTTTCCTCCTGCTGTAACTGGAGGCGCGCCATGTGCCTCACCTCCCACTGCTGCTCAGACTCTGGCTCTGGCCCTTTGGCTCTGCAATGCAGCCGGCTGGGGGGGGGGGGTCGGGAAGAGGGGAAGGGCCAGGGCCAGCTCTGTGGTCTCATTGCCCTAGCAGCGCAGGGGGCTTCTGCCACCCCATTCTCTGATCAGATGCTTTTCGTTGCCCTGGTGCAGGCTGGCTTGCCCTCTGGAAGCGAGGGAGCCTGGCTGCCCAGCCTGTGGCTGTGGGGAGAGTGGGGCCGGGCACGTTATACCCTCGTCTTCGAAGGAGCGAGGTAGCTTCAGGCAGAGCCTGGGCAAGCCCCGCCAGAGCAGACAGTGGTTTCCTGGGTATCTTGTGGTGCGGTTCTTTCTGGTCCCTGGGGCACTAAAGGCAGGTAGGGCTGGGGAGGTGATGTGACAGCCCGCAGCTCTGAAGGCTGATGTGGCAAATGCTCTTCAGATAAGAGCGGCGATACCTGGATTGGCAGTGCTTGCGCTCACTTCCCTCCTGGGGAAGGAGAAGCGATTCCCTTACATCAGGCTGGGATCAGGCGCCTCAGCGGGAGAGCAAAGTCAGCCAGCGTGTGTGGGACAGAGACCCTTCCTCTTACCGCACATCACCTGCCTTGCTTGCCCTGAGGTTGCAGGTGGAAGTAAAACTTGCTTTCTAGAGCTTGCTGAATGGGCTACCGCTTCCTCTGAGGCTGCTGGGTCCCCAACCACAACCAGAACAGCTTTCGGTGGCAGGAAGCGGTGGCTTCCCTATGAGAGAGGACCGGTCTGCGGCTACTGGCAAAGCCGCACAGCCGTGCTGGGGCAGCACCGTGGTCTCCCAGGCTCTGCTGGAGGTGGTAATGGAAGGAGCTTCTGGTGCAGCTCCAGGCCGGCACCACCACGCAGGGCAGCAGGCGTGCTCCGGTCCTGTGCCACGCGGGCTTTGCTAAGTCAAGCCTTCAGCATCTTCTGTGACGGATCCAGCAGAGCTCTTGGGAGACGCCGTGGGGTGTCTGATGGTGAGTCTTCCTTCCAGGCGGTACCGAAAGCAGCCAGCAGCCAAACCAGCTGGAAAGCCGGTGTTCAGACCTGCGGCCGCCAGAGCTGGTGGAGCGGTGGGCTCCGTGGGAGCCTTTGGTCGGGCAGGGAGACCTCCAGCCCGCACTCTGCAGGCGGCCAGGCCAGCTTGGGCTGCCGTGCCCCGACTTTGGGCCATGTGGGTGAGCACCAAGGAATAGGCGAAGCGTTGGGGAGCTGGGGCTGCCTGCCCAGCCTTCTGCGGAGCCCGCAGCGGGACGCAGAGCTCCCGGGTGCTGCTGGCCTTTCACGGGGTCTCTCCAACAGCGGTAGGTGGGGGACCTCCCACCACCGGTTTAACGAGGAGCCCCCGGGTGGGAGGGCAGCTCCGCCGTCTCCTCGCTGCTCCGCGCCCCCCACCACCCCCCGGGCTGGGGCTCGGGGCGGACGGGAGCAGGGAGCACCCAGCCACCCTGGGGTCCCAGCCCAGGGGCTCCTGGCGCGTCCCTCCCCTCCCGCTACCGGTGGGACCGAACGAGCCACTCAGCCGGGGGCTGCCCGCGGGGCCCCGCGCCCCCCGAGCCCCGCCCGGTTTCCGGTGGCCGCTCCGCCCCCGGAAGCCCCTCCCGGCGGCGGCGGCGGCAGGCGGGGCGGCGGCATGGCCAGGGGCCGGGGCGCGCACTGACCGGGCGGCGGGGAGCGGCGCGGAGGATGGCGGCGGTGCGGGCGCTCCTGGTGCTGGGTGAGTGCGGGTCGGGCCGGGCGCCGCAGCGGCCCTACCCCCAGCCCCCCACCCCACCCCGGCCGGGGTGCGGGTCCCGGTGCCGTCCGGTGCTTCGCGCCCCGACGGGGCCATCGGCGGGGCGGGGCGGGGCGGGGGGGGGCTGCGTGGCGTGGCGGTGCCTTCCTGGGCTGAGCCCCCCCCCCCCCCCCAATCCCGGGTTCATCGTGAGCCCGGCTCGGCCCGCGGGACCCCCCACCCCCCCGCCCCGTCGCTTCGCTGCCGGAGGGCGGCCGCCCCCCCCCCCACTAGCCGCCGTGCGGGAGTCACCGGATCGCCCGGCCCCCGTCTCTCCTTGCCCGGCGTGCGGCGGCTCGCCCTGCCCGCCCGCTCGCTCGCCCCACCGTCGGGGGCGGGGGAGGGAGCGTCGCGCTGGGACGAACCGGGATGCGGGTTGAAACGCTCCGGGCGTTTCGCCGACTGGGAAACGGAGAAGGGGCGCTGGCCGGGGAGGCGGCTCCCGGAACCCCCAACACACACACCCCCCTCCCCCCAAACCCCACCGCCCCCCAAACCCCACCGGCTGGGTTCGCCCCCCCCCCCCCCCGGCCCCGTCTCGCAGCCTCTCCGGGCCCCGTGTTGAGGGCTGGCGGCGGGGGTGGCTTTCCCGGGAAATCTTGGGCAGATCAAACCTGGGAAGAAAAACAGTGGGCTCCCCCCACCCCACCTCACCCCACCCAGTGGAAATTGGCCTCCCAACCGCTGAGGGGGTTTTGTCCCTTGCTGAGCACGGTCCGGATGAGCCGTACCCCGTCCCGCGTCACCCTCCGTGCTGGGAGGGCGAGAGAACCAAGAGAACCAGCCTCCTTGCCCCTTCCCAGCTCTGCCACCCTCCCGGGTGGCACGAAGGCTTGGGGGCAAATGGTTGATTTTCCTGGCGGCTGCTGCTCCTGCTCCTCTTCCCGGTTGTTCGACTCGAGCTGCAGGGCCCAAACCCGCCTTCCCTCTCTCTGCTCCCTGTTTTTTCTCCCTGCTGGCTTCCTAGCGCCATTTTCCTTGCCTGAGGAGGCCGGGGTTTTGGCTGTGGTGCGAGAGCCACGGGAGCCGTGAGCTGGTTTCTAGCCCAGCTTCGAAGGGTCCTGCCTCTGCCCCGCGCCGTCTTGTTTCTCGCCCCCTTTCCGCTGGGAGCCCTGCGGGACAGGGTCCCGTCGGTACCCGCTCGCGGTCCCTTCTGTGTCACCAGGCACCAGTGTGTGTGTGTGTGTACAGTTTGCTGTGCGGTTTCTGCTGCAAAAATCAAGAGCAATCTTTTTCTAGCACCTGGGGATGGAGGGGAGGATACTGCCTCCCAGGGAGAGATATTTATAGCGCCGCTGCTGCTCTTCCCCATGTCTGGAGGAGCATTGGAGTAATGTCCAATTTACAGCTGATAAGCACGAAAAGTAGCACTTATTTAGCTGATTAGCACCGTAATTGGCGATTGCCTTGGCAGCCTTCTCATTGCCTTGGCAGCCTTCTCGGGGAGCCTGTTTCTGGAGGGCGAGTGCGTGCTTTGCTTGGGCTCCGGTGCCACCGAGCCCCGTTGGACCTGCCGGAGCATTCGCCTACCTGCCGGCACCGGCAACTGGGATGCGCGGGCCTGCCCGCGGAGGGCTGTCCGCTGCCTTTCCTGCCGGCACGCTCCCCTCTCCCAATTGCTGGAATTTCTGTGCTGCTGCAAGCGCGTATCCTTCTCCTCGTTCCTCCTGCTCGGCAGGACCGTGTCCTACAGCACAGGGAGGAACATGCTGCCACCCAGCTCACGGACACTGTTAAAAAAAAGTAATAAATATCTCAGACAGCAGCAACGTGGCCAAAAGGTACGGATCGATGTCTAGATTTTATGGGCTAAATCTAGATGTCTAGATCGATGTCTAAGTTTTGGGGGTTGTGGGGCAGCATCTCCCTTTGCCTGCAGACGCTGTCTGGAGACGGTGCTGGGGAAGCATCTGTGAAGTGTGGGGTACCCGTGGCTCATGCGGGGTCCTTTCTGTGATCCTCCTTTGCCACGTATGTGTCCCAGGAGTGCTCGGTGCCTGGACTGCTGGTCCCTGTTCCTCCATTTCCGTTGCTCAGCGGAGCTGTGATCTTTCTGGCAATGACACTGCAGCGTGCCAGATGTGTGCTGGCTTCTGCTGGAACATGTGGTTGAAATTCTAGCGGAGGAAATATTTGCTGAGTCAACTTTTCTTTAAAGCAAAAAAAAAAAAAACCAACCAAAAAAAACCCCACAAACCAAAAAACCCCAAAAGGTCTATTTTCTTCTGGAAGCACCTCTGTGTCCTGTGTCGAGCGGTGTGTTTCTGTATGGCGGTGCTTTTCTTGTGCTCGCTAGCAAGGCTGTTCCGAAAGAAGAAAATCCCTGAAAACAGGAATGGTCAGATAGGATCTGAGAATTTTCCCTGGGTTTAAAAGGTCCAAAATGAATTTCCAATAGTACAACTTGGGTGACTTTCTCTCTTTCAGCTGAAGTTGCCATCTGTTTTCCAGCAGCTCCGAGTCCTTTGCAGCCAGACCAAGTCCTGTGATAGTTTATGTAAGCGAGCATCTCTTCAGCTGCTGAAAAGCTGTGCTGCTCAGCACATTTCTGGGCTGTTTTGGGGCAAAGCAGTGACAAGCCAATACTATTCTTTTCTTATAAAGCACGTGATCCCCCTTCGGGACTTGGCTGTGCTCAGGTCAGGCTGTAACTCCGATGCAGAGCTTCAACGGCACGGTGACTCCATAGTCGTGGTGACTCCGTAGTCATGGCCTTAGGCGCTTCTTTGTCTGCACAGTGGGTCCTGGACCACTGAGAACTGGCACAAACCGGAGGGATGTCATGTCCTGCGTCCTTTAAGGATGTCCTCTGATCTCTTAAGTGATCTGGGACGAGACCAGCTTCTACAGGCAGAGGGGCAGATGTTTGAACTGCAGCAAGCACCTGTGTTTAGTTGCGCGCTGGGTGATGGATGCTCTTGCTGATGGGAGTGCGTTTCCTCCCCGTCTGCTGAAGCCCTCTCGCTCGAGGGAGGTGGGCGGATAGCAGTGCGCGTACGTGTGTTGCTCAGGTGGATAGGTCTCGTCTTGTTTGACCAAAGGCTGGTCCAGGTCGCATCCAAGCAGGCAGGCGGTACGTGTCCTGGGGAGGGCGGGCGGCGCTTTCTCCAAAGGCCACGGAGCCCAAGGGGGACGGAGGGGAAGAAGGTGGGAAAGGAGTGGGAAGAGAAGAGCCTGGCTTTGGGGCAGCCAGCGGGAACGCGAGGGCCAGTCGGGCTGTAAGCGATAAGGCACTTAAAAAAGATCTGAAGGCTGTGAGGCCTGGTTACAGGTATTTACTAGGGTAACTTTACACTAATATTTTTCTTCCCTTCATTGCAATTCATCTGCTATTTGAGCTGCAAAGATCAAAGCTGTCTTCCAGCAAGCACACGTGGACTTAAGTAAATAGCTGGACCTACACCTCTCTCCAGTGAATAAACACTCTTTCCTTTCTGAACATTTTCAAGCGTAGCTCTCAGGCCTGGAATGCAAAATATTTCACATTAGCAGTGGGTGTTTCCACTGCTTTCGATATTTGGGAACTTGGAACAAATGCTTATTTAGGAGCAGACGGACTTGGGTACAAACGTGCTCTTTGTGAAGGCAGTTGCTCCTGCGGTGTTTGCAGGGCAATTCCCCTGAGATCGGAGGACATGCGATTGTTTGTCCAGACCCCAAGGAACGGGTCTCGTTCTCCCGATGCGAGTGGCGGTCTCGTGGGCTGGGACAGGCAGCCCTTTGGATGCCTGGAAGGCAGCGAGGCTGACACGACACTTGGCAGATGCACAGGAACCTTCTCCTTTACGAGGATTTAAGTTGCGCGGGCTGTTAATGTTGGGTTCGAGGGGGTTCGCAAGAGCTGCAGACCGGCACAAGTGGATTTTGCTGTGGAAGTGAAAGAGGGGAGCTGTACCACTTCACCACCCTCCTACCCCCCCCCAGGTGAATGCCTTCGGCATGGCGATACCTCCTGGAGAAGGCTGGTCCTGCCTGTGGGGACAGAAGGGCAAGTGTAGTGTCTTCAGCTGTGTCTTGGGGGAGAAGGGGAAGGCAGATGGAGAAATGCCGATTTGATGGTTAGCGATGTGTTGGTTCTTGGGCATCAGTGTGCGTTTCGGCATGGCAGAGGTGCTGTGCTGGGTGGCCTGTTTCCATGTCCTGCTTTTTGCCTGGCAAATGTTGGGAGGTGCCACCCAAGAGCTCCTTGTAAGATGCCTTTTGTCTGGTAGAAGAGCAGATGTTAGGTCCCGCAGCGGGGTTAAAGGGCTGTGCTGGGAACGTAGCGTACCTGGCGTGCCGGCTTGCCTGGAAGAAGCAATCCCAACACTGGTCACGGAAGGGTTTGTTCTCCGAGAGAGACCTGGTAGGGAGCAGGTAGGGATGCTGCAGGTCTTCAGGCTTTCTGTGTGGCTGCCTGCTGGAGCAGGGGCTGTTCCCTGGGCTTTGTCATAGTTGGGAAACTCTGCACGTGGCTCCTGTCTTGTTCCCAATGTCCTTGTGAGCTTTCAGCAGTCCGGGTACGTTGTGCACCTCTTGCATTTTAGGGAGGATGTTCAGAGGGAGCGTGAGACCCTGGGGTCTTTTAGAAGCTGTTTGCTCACTTCCTGATGCCAAAGCTATTGAACCACAGCATAGGAAAGCTAGAACATGGCTTTTAGATTCCAGAGGATGTAGCTTGGTGGGGGTCCTTCACTTCCATCTGCTCCATCCTACCCAGCCCCGTCAGGATCTGCTGTGCTGGTTGTGTGGATGAGCTCTCAGCTCTCCCTTTGTCTCTCCTCTTTCTCGCCTCTCTCCGGGGAAAATTACCCGGGGGCTGCTTCCTTGTGTTGCCGTTGGGTGCTACGTGAGGGAGTAGCGTCCCCAGCACCTCTCAAGTCACACGGTGCCAGCAAATCCACCTTGCGATATAATGGGAACTGTTGCTGTTGGTTTAGACTGGGCAGCTGATGTCCCTAAACAAAAGAGGGCCAGACTGAAGGATCACCGTGAGGAAGACCATCTCCTGTTTCGTTCTTCCTCTGCCTTCTGAAGGTACCACCGTGCAGGCAGTGGAAAGGAAGAGAGGCTTGCAAGGCATGTCTTCATACAGATGTTGGTGGGCTTGGGAACTGAGTGCAACAGAAGGCTTTGCAGGATGCTCACAAGTATCTGTGGTCAGGAGTGGAGCACTGGAAGAATAGTTGTCTGGGGTTTCTTCTGGATATTCTCTTTCATGGGAGATGGGCACAGGCTGGTTGTAGCGAAGCTCCTGGGGGCTCTTGAGGTTGGAGGTGCATTCGATGTGCTGAGCAGCTGCATCTCTCCGGGTTCAGGCTGTGTGTCTGGGTCTGGGTGCTGCTTGAATTCAGGTTGAACAGAGTCATTCCAATGTTTCCTTTTGCCTCTGCCTGCTTTGGCACGTTGCAGCCCGGTGAGGATGAACCTATGTCACTCTGTCCAGGCAGGGACTCCATTTCAGGTCATTCCTTTGTTCTGGGGAAATACTTGGCAGCAAGCGCTGCTCTCCTGTGTTTACCTGTGTCTCCTTTTAATCTGCGCAGCCCCTGCCGAGTAGCTGTGGAAGATCTTCAAGCCAAACACAAGTGGTCTTTGTTTCAAAGCATCAATTTGTGTTGGCAGCCAGGTCTGCAGCGCATGTGCTTTTCATTGACTGCCGCTCCAACTCTGTTCCTCGCTCTTGCCAGCTTTTTTTTTTTTTTTTTTTTTAAATTTAATACAAAAATGTTTTTCCTGAGCTTAAAAGGCTGAGCCGTACAGTACTTCTAGTCTTAATTTAAGCTTTGCCTTTTTTTTTTTTTTTTTCGGGGAAGCGATCTCTGTCTGTGCACAGAACAGACTGCTTTCCTCTCCTCTGAGAGGCAACTAATACGTGCTGTCTGATCAGCAGAGAGAGAGGCAAGGGGGACTTCGGAGTAGTTTGCAAGCTTCTGAAAGCCTCGTCTGTGTGCCTGGGATGCGGAGCTTCGGTGTGCCGGCCCAGCATGGGCCCTTCCCGAGCCTGCTTGTCTCCGAGCCCTTTAGGAAGATTGATGGGTAGGTGCTTTTGTTGATACTCTTTGCCGATTGTTACTGCCTGGGGCTGCTCCTTTAATTTATTTGGTCAGCTTTCAAAAAAAAAAAAAAATCTATCCTCTGTTTTCCAGTTTTGACCCTCCGAAGTTGTTCTGCAAGGAACTCTCTTGAAAGCCCATTTTAATCCTTAAAAATATTAGGTGACATCCAGGACACTACTTGGAACGTTCCCGTTGATGATGAACAGATGGATGCTGAGGTGTCCAGGTGCCCTAGAGAGCAGAAACGAAAACTAGCCAAATCCAACCACAGGAGAATTCAGACTGGGACTTGCCGGGGTGGGACGTTGCAGTGATGCCGAGTGCTCATGAACCTCCTGTTGCCTTCGCAGCGGTGCACAGCAATTGTGTGTCTGAAGAGGAGGCATATCTGTGTTTTTTTAACTGATGATTCCTCCTGTGAGATGGAGCTTGCTGGTGGGATACCCATGGCCTGTCTCCTCCTTGTCAAATTAAGCTCCCATTTGGATGGAGCAGGCGGGAAGTTTGGCATTTGTGGAGCGGGCTGAGCGTGTGCGAGTTGAATCCACCGTTGTCAGATGGTCTGGACTTCTGTGAGGTTGGGGTGCCTTGGACTTGGTGTTCGTATTGCGCAGGAGGATGAGTGAGGAAAACCCATACGAGCAGATTCCCGTCTGGAAAGTGGGGTGACACATCAGATTCGGGTGGATGAACCCTCCCACTTTGGAAAGTGAGGTGTTGCAGGCTGGGAGAAGCACACACAGACACACACACACGGGGTTGTTGCCTGCGCTGGGAGCTGGTGTGGGAAGGGGCTGGGGTTTAAAGTGAGTGATTATTACAAGTCTGCTTGTATTTCAGCTCCTGGTTCCTAGATGACCTCTGCCCTGGAGGACTGAAGTGTCCCTGAACGTTTTGCACTCAGACCTCAGTGCTAACGGCAGGTATTTTGTTTTCAGGGTAGCTCTGGGGTGACAGGCTTTATAACTTTCCCTCTCCTGCCATGCTGTTGTGAGATGAGGTTTGTCTCGGCATCGGGATTTTACGCCTGGGTCCAGCTTGGGCTGCCCTGAAAAGCAGCCAAGGCAGCGCCCTGCTGCTGTCGGTCGGGGTACACCGGGCGAGTTGGCTCTGTCCTTCGTCACCTTGAGCCAGAGGGCTCTGTCCCCAGAGCCGTGGCACGGGGAGGCCAAGCCCCGTTCAAGCTTACGTGCCTCCGGGCGGCTCGTTGTGTGGTCATCCTTGCCGTCGAACGTGATGCTGGCACGAGATAGGCACGGTATTGCTTAAGACCCAACTATAAACCTTCTCCTCGTTATGCTCACTCATTGGCCTGTTTAGGAGCACAAAACAAAGCCTTTGATCCTGAACCATGCAGCGGCTCTCCAAATGCTTGGAAGCGGGATGAGACTTGGGTTGCAAGCGCCTTTTCTTGCTCTCCATGCAGCGGGCTTTGGTGTGCGTCCTGGCTCTGCTGGGAAGACCCATGGCTTGCGCGGCACGGAGCTGCCCCGTGGTGCTGGCTCTCTTGAAGTCGCTGGCAGCGCATGCGTCAGTGGGAAGCTTTCATGGGAGGAAAGGTTATGGTTTTTGCCTTTCCCAGCAAAGACAAGGTCAGAGAAGATAAAACCAGACGGTGTTCTAGGGTGCCACGTGGGGCAGTGCATCCAGCTCTCCCAAGCTGGAAGCTTAGGTGGGTTTGTGCTGCTGAGGGTGAGTCGTTCAGTTGCCTCTTCAGCTTCCCTGGAGAGGGAGCCGACGTTGAAAGTCTCCTCCAGCAGTTGGCAAATTGTGCAGATCATCTCGGACCAAAGAAAACAGAGCTTCCTGTGCGTTATTGGCCACCTTCTTTGTTCCTGTCCCCCCCGTACTGCCTGCTGTGAGCCTGAGAGACGTATGAGAGCATCTGGCAGGTGCTACGGCCAGTTCCTGAGCTGAGCCTCCTTCGGTAGCCGTGAGATGGCTAGATGTCAGCCGATCGTCTTGAGATCACCCTTTCCTCCAGCCAGGTTCGAGCAGATGTTCATCCACCGTATTCCAAGCAAAAGCCAGGCTATGGAGGCGGCGCGTGTGACTTTTTTTCTCTGCTGGGTTAGCTCCTGATGGCTCTCCTTGCACGTTGTGTGCGCTTGCAGCCTTCAGATGCGTAAGCGGAGGAGCTGCTTGCTGGGGCCTCACCCAGTGCAGCAGCATTGACCCCTCTGCCCAGGTCCTGCCTCTGTCTTGCTGCCTCGTTGCTCTGGCCCAGGTGCAGCTATTCCTTTTCCAGCTGTGCCTCCTGTCTCCCCTTTTCCAGGTTCCTCTTCTCTATCCAGACCCTGCCGTGGCACGCCGTGCCTCCCTTCCTCAGACTTTCCTGTTGCTCAGCTTCTCTCCAGTGCCTGGCTGTGAGCACTGCTGTTCTGCCAGGTGTGGCTATGGCTTCCTCATCCCATTTTGAGATTGTTCTTGTCTCCTTGGATCCAAAACCCACCCCCCAACCCCCCCACCCCGCCTAATTCACAGCAGGTGGTGAGAAATCAGAGCAGAGCTGGAGCATGGCTGCTGAGAAGTTCAGGTGGTTCTTGGAAATCTTTTTTGATAAGAATTCTTCCACTTGGCTGAGGAAGAAATCTCAAAGCCATGTGGCCTGAAGCAGAAACCATTAATCTGAATGGTTAATGTTTTGGCAGGGCAGTGAGCGCTCGGGAAACAAGAGTGCCGTGACATGCTTCAGTGTCACAGTTTGTTCCTGTGGCCTCGCTGGGATTTGGTCCTGCCTCTCACTGGCTGGAGATGCTCTCCTGGGTGGCTCCTGCGCGGACAAAGACGTGCCCTGGGTTTGATGGAGCAATCCATTTTACTTGAGTCGCTCCATCGAGCGGCCACAGTGAGCAACCAGGCACCCGCAGGTATCTTAGCACAACTTCTTATTCTCCAGGATCTGGTTGTTGGGTGTCTGTTGCCGCTGTTTGTGTGCTTCCTCGGCGTTTGGGTGCTTAGGATGTCCTGCTGCTCTTCTCGCTGATGGATTAGTGACTGCCTGAAAAGAATTATTTGTTCTCCAGATGCGTTGGGAATCTGCTGTTCTGCCATTATGGAGAAGAGCACTTGTTTTTTCAAGGAGATGTGGTTAGTGTGAATTCCTGTCTCTGCGAGTCTGTTATAGCTGAGCTTTTCTTTAATTTGTCACTGGGGCTTTGCATTAGATCTCTCTGTAGCAAGCCTTCTGCCTAGTTATCGATTTGTAAAAGTATTCCAGAAAGTGCCCTGCTTGCATATTCTTCCCACTCAGTGACTCGTCTCCATTTTTAGCTGAGAGGTAATGCAGCAATGTCTCATAGAGTAGCTACCTTTTAATTAATATTGCATGAGCAGAGGAAATATTAGCTTCTCTGCCTACTTTCCTATTTTTGTGGCTTTTAATATAGATTCATAAATGGCCGTAATGAAAATAAACACAGAGCTGTTCCTTTCTGTGCCCTCTCTGCTTTCAGAGGTGATACTGCAGGTCCAGCTCCCCCCCCCCCCAGTGACGCTTCCCCCTGCTCCAACCGTAAATGGTGATTGTGAAGTGGGGCTGGTCTTCACCTTTCTAGCAATGAAAAGAGAAGGAGCTGGATGAAACCTGCAGACCCGTAGGGTGTAGTTGGAGACAGATATGGGGAGTTGTGGATGATGCTTTTGTAGTTTGTGTGATGATGCTCCTGTTTTCCTACAGGAGGAAGGCAGTGCCACGTAGACTGAAGGCGGATGTGCAACGCACAGCAGGCAGTATTAACTAGCGACCCTGAAACACTCGTGAGGGGCGACGCAGAAATTATGTGAACCCAGAGAAAAGCCCTGGGCAACCTGTCCCTCCTCTGCAAGCTTCAAATGCAGGCAGAGCTCCAAACCCAACAGTGTGGAGCCCATATAAATGGGAGAGGCACGAGGTAGTGGAGTGAGGTTTGTTTCAGGTGTCTCCTCAATGCCTTTCAGCAGATCCACTTGTCTCTGGCACTGCTGGACGCGTGGGGCAATTTTTAGCTTGCCAGCACCACGGTAGCTGCTGGGAAAAGCTGGTCTGTGCTGGCAGAAGTGCCTTTCCTGGGAGCTTCTTCCCTTCCTGCGGGAGGGGAGCAAACAAGTCAAACCTGCAGTAAACCAAGTGGTGGAGCAGGATGCTCCAGAGACTCGCTCACCTCGAGCTGGACCCACGGCGCAGCCTTGCTCTGTGTGTGGGGGGGGCTCTACGGCTGCGGGGTTGTCCCCGATGTCGTGCTGGATGTGGCATCCCCTTGCTCCTGGGAAGGCAGGCTGGCTGGACGCGTGCCCGTGGCTGGGACACGCAGAGGCAGCTGCATGCGGGGCTGCGCAACTGAATCCCAGCAGTTGCCACGGCACGGGTGTCCATTTCAAGACTGTGGCAAGGGACAAACCGTTTCTCCCAGGGTCTGTAAGCTGTCTGGAGAGCTTAGCCAGCTGGATCTTCCTGGCTTCGTGGCAAATCCATCCGAGTCTCTACAGGCAGATAACTTAAGGGAAACTTAGCTGTAAATATACTGCCGTGACCTGGAGAGAGATTTAAAATATTTATCCCAGAGCAGGGCTGGGGAGATAAATAAGCTCCCTGTCTGCTTCCTTGCACGCAAAGCCCAGGAGTGCAGCTGTCCCTTTGTCCCCAGCTCTCAGAGTCCTCCTTGGCGCTGGAGGGTTGCTTATGGGTGGGCTTGAAGTCCCCGTAGATAGTGCAAACATGTCGCTGGTGGCAAAACAGAGAGGGGGGACGCCAAAGGGTACTGCTGCCGGTGTAGGTGTGAGTTCCTGTCTGTGCCCTCTCTCCACCCCCCCTGAGCTGCTGCCCCTGCTCCATTGCTCTCGGGGTGTTTGTGGAGCTTGCTGGTGAGCCATGTCTGGCTTGGGGTCTGCCGGGAAAGGCTGTAACCCTCTCGCCTGGCCCCCTCGGAGAGCAAGATCTGCACGACGTCCTGACCGAGCACGCCCCAGAGCCAATGCAGCTTCGGGTGGCACTGTTGGTGGGGGTGTGTGTTTTCCTCCTTCCAGTGGGTTTAGGCGGCAGCACGGGGGGAAGCGGCTCGCTCAAGCGTCCTCCGTGCCAAATCCGCTTCCTTCTCCAACAAGCAGGCCTGGGAGAGCGAGGAGGGCTTGCCGGCAGGAGCCCGTGGCGCCCGGCACGGCCCTTGGCTCGGGTGCTGGCCCGACGGCCTCGCCGTGTGGAGAGGAGCCCGCTCGGAGCCAGCAGCCTCGTCTTCCCCGACGGCGTTGTTGGCGAAGCAGCCGGCTTCGCTTGCGTGCTGCTTCTCTTCCCGCTGCTTCCCTTGCCCTGGCCTCCTCCTCCCCACCCCACCCCCCTCCATCCCTCTTTTGTCTCTGCAGCCTGAGTTTCCATCCTCCGGGCTGGCTGGGGCTCCCGTTGGCTGAAGGGAAGCGCCAGGCAGCTTTATGGAGCTTGTTCTGTTTTTTCCCCGTCGTCTCCAGGAACGATGTTTCAGCTAGAACAGGAAAAACGTGAAGCCCCTGGCCGGGGGCGCACGCACACAGCCCTGTTGTGGAGGAGTCCCTCTTGGCCGGGATTGGGATGGCAGGAGCAACGTCAGCCTTGGGCCCCTCGGCCTGAGTGGAGGGGCGTGAGGATGTAGCGGCGGGCACCGGTGGGATACCTGGAGGAGCTGGCCCCGCGGGACAAGTTCTCAGCCACACCGACCTTGTGGGTGAAGCAATGCCAGCCTCATTGCCACGGGGTCTCGCCTCTAACCCCCCTGGGGCAAGGAGCCCTGAGACAGCTCTGTCTCAGCTCTTCCTGGCTTGGCAGGACCCACCTGGCCCTTGGCGCCGCCGCCTGGGCTCTCCTGGGCCACCAGAGGGGTTTTGCTTGGTAAAGACTTTCGCATTCTCACATGCCCCCTTGCTTAAATCGTGGGGGAGGCACCATCCTTCGAGGCGGCTAGTGCAGGGAGCACGTGGCCCATCCCGGCTCCGCTCAGTACCTGTCTGCCGCCTTTCCTTTTGTGGGAGAAAAAGGACAATAAATACCTTTGCTGTGCCGGCCGGAGAGCTTGGCCTCCAGAGGGGCTGCGTCTCCAGCCCGCCGTGCCATGCCCTGCCACGGTAGCACGCATCAGCTAGAAATCCCTGTTTCTGAGGAAGCCAGGGAAATCGCTGGAGGGCTCTGAGCAAGCCTGGGAGAGTCGGTTAGCAGGAGCGGTGGGTGCAGCAGCCCTGTCGCTGCTGCTGAGTCACCCTCCAAGCCTTTGTGTTTCTGACTGGGGCTTGGCAACGCGGCCAGCGGTGGCCGGCCGCTCGGGAGCCCCCGGCTGGCGGTGGCTGGCTGCTTGGCAGGCCCTGGCTGACACACCATTAAAGATGGTTTAATTGAGCCAGCAGGAATCACAGAATCATAGAATGGTTAGAGTTGGAAGGGACCTTAAAGATCATCCAGTTCCAACCCCGCTGCCATGGGCAGGGACACCTCCACTAGAGCAGGTTGCTCAAAGCCCCATCCAGCCTGGCCTTGAACACCTCCAGGGATGGGGCATCCACAGCTTCCCTGGGCAACCTGTTCCAGTGCTTCACCAGCCTCACAGGAAAGAATTTCCTCCTAATATCTAATCTAAATCTCCCCTCTTCCCATTTAAAAGCATTACCCCTTGTCCTGTCACTATACTTCCTGACAAAGAGTCCCTCTCCGGCTCTCCTGTAGGCTACCTTCAGATATTGGAAGGCTGCTCTGAGGTCTCCCCGGAGCCTTCTCTTCTCCAGGCTGAACAACCCCAGCTCTCTCAGCCTGTCTTCATAGGGGAGGTGCTCCATCCCTCTGATCATCTTTGTGGCCCTCCGCTGGACCCGTTCCAACAGGTCCGTGTCCTTCCTGTGTTGAGGACTCCAGAACTGGACACAGTACTCCAGGTGGGGTCTCAGGGCTCCTGCGCTGGGCTTGTGGCCTCCCCATCTCACTCGTTCTTCTGTCTCTGTTTATCTGCCACCAAGATGCTGTCCTAGCCTTCCTGCGGGTCCCATGGCCACCGGTGGCCTGTGTTGCTCGGGCAGCAGGCGCGGGGCCACCTGCCTGGCCAAAAGCAAGATTTCTTCTCCCCAAGCCCAAGGCTGAGCAGTGCAGGCAGCTGCCATCGTCTGCCTGTGCCCAGAGTGTTTGGGCAGCAGAAGCTGTGGCCTGGCTGCTGACTCTGCCCCGTCCCCCTCCCAGCCGCACCACTGCCCTCGGGGCTTGGGGCTGTTTCCCTGGGGTGGGGGCTCAGGAGGGGTACCTGGGCTTCTGTTAGGGGGCCTGGGACTACCTGGTTGTGGCTACCAGTGGCCCAGCAGAACAGCATCCTTTCCCTGGGACCAGGCGTGTTTCCCCGGAGATGCCCGTCCCTCCTCTTTCGGCTGGTGCCGGGAGCATGGGCGCAGCCCCGTTGCGGAGCAGGGCTCGGAGCGGTGCCGGGACAGACGGGAGCCTCCTGCAGGGCCGAGGCCAGTTGTTCTGGTTCAGCAGCCTCAGCTGCAGTGGGGAGCCAAGGAGCTTGGCTGCCACGGGGACTTCCCTGGCTTGCTCCAGCTTTCCCCTGTTCGGGCAAGGTGCTGAGATGTCGGGAGAGGCTGTGGGGCAGAGGCACGGCTAGGAGTTGAGCCCGGACACATCCTCCATACCCTACAGACCACCAGCGAATCCCTCAGCGTTGGAGACCCACTGTGGCTGTCCCATCAGCCCAAGTAAGCCCTCAGTGGGGTATTTGTTGGCAGCAGCCCTGCTCCGCTCAGGAATGAGGAGGAACCTCCCGTAACGCTCCCATGGCTCTGGGTCTGCAGGGTGGCACCCCTGTTGCTGTTCTCGCTCCTTGCCAGAGCAGCGGGTGGCTCGGGCGGTGGGAAATGCCCCGGGCACTGCTCCCCACCACCGCCCTGTCCCGGATTGCAGAGGTTATCGTGTCATCCTGCGTCGGGGTGACTCTTCTCTTATTCTGCTGCCTGGCTTTGAGCGCGCGGGAAAGCCGGGGGGGGGGTGTCTCTGCTCGCTGGCGGGGCAAGGGTGAAGGCAGGGAGCTGTGGAGGAGGGAGGCTGGCAGAGCTCCGATGGCAGAGTTGTGAAACTGAGCTTGGGATGGTCTTGGAGGAAGCGAGCCTGAGGGGTGCATGGCTGGGGAGGGAGGCTGGGGAAGCAGGATGGGGCAGCGTGAGGAAGAGAGGCGGGGAAGCCCCAAACTGGCTTGAACGGGCGAGTGAGGCCGGTGCCAGGGTGGCACTGACTGTGCTGGCACACGTTGGTAGTCGGCAGCTGGCTTACCTGGGCTCGCTGCCCTTGCGCTGAGCCTTTTTCTCGGTTAATTGTACTGGTCTTTTCTCCGGCAGCAGACGCCGGAGTGAGCAGTTCCTGCCTGCTGTGGGGCTGGGGCTGCAGGCGCCTCCCCGCTGTGCGCGGCGGCCGGCTCTTCCCATGGCCCAGCTGCACCCCAGCGCCTTCCTGCGAGCCTCGGCGCTTGCTCCAGCAAGTTTGATTTACAGTCTCCAAACCCCGGTGGCTTTGCTCTGGTTTCTTGCGATAAGTTGCTCAGAAATCGGGCTGAACCCTTCCCGAGTGTGGGATCCTGGGCCTGGAAGGGCAGGGAGGGTTCCTCACCACGGGGGGAGAAGATCCCCCCCGCAGCTCGCAGCCTCTCTGAGCAGTTCTGGGGACGCTCGCGGGCATTTCTTTTTTTTTTCTTCTTTTTTTTTTAATTCTAAAGGTTGGTTTGAAGGGCAGAGTTGGCTTCTCGATGGTTGCTTTGGAGCCCGTGTTTAAAAGCACCCCCCGCTCCGTGCAGAGGGCGGCAGAGAGAGGTGCTGTGGACCACCAGGGGGGAGCTCAGGCTGAGATCCCATTGCAGAGCAATTGTCACTCCCTGGCAGGCCAGCAGCCAAGATGTTTCCAAACAAGGGCTTGCATCTGCCATACATCATAGATCTCCCGGTGGGGTCCGTGAGGGTGGCTGGGGTCTGGACAGATGTAAACTTGCATTGGCACGCAGGGATGGAGGTGAGGAAAGAGTGGACCAGCTCTGCGTTTTCCATCTGGGACCCGGACGAAGCGGCCAAGTACTGTGGGATGAGCGGATGCCCCCGGCTGTTACAGGACGGGGATGCCTCTGTGCCTGCTTTCATCCTGGGTTGTTTCTCCTCTGGATCAGGAAATCCCACCTGGAAGGTTGCTTTGCAGTTGAATCTTTGCTCATGGATGCAGCTAGCTAGCTGTGAACGGGATGGTTTGACGCGGCCCTGCGCGGAGCATGCGGAGAGGAGCTAGATGCGTGGCCTCGCGTGGTGGTGGGGTAACCGGTGTGAAGCGGTGGTGCGTAGGCATCGCTTCTCCTGCAAGTCTGGAGCAAACCGCCACCAAAGGAAGAGACTTGGCTGTCGTCTGAGCAGACCCACGCTCTCAGAGTGAGGCTGTTGGATCCGGTTGCGTGGTACAATTTGTAGGGTCCCGGAGATGGTGTTTTCCCAAGTCTCTCATTGTCTTGATCCACCCCAGTATGACCGTGCTGTGTTTGCCCCAGACCTGGAGCTCCTAGGTGCTGGTGCAGTTCCTCCCAGCTAATGAAACCAAAGCCACTCTAGCTGAGTATTTCTTGGAAATGCTGTTTTGTACCCATCCAGTTGTGCTAGGGACTCAAATAGGAATGATTTTTTTTTATTTTTTTTTATTTTTTTTTTCTTTCCCTGGGTGCAGAGTGAGTTTTTGTTTTTACTTTAACTGGAATGGAAACGATGTGGTTTTAAAAGGCTTATATGATGGGTGCCCAAAGACTTTCCAGATGCTGGGCTTGATCAGACCAAGCCTGCCGTGTTCAGAGCTCCTTGCCTTGCATCAAACCATTTCCATCTGGCCTGGTGGGAGAGGGTGGTTTATTGCAACTCTACCCGTCTGAGAGGCTTTCTCAACTGGAACCTCTTGCACAGAGGAACATGCTGGCTGGAAATCATTTGGAGATGCAAATCTCTCTGGGTGTTTGGCTTGGCTGCTGTTTCCGTGGTATCTGCTAAGCGGTGGAATAGGCTATGTGCGGAGCAGGCGTGCTCCGAGCAGCTGCTTTATGTGGCTGTAGGGACCGACCCGCGAGGCAAGGGCAGGGGGGGAGGTTGCTTGTGTTATTAAGCATTCACGATTTTTCTTGCCTGCTTCTACAGCTTCAGCTGGTGCAAATGAGCCTGCTGGCTCTGCGTTTGTGACCAGGAGGGGAGGAAAAGCTGACCTGTGTGTTGCTCCCGGTCCTGGCACGCCAAAAATCCGCTTTTATAGGAGCGTGTTCATAATGAACTGTGCCAGGAAACACATGGCTTGCTCGAGCCATGAATGGGAGGTCTGTACGGGGCCCTGTGCTCACTGGGAGCCTCGTGAGGACAAAGAGCAGATGCTGGCGTGCGTTACTTCTCTGCAGCAGCCTGCATCCTCTGGGCTGCAGCGGATGGGGAGCAGGAGGTGGGATCAAGGTACTAAGTGCCTGGCTGGTCCAGTGACGGCAGAGAGGGCAGGACGAGAGGCCAGGCGAGCGGTTTTATTGCGTGCTGCTCTTTGTGGCTCCCCTGGCCTGGGGAGGGCTGGCTTGCTTCTCTGCAAACGTGGCTGTTTGCAGCTGAGGCTGAGTTGGAAGGAGCCTGGGCGCTGCGGGCAAGCAAAGAAGTGCTGCTGACAGCTTGGGATGATGACTGTGGATGGGGAAGAGACAGAAAAGGAATCCTTTGGGGCCCAGATGTCACAGGGACAATGGGGCTGTGCGTGCTGTGCCTGGCTGCAGCAGGAAGGAAAGGCTGTCAGGTGAGAGTTGCGGTCCTGAGCATCAGCAGCGCTTCGATGTCTGGAATGTCGCTCCCTCATCGGAACTGCTGCCAAGCCTGCATGGGCTACGCTGCTGGTGAGGAGCGCACACCCAGCACGTGAGGAGTTAAACCTGCCTGCAGTGAATGGAGCCTTGTTCTCAGGGGGGCTCAGTGCTTCCTCTGGACCAGCAAGCTTGGGATGCTCCAGCCTGGTGATTTGATTGCCCAGCAAGCCGGGGCTTGAACCCAGATTCTGCTGCTCTTTGATCCAAGGGTGGCTAAAAGCAAAGCCCCAGTACTGGAGCCATTCCCAAAGACTTGGCAACAGAAGGAATTGCTGCCTGCAGACAATGATGTTTAATAAATTGCTCCTAAAGACAAGACCTGTTTGATAATGCTTTCTGGGAATGTGTTAGTGAAACCTGTGAGAGTTCAGGACCCCAAAGCCTAACAACATCCCTTGCTGTGCCTTTTGCGGCCTTGGGATGGACCACAGGTCATGGTCTTCTCTGAAAATATGTCTATGGTTGCCTTTGACACCAGACTTCTGCTGTGGCCCAATCTCTTTCCCAGAGAACATGGCGATAAATCAGTCCTATGTTTGGGGCTGTCCTTGTCCATCCCATGTTGAGCTCCTTTGGGACATAGAACCTGAGTGTGAGCTTCTCAGTCCCTTCTGCTGAGGTTTGATGCTCTTTTCCTTCAAGGGCTGCCTCTCTTGTGGCCGTTAGCTCTGCCGTTGGGCTTGCAGGGAGCCCAGTGGTCTTCCTAGCTGTTGCCTGAGTTGTTGGTTTTGCTTGGGGTTAGCAGCAGCTAAGCATGCTGTTGAGGGATGCAATGGCAGCTTCAGAGCAATGGTCTGCCTGTTTCCTCCTTGCCTTGTTACAGGTTTACAGAGCTGGGAGCAAGTGCTGCAGAGTGGTAGGAGTCCAGGGTGCATTACGGAGTCACGGAATTGTCGGAGTTGGAAGGGACCTCTAGAGATCATCTAGTCCAACTCCCCTGCTAAAGCAGGACTGCCCAGAGCACATCACTCAGGACTGCATCCAGGCGGGTCTTGAATATTTCCAGGGAAGGGGACTCCACCACCTCCCTGGGCAGCCTGTTCCAGGGCTCTGGCACCCTCACCGGAAAGAAGTTCTTCCTCATATTTAAATGGAACTTCCCATGTTCCAGCTTGTGCCCGTTGCCCCTCGTCCTGTCACTGAGAACCACTGAAAAGAGTCCGGCTCCATCCTCCCTCAAACCGCCCTTTAGATACTTATAGGCATTAATAAGGTCTCCCCTCAGCCTTCTCTTCTCCAGGGTAAAGAATCCCAGCTCTTTCAGCCTTTCCTCGTTAGGGAGATGCTCCAATCCCTCCATCATCTTTGTTGCCCTACGTTGGACTCTCTCCTGTCCCTGTCTCTCTTGAACTGGGGAGCCCAGAACTGGGCACAGTATTCCAGTTGTGGCCTCACCAGTGCCGAGTAGAGGGGGAGAATGACTTCCCTCGACCTACTGGCCACACTCTTTCCTATGCAGCCCAGGATTCCGTTGGTCCTCTTGGCAACAAGGGCACATTGCTGGCTCATGGATCGTTTACTACCCACCAGGACTCCCAGATCCTTCTCCTCAGTAGTGCTTTCCAGCAGGTCTGCCCCTAACCTGTATTGATGTCTGGCTCATTCAAACCTTCCTTTTCCCATAGTGATTCCTTATCAAAGAGGAGTAGCCTGTGCTGCTGCTGGGTTGGTTGCAGAGGCTTTGTTTCCTCTATGGTCTGAACAATGACAGTGGCAGAAGCATAGAGGTTGTAGTGTGGATGTAGTGTGGATGGTGATACATCAGCAGTGGGTTCCCAGGTGGCAGAAAGATACCGCTGCTGCTTTGCTTTGCTGAGGTTTGTTATTTAGCTGACACGTCCAGAGTTGGTCTCTTGGTAGAAAGCAGTGAAGGTGTCTCTTAATCCCACTCTTCAATCTGAGGCTGAAGGGCTGCAGCCTGGGGATGGACTTGGGCTACTCCTGCTGCCCACCTCAAGTTAGTCGGGGGGGTTGGAGGAGGCTAGGGCATCTCTGGCCAGGTCACCCTCCTCTCTCCTGGCTGTATCCCCAGCCTCCTCTCTGCAGGCAGGTGTGGTTGCTGCAAGGTACCCAGGGTTTTCCTCGGGTGAGCTGCTGTCCTCCTTGCCTCTCGGGTGTTGCAATGGGCCCTGCAGCTTTAGGGAGCCAGGGAGCAGGTTCCCTGCCTGTGTGCTGTAGCAGTGCCTTCCTAGGGACTTTGCTGACTACTGAGGAAAACGGACAAGGGGCAAACGTTCAGCAGTGTGTTACCAAGCTCTTTGTCTAGTTAGGTGCTAAACTGGTGGTGTAAATACATCCAGCTCCCACCTCAGGGCTGAGACCTGCAAGCTAATTGTGCATCCCCAGGGAGTGCTGGCTCCACAGTGGAGCTGGGGACCATTTGAGGTCCTCTCTGCTTTGAGAGGCCAGAACAGATGTTGGCCAGCTGTGTCCTCTGCCAGAAGAACTCCTCGGGGGAGTTGAGTTGGCTTTTGCAGCTAGCTCCTTCTGTTACACCCTGGTACTTGTGAGCTTTGTTTTCATAGAATTGTAGAATGGATCGGGTTAAAAGGGACCTCAAAGATCATCCAGTTCCAACCCCCCTGCCATGGGCAGGGACACCTCCCACTAGACCAGGTTGCTCAAAGCCCCATCCAGCCTGGCCTTGAACACCTCCAGGGATGGGGCATCCACAACTTCTCCAAAAGTTTTATTTGTTTCCTGTAAGCCAGCTGTCCCCTTCCACAGCTGGGGCAGATCTGAGGCCTCCTGCTGGCAGGGAAGAAGAGGATGGTTCGCCTTTGGGGAGGAAGGCTGCAGTTTGGGTGCTCTGGGCTTTGCTGCCCTGGGCGCTGCAGATGAGTTGCAGCTCCTCTAGTCTGCTGTTCCAGATGCAGAGCATTGAAGGAGCTGGCTTGGACATCTGGTTGAGCTGAGCCAGGGTGAACTTTGCTGAAGTGCCCCTGGAAGCAAGTCTACAGAACAGCCCTCCTGTGGCCTGGCTGGAGAGTGGGGCTGGGCTACAAGCTGCAGTGCTGGGCTTGCTTTTCAAACCAGGAAACCTTAAACTTGCACAAAGCCCTCTCCCAAATCCCATTCCCATGCTTTTAATTCCTTGTTTGGTTGCAAACAGCTTTGGGGTTACTCATATCCTTGCAACAGCTGTGGTGTCTCAAGAGGTTGGTAACCTAGGTGCAAAGTGAAATGGATCCTTTCCTTTTGCCTTTCTGTCCTCCGTCCGGAGCTCTTTTAGCTCGGTGAGGAGGTACCCGGGAGCTGGGCATTGGGCATGCCTGGGGGTGGGCAGCTCAGGGTTGAGGGGAGCACGGATCTCCCATGGGGCTGGGGATGTGGGGCACTGCAGCCGTGGCAAACGCCTGCCATCGCCTGCTGAGATCTGTGCCAGCTTCCTTTCCTCCGCAACTGCCGCTGGGTGATAAGTGCCCAGGCAGGCATGGGGCTGCCATGCTGTGGCACACGCTGCCACCAGCCAACTTGCCTGTTGCTTCCCCAGCGTGGCTGTAGATGAATGAAATGGCTGCAGAGACAGCAGGGATGAGGGGCTGTGCGGCAGCTGAAGGCTTTGTGGTTGAGGCTGCATTCCCCAGCGATGTCGTTAGGCAAGGAGACAATGATTTTTGGATTGCTTCAAGATGTGGGCAACTTGGCCTGTCAGGCAGGGCAGGAGATGTGCTGCCTGGTCTCCCCAGCTTGCACACTTGCTCTGTGGCACCCAGATGGGGTCGGGCTACTGAAGTGTCCCCTGGCGAGTGCTCTGTGGGACTGGCACCGAAGCCTTGGCGATGGATGGAGAAAACCTGGCTTGGGCTGAGGACTGGCTTGTAATGCTGCCCCATGCCCTTACAGCCTGAAGGAGGAGCATGAATCATAGAATCATAGAATGGTTAGAGTTGGAAGGGACCTTAAAGATCATGGAGTTCCAACCCCCCTGCCATGGGCAGGGACACCTCCACTAGAGCAGGTTGCTCAAAGCCCCATCCAACCTGACCTTGAACACCTCCAGGGATGGGGCATCCACAGCTTCTCTGGGCAACCTGTTCCAGGGTCTCACCACCCTCACAGGAAAGAATTTCCTCCTAATATCTAATCTAAATCTCCCCTCTTCCAATTTAAAACCATTACCCCTTGTCCTGGACTTGCTGCCGTGGCAGGGACTCCATCTCTCAGGCCTCTTGGTATGGTGCAGAAGGTGGCCTGGGTGTTTTCACTGCCAGTGTTGGCTGCAGCCCTAAATACAGCTGATTAGAGGTGGCTGATCCCCCGGGGGTGAGTCCTGCCACCCCACGCAATTTCTGGCTGTGTCTCCGTGATGACGAAAGCCCAGCACCTCATGAGGTCCCTGAGGTTCGTTGCCTGTTGCCCAGCTGTCTCCACGGCGCAGCGCAGGAGGACAGCGTCCAGCCTCAGAGGTGAGCACTGAGACGCATGGGTTTGATGTACCAAACCCAGCGCTGCCCAGGTGGGAAGAGAGATGTGGGATCCCCCAAAACTTTGGCCCCGGTTCCCCAGTGCTAGCCCCCAGCTCTGCCGTGGCTCCCTCAGGTTCTTAGAACTCTTTGGGTGCGTTTTCTTAACAGCTCTGGCTGATGGAAACAGCAACACTGATGTGTCTCTCTTTTTCTAGCGCTGGAGGACGGCCTCAAACCAAAGCCATTCCCAGGCTGCGCTGCAGTCCCCTTGCCAGTTCCCTTGGCAAGCTCGTAGGATCAAAAACTCGCCCTTGCAGAGCTTTTGGGCAGCAGCGACTAACTTCACAGGGTTACTCGCAGAGTCTGTCCTGGATGCAGCTTTGCTGGTTTTATTTGTCATCCCGAAACGCTCTGCACACACTCAGCCCTCTGTGGCCTTTGGAGGAGGCTGCAGCGGCCGGATGCTGGGGACATCCCAAGCCCAAAAAGTGAATTGAGATACACTTGGTAGAAATTCAAGCTGGCGGCCCAGGTGTCAGTGTGAATGTTTCTTTTCTGGGAAGCTGCTATTTGCCTCCTTAAATAAATGAAATTAGTTCTGAGCAGGAGGATACCCTGCTCAAGAGCGTGAACGATCCTGTGTTCCTGCCTTCAGATCTTTGCTGTGAGTGTGGTCTCAGAGCCAGGATATGATCTGAGCCTCCTCTTTTCTCCGTCCTCGTGCGTGTGCTGCTGGTGCCTGTCCCCTCCCTGCAGACGATTTGCTCTGTGGCGTGTGGCAATGATACCCTGGGGACCTGTAGGTACCAGTGCGACTTCCCTACACAATTCACGGAGTCACGGAATCGTCAGAGTTGGAAGGGACCTTCTAGAGATCATCTAGTCCAACTCTCCTGCTGAAGCAGGGTTCCCCAGAGCACATCACTCAGGACTGCATCCAGGCGGGTCTTGAAGATCTCCAGGGAAGGGGACTCCACCACCTCCCTGGGCAGCCTGTTCCAGGGCTCTGGCACCCTCACCGGAAAGAAGTTCTTCCTCAACAGGAGGGTTGTCCATTTCAATTAAATATCCTTTGGGTAAAACCCCACCGGGGGTTTTCAAGTGTGCTGCGTTTCAAATACATTTCTCTAATCCGGCTGAAGCTTTTCCTGAAAAGCTTTCCGTAGCCACAGTTGAAATGGTTTCTAGGCCAGAAACATGTGTTGAGGGTTTCTTTTTCTCCCAGCCAGGGGTGGCTTGTGTCACATAGATATGCAGAGAGGGGGTGTTTGCCAGCGCACACACTTGGGATTGCTGCTTGGCGCTGGCTTTGCGGGGCTGTGGCTGGCCCAGCTGTGTTACTAGAGGAGACCCATCTGCTGCCTTGGGTTTGCTTGAGCTGACTTCCAACAAACTTGGTGTCGCTGGCTGTTTCTCGGGGTGGCTCTCGCTGAGGGAAGAGAAGGAGCCGTTTTGTTTCTTTCAGCAGCTCCCAGCGATGTGGCCCAGCCCAGATGAGCTCACGAAACCGCAGCAGAACCGTGCTGTTCTTGTGAAGGGGTCCAATCAGACTGAGCAGGGGTCGCCTTTGCTCCCCGCCAGCTGCTGGCAAGAGCTCTCTCATCTGCCAGCCTCCAATGGCTAAGCTGGGGAAAGCGGTGTCATCTGGGCTTCTGATGTCTTCCACCCCAAAAAAGTCTAGATTGCGTCTAGATGCTACCGGTCTTTCCTTGCAGCCCAAATCCGATACGTGGTTGGGACAGTTGGTTTCCAGCATGTGCAGCAAGTCCATCTGTGGCACCTTGGGTGCTGTTGTCAAACGAAAACACAAGTTTATGGCTCTTACTGCATTTTAACACTTATTTTTCCAGTTTGCTTTGGCACTTGTGCTCATGAGACTTTAATCACAGGGATATCGCTTGAGCTGAACTGGTTGTGTCCATTTCTCCAGGAGGGAAGATAAGGACATAAATAGTTTCTCCTGCTGCACTGGGGAGCTGGATCCCATTGTTTCCTGACACCTTGTCAAATCCCTGCTTCCCACGTGGAGCTTGTGCCAAGCCTATATCATGTCCCCTGTTCACAGAGCAGCGTCCTCCTGCCTGGTCATGGGGGATCCTGAGGGAGTAGGATGCATACGATGAGGCTGCTGAAGCTCTCGGCTGACCAGTGAAATGCAGTTGTGCTGGCACTGATGGGGCGAAAGGAGTTTTGCTGCTGTTTGGTGTTATACCGCTAACACCGACAATTTAATTCTAGAAGCACACGGAATTTGAAATATCTCGTCTTAACATCTTACGCCTTCAGAGGGAGGTGCCTCGTCACTAACTCCAGCACGAGCATGACTAATAGTAGACTCTGAAAGGTTTTGGGATGCTGAGACCCCAAGAGGAGAACTGATCCAGCTCCCTCAGGAGCTCTCCTGGTGCACGCTGCCGCCTTGCACGTGCTTTGTACCATACATTTGATGGACATGTGCCTTGCTGCCCTGAGGCATATCTGTGGAAAAGGACAGACCCAGCTCCTGTAGGTTCAAACCTGAGTGGATTTGACTGTTCTCTTCCCCTTTGCTCCTGTCTGACTGTCCCAGCAGTCTGTTTTGGCATGAGCTCAGCTCCTGATCCTCTGGAGCTGTTGTGCTATGGAGTGCATAGCTGGTTTTGTGTGGGGTTGGGTGGTTATTGCCCTGCTGAATGCTCCTGGTGAGACAGGTCTGGTGTGCAGGGAGCTAGATGTGTGAACGCTGGAAGAACACGTTCCCACCCATTGTGTCGCCTTGGGGCATGTGTTCATCTTGTGGTTTTCTTGAGACAACTGTCACAGACTGATGGATAGCTCCTACCTTTTGGGAAGGTGCGCAGTAGCTGATGATAGAAACTTCAGTAGACACACTGACCCTTGGAGCACAGCATGCTGATGGGGCTTAGCTCAATGCAAGACCCAGGAGATAGGACTTTGGGCACCGTCTGCAGTTCTGTCATTCAGGCCACAGGGCTCAGTCTGTGGCTACTTCTGGTGGCCTCACAGGCTGTGAGTGCAGTTGACAAATGATGTCCACTCAGGGATTATGGGACTTAATCTGGCTGGGGACAGTCCCTTGGGGATGTTGTCTGCACACCAAGGTCGGTGTCACAATTGGGTGCTGAAGGTAGAAAGTCAAGACTGCAATGAGGTCCACGTCCTAGTCCCTGTGGTACGTTGTTGTGCACTGCTGTTCCTGTGACCTCCCAGTTCCTTGCTGCCCCCTTCCCAGTGGCTTCTCTGGGGTGACTGAAAAATTAGACTTGAACCCACAGTCCCATCTTGCAAAGGTTGCCGGCAGGAAAGACCTCTGGGCTCTGGACGACTGTCTCCTCTGCCCCGGTGTCTTTGAGGGAAGAGGCTTCTGTGGTTTTTGCAATGGGAGGACTTTGTTGCTCTCTCTGTCTGGACTGTGGGGACAGAGCGTTGGCAGACACAGCCCGAGGTGCCCCTGCTCCTGGGTGACATCTGCATGGAGCTGGGAGGCTGGAGGTTCATCCATGGGAGCGGGGGTGCTGGATGAGCGCCTGTGCCTCTGCCTCGCTGTCACCGTGAGCTCAGGCCAGCTGTGCTGGAAGAGTGTGGCTGGCACTGGGGTGCCCATGAGCGGCTGCGTGCAGGACAGGCTTTGCTAGGCAGTGGGTTCCAAAGGCTTTTCAGCATGGAAAGGGCTCTTGAGGCTTTCTGGAATCCAGTGATCTAGATGCCCCCTTCAGAACATGCCCTTCAGAACAGGATCTCTTACAGAATCACAGAATCACCTAGGGTGGAAGGGACCTTTAAGACCATCTAGTCCAACCTTAAAAAAAAAAAACAACCAACAAACAAACAAAACCAAAACAAACAAAACCCACAAAAAACCCCCCACCAACACTAAACCATATTTCCGAGCACCATGTCAACCCGTCTTTTGAACACCTCCAGGGATGGTGCCTCAACCACTTCCCTGGGCAGCCCATTCCAAGGCTTGATAACCCTTTCAGTGTAAAAATTTTTCCTAATATCCAACCTGAACCTCCCCCGGCGCAACTTGAGGCCATTTCCTCTTGTCCCATCGCCTGTTCCTTGGGAGAAGAGACCGACCCCCCCTGGCTACACCCTCCTTTCAGGGAGCTGTAGAGGGCAAGAAGGTCTTCTCTCAGCCTCCTCGAGACTGAACACCCCCAGCTCCCTCGGCCTCTCTTCATAGGACTTATTCTCCAGACCCCTCACCAGCTCCGTTGCCCTTCTCTGGACCCGCTGCAGCCCCTCAATGTCTTTTTTGCGGGAAGGGGCCCAAAACTGGGTGACTGAGATGTCCTGTCAACTTGTGTCCCTTTACCAGGCTTTTCTGCAAACACCAGTCAGGAGGACGTAGCTGAGCCTCCAAAGAGGAACTGCCTTTCAGCTGGGCTTGGGTCCTGTTCATGTAACTCGTCCAGGCAACCACTTCATGAAGCTGTTTTCCTTGCAGCGGTGGGAACGCACCATTTTGGCCGCTTTCTCATTGGCCTTCGTGAGAGACTGAGTCCAAGATGCTTGAAATCTGCCTGGCTTGGCCTCTTTCCCTGCAGAGCACGGTGCTGGGAACAGAGTCCCAACAAGCCAGCGGCGTGTGCTGAATTGCCCTTTGTCTGCTCTCCTTTCTGCGGCCAGCTGGTAACCGGAGCAGAGCGCCTGCATGGCTGGCTGCGGCCGGGCAGCAGCCGGATTTAGGAATATGCTCGCGTGGTCCCTCGGCAGCCACATCAGGCAATGCCTAGGGAAGCACTGGCTGCTCTATCCCTTGGACCCTGAGCTCTCTCTGCTGGGGGTTAGTGCGTGGAGGAGGATTCTTGGGTTTTTCCATCGCTCCAGAGAGATGCTTCCAGCCCTCTGGAGCCACCCCACAGCTGCTGTCAGACCCTGGGGTCAACCATTGCAATTTCTTCTTTCTGCTCCTCCTTGCAAGGGGGATGAGTCCCCAGCACAAGGTTTGGGTGTCGCTGCTGCATCCTCTCGTGCTGTGCTCCAGCAGCTGCTGTGTTTCTTCCCATGGGCAATCCTTGTTCCAGGCTGGATTTTTTCTGGTAGTTTCTAAGGATGTGGAGGTGAGACTTGAGACATGGTCCCAAGGGGAGAAGCTTTGAGGAAAGCCTAGAAAGAGTCTATGGGTGTTTTCTGGGGCAATCTTGATGAGTGGCTGGGACTTAGGACACGTCCCAAAAAACAAACAGCACAAGGGGAGCCCAGAGAAACATCTGAACTGCCCGTGAAGCTGCTTGCTCTCCAGTGTTTTGGTGACTGACTGCCCAGGACACCTCTCTGTTAGGGCTGGAAGCGCGGCACTTGGCAATGGGTCACCAGAGCCTCCCTCCTGATGGCCCTGGCCCCGGGGAGCAGAGGGCTCTCCTTGGCTCGTGGCAAGCTCAGGCAACCCTGTCGCAGTGATTGCTGGAGAGACAGCCTTGAAGCGGCTGTGCTGGAATCTGAGCACAGATCTGCCTAAACTCCGCCATCGGGGATTGTTTTTTTGGCAGATGTGCTTTGGGGTGTTTTTCTCCTAACGCGGCAGTTTCAGCTGTCTGGAGACCCTCGAGAACATCACGTACTTACTTACTCCCTTCTCCCCATCCCGTGCTCTAAACGTGCCCCCCCCCTTTTTTTTTTTCTGTCTGCAGCTGTGGGGACTCGGGCGATGATCCACTTCACCAAGGAGCCGTACTCCCAGGACGCCCTGCACGGCCGCGGAGCCATCCTCCGCTGCGAGGTGCAGGAGCCGGCGGATGTGGAGTTTGAATGGCTGCAGAACGGGCTCCCCGTTCAGGAGACGGAGCAGCGCTTCAAGGAAGGCAGCAACCTCCAGTTCGCTGCCGTCGATCGGCACCGGGATGCCGGGGACTTCCAGTGCGTAGCGAGGAACTTGCTGACCGGGGAGGAGGCCCGCACAGCCAATGCTTCTTTCAATATCAAATGTGAGTGTGGGGCGAGGGCGGCCAGGCACACACCGCAGCCTGGTGCTGCCCACCCTGGAGAGGGCAAAGCACCCTCTTGAGGTGGGGGGGGGGGGAGCCCTGAGACACAAGTACCTAAAGGGTGGGTTGAAGGAGGATGGAGTCGGACTCTTTTCAGTGGTTCCCAGCGATAGGACGAGGGGCAACGGGCACAAGCTGGAACATGGGAAGTTCCATTTAAATATGAGGAAGAACTTCTTTCCGGTGAGGGTGCCAGAGCCCTGGAACAGGCTGCCCAGGGAGGTCATGGAGTCCCCTTCTCTGGAGATCTTCAAGACCCACCTGGATGCAGTCCTGAGTGATGTGCTCTGGGCAATCCTGCTTTAGCAGGGGAGTTGGGCTAGATGATCTCTAGAGGTCCCTTCCAACTCTGACAATTCTGTGATTCCATGATTCCGAGACTGGAAACAGCTTTGCCCGGCTGCCTGCTAATGCGTGTCGGGGGGGGGGGTGTCAGAAAGGGATCAGGCGTCAGGAATCGTGCAAGTAGGATTCCTCTCCCGCTACCATGTCCTTCCTGTCCTCTGAGCCACTTGTATCTTCTGATGTCCCCAAGGCCGTCAAGAGATGCTTTCTCTTGCTGCCTTCCCCCGTTTGTATAGATGAAACGGGGATGTTACTGCACCGAGCGTGTCCTGAGCACTGCAGGTCCTTTCAGAGCCCCTCGTACCCCTCGGAGAACAGCTATGCAGGGCAAAAGCGGGACATTTGCAGGGCGGGTATCCCTTTACTCCAGGCTGGCTTGAGGGCTTACGTGTCTCTAACCGTGCTCATGCCCTTGCTGCCTGCCCCGGTTATTACTGAGTCGGCATCCACCTGGGCTCTGTGGGTTCGGAGGGCCGGCTGTGTTGATATTCTTTGACCCCACAGGGATTGAGACAGGCAGTGTGGTGCTGAAGCAGCCGGCCAGCGTAGCTGAGATCCAGCCCTCCTCCACAGTGGTGCTGCGGTGTCACATCGACGGCCACCCGCGGTAAGGGCTGCCTCCCCCGAGGAGCGGACCCTGCCAGGGGTCCCCCCCGCCCCCCGGCGCCTTCGCTGCGTGCTCTTCCCCCCTCTCTCTCTCTGTCTCTCTCTCTCCTCTCTCCTGCGAGGATTCAGTAGAGTCTAGGGAAGGCGAAAGGCAGGATTGAGCCTGTGGCTGAGCACCGGGGGAGAAGGCAAACGGCTTCCTCAGGGCCGCGTAGCGAGGAGCACAGTAAGGACGGGCTGTCACAGCCCAGTCGCTGAGCTGCTTGGTGTGCTGCGGTCACTCTCCGTTGCTTCCCAGTCATGTCCCGTCCACTTGGCTGCATGTCTCATGGCTTCGTGTCTGTGTCGGGGCCAGCAGCGGGGACGGAGAGCCAGGGAAAGGGGCCATCTCTGGGCTGTCTCCTACACACACACACACACACACACACACACACACACACGTGCTCTCTGGGGAGCCCTGCCGGTGTCCCACACCCGGTCACCCCCTCCTCCTGTCTTGCAGCCCCACGTGGCAGTGGTTTCGGGATGGTTCCCCCCTCCCTGACAGCCGCAGCACCTATTCTGTCAGCAACAAGGAGAGAACGCTGACCCTGCAGAGCGCCAGCCCTGACGACAACGGCCTCTACTACTGCTGTGCCCGCAGTGCCGTCGGCTTCGTCTGCAGCCAGAACAACTTCACGCTGAATATCATCGGTAAGTCGTGTCCCAGCCTCTGGGGACTGGGGACTGGGCTGTTTTACTGCTCTGCTAACAGCCTCCCCGCTGGTGCGGGGCGGGAGCCGGGGCTGCAGGGGAAGTGTCAGGCTGGTGTGACTTTCTTTGTCTGAAGCCTCCGGCCACACAAAGCCTCAGGCCTGACACACCCGGCCGGGTTTGAACCCTGCCCTGTCTGCAGGTGTTTATTTGCCCGTGCATCTCTCCGGAGCAGGTCTGGTAGTCTACAGTAGTCTGGAGACTACAAACCGGGACGGCTGTAGTCTCTGGTACTGGTGCACCAGGGTCCTCCCTCCTTCAACGAGGTTTGGACCCTGGAAGCTGTAGGTTTTCCTAATGCCAGTGCCACCACAGTGCCACATGAGTATGGTTGGACTCGATGATCTCAAAGGTCCCTTCCAACTGTGAAGATTCTGTGATTCTGAGTGAGACGCCCCGTTGGCCTTTGGAGACAAGGCTCGGGGCAGGCAGGAGATGTTGACCTTAGAGAGGTATTTGGAACTGGGCAAGGGAATTTGCAGTCCAGTGACAGGTTTGATCTGTTTGCTAGGAGCCCAGGGTGCTTGGGGACTTGCTGGAAGCAGAAGGGGCTTTCCCCAGAGCAGTGCTGGGCTCTGGCTGCGTAACTACAGCCGCGCTGGCATGTCTGCCTCCTTCGGGCTCGCAGCGTGCACCCGGCTCTTTCTTTTTTGAGTGCCCCCCAGAGCACTGGTGAATGGGCACCACAAGCCGCTCTGCTCATCTTACCCTCCTGTGGTCTCTGGCATTTCAGACGAGAGCTTTCCTCAGGCGGTGATCGTCCCGCAGGACCTCATCGTGACCAAGAACGAAGAGGCCATGTTTGACTGCCAGTTTGCAGCCGTGCCCCCTCCCACGCAGGAGTGGCTATTTGAAGACAGCCCCATCACCAACAGATCCAAGTAATAGGGACCCCAGTGATACGGGCAGGGCTGGGAGGAGAGGGAGCACCGTGTTCCAGAAGCAACAGAGAGAGGCCAGACCCTAGCCGTGCCCAAGGGCAAGCGTTAAGCATCAGGCTGGCCGTTGGGATTGGTTTCTCAGCTTGGCTGGTTTGGGTTTAGAAGGGTGTTGGTACTTTTGCACAGCCTTTATCTGCAGAGGACGCAGGAAGCTGTTTGTCCTCAAATGAGTCTGTGGGGGTTGCCAGTCCTAGATGCCCACGTGTGATGATCCTTAGAGTTGGGGATATCTCCCAGCCCCAGATGTCTGCATATGGCAATTTCATGGTGTCCCCAGACACCCACTTAGGATGATTTCCAGAGTCAGGGACATCTCCCAGTACCAGATGCCCACAGATGGTGATCCCCAGACTCAGGGACACCTCCCAGCCCCCAACATCTGCACAGCAATCACTGTGCATGGCTGTCTTGCACCTCCAGATGCCAGCGCGTGGTGTTCCCCAGAGCCAGGAACGTTTCTGAGCCCCAGACACCTATGCATGTGGCAATCTCCAGGGCTGGGGACACCTCCCAGCACAGGCTGCCCATGGAATTGTGATCCTGGAGCCCGGGATGCCAAACTGTGCAAGGCAAGCAGTGCTGTCTGGGTGCCAGATGCCCAGTGGACTGGCAGCTCCTGGGCGCCACCTTGTGCCACCTACCCCCTTTCCTGGCTGTGTCAGCTTTCAGAAGCTGGCCCGGTTTGGTGATGCATCTTTCAGTGGGAACTAGCTCTTCTCCAAGAAAGAGATTTCTATTAGCTCATTTCCTCCATGAAGCATATGTCCCACCATGTCCTTGTTTGTGTGTGCTGCTCCCCCTGCGCTGGGAAGCTTTGACGCCGCACAAAGTCTCCCTCTTGGTTCCATGGGCTCATGTAGGACATCATGGGGCTGTGGCTCTGGTCCACGTCCTGCAGAGATGGTCACTGAGCCTTGACTCTCCCTGTGTGCCCAGGACCACCGTGTTCGCCAACGGCTCCCTGCTGATCACCCAGGTGAGAGCTCGCAGCGCCGGTGTCTATAAGTGCGTTGGACATGGTCAGAGGGGGAAAACTCTTGTGCTGAAGGCGACTCTGCGGCTTGCAGGTGAGGTCCTGGGGCTGGTGGCAGGGTGGGCAGTGGGTTCCAGAGTTGCAGCGTCACTCTGGAGCTACGTGGCAATACAGTGATGGGTCAGTAGATGGAGAACTGCTCGGTTTATCTGTGAAATGGTCCATCCTTGCTGCCTAGATGAGGGGAGCAAATACAGCTTGTGTGCTCTCTCCCTTGGCTGGTGCCTCCCGTGGGGATAATGATGCTGGTGGGTTGACTTACACATTCCTGCCCTGTTTGAGCCCTGCTGTCTATTGCTCCTCTCAGAGATCGAAGAAATGGCACCCTTCTCCCCGAAGGTGTTGACAGCGAACCAGGGGCACCGTGTGGCCTGCACTGCCCCGCGAGGCGTACCCACGCCCCAGGTCTGGTGGGAGAGAAACCAGGAACGAGTTCCCACTGCTGGCCGGGTGCACCAAGAGGCAGAGCATCTTGTTTTCACCAGTATAACTGAGATGGACGCAGGGACCTACACATGCCATGCTGCCAACAAGGCTGGAGAGAAGAAACAGGAGCTGAGCATCACTGTGGCTAGTAGGCAGCTTTCCAAGAGGGGCTGGGGGCAGAGAAAGGGGCTGGATAAGGGCGTTGGGATGAGCTGGGGTGGGATGGAACATCACCTCACTGGTACAGAGAAGCACATCTCTCATGGCTGGGCTACAGGGCCCCATGGCTGGCTGCACACTGCCTGGCTGGGCCGCACTGGTGCTGGCCAGAGGAGTGGCGAGCGGCCATCTGTAACCCCTTGCCTCTGTGCCCAGCGGTACCCAAGTGGGTGGAGATGCCCAAGGACAGCCAGCTGGAGGAGAGCAAGCCGGGATACCTGCACTGCCTCAGCAAGGCCTCCCTGAAACCCACCGTCACCTGGTACCGCAACGGCGTCTCCATCTCTGAGGTAAGGCAATGGGGCAAGCTCCTGCCACTCATGGGCACTTCTGCTGGCCACCTGCTCAGCTCCTTGCTCTGCTGCTGCTGTTTCTTGCCTTGCTCTTAGGCCAAGCATCCCTGTCACCCCCATTCAGGCCACGTTCCTGGCACCATCTCCATCCTACTGGTGTATGGGTGCGCACCTTGCTGTCTCTAGCCACCTGGCTGGCAGCCAGCCCTGTGCTTTGGGGGGCAGTGACAAGAGAGATGTCCCTCCGAGAGATGTCACTGCAGCTGGTCTCAGTTCTCCATGTGGGTCTCAGCGGGGCTGTGTCTATCTGAGGCATGATGTGGGCGCGTGGAGCATCAGGAGTGCTACAAACAAGGTCTGAGCCCAGGGCGCTGGTGACAGTGTTGTTTCTGCCCCCTCCCTCCCTCCTTCTGGGCAGGACTCACGGTTTGAGATCTCTGAGAACGGGACGCTGCGCATCAACAACGTGGAGGTATACGATGGGACCATGTACAAGTGCGTGAGCAGCACGCCGGCAGGCAGCATCGAGGGATATGCACGGGTGCACGTGCTAGGTACGCTGACGAGCATTCCACACCCTCCCCTTGTGGGGACCTCTTTTGCCTGGCAGGGTGCAGGCATGATACCCCCAGCTCCAGTGCCTCCAGTGGCTGGGGGGGCGACCCTAACAGCACATCTGTCTCTTGCAGAGAAGCTGAAGTTCACCCCCCCGCCCCAGCCACTGCAGTGCATGGAGTTTGATAAGGAGGTTACAGTGTCCTGCTCAGCCACTGGCCGGGAAAAACCCACCATCCAGTGGACTAAAACAGGTAAGGGGGTCTTGGATGCACTATGTCTCTTTCTGGCCTGGGGCCCCAGGAGTTTCACGCTGGCCCACCTCCAACGTGGGTGAAGCAGCGGTGCTGCAGCTGCCTGGGAAGCCACCCCGTGGCAAAGTGCTTCATGCAATGACTGCTGCATCCCTCTTCTTGCGTCCTGCAGATGGGAGCAGCCTGCCGTCCCACGTCAGCCACAACGCCGGCATCTTGTCCTTCCACAAGGTGAGCAGGAGCGACTCAGGGAACTACACGTGCATCGCCTCCAACACCCCGCAGGGCGAGATCCGTGCCACCGTGCAGCTTGTGGTAGCAGGTGAGGGCTCTGCGGCAGCCAGGTGGGTTTCCTGCTGTGCTGGCCTTGCGGTGTGGTCCCAGCTGGCGTGCCCCTGCAGAGAAAGCCATGTCTGGCCTGACCCAGAGCTCTTCCCCATGGCACTTGAGTGTCTGGTTTGTCAGTGCTTTGCATACAGCCCAAGAGGGCATGTGCCGCTGTGCCAGTGCTGGGACCCCCATGGGAGCTCAGCGTCACTCCCAGGAGCTGACAGCGTTTGTGTCGGCCTCTGTGCCTCCAGTTTACGTCACCTTCAAGCTAGAGCCAGAGCCCACGACGGTGTACCAGGGGCACACAGCCATGTTCCAGTGCCAGGCAGAGGGGGACCCCGTGCCGCACATCCAGTGGAAAGGGAAGGACAAGATTTTGGATCCCGGCAAGCTCCTGCCCAGGTACACAGCCTCCATTCCAAACTGAAACGTGGTGCAGCATGGTGCTCCCCATGCCCACCCAGCGTGCGGGTGCCAGTGGTGCAGTCTAGGGTTCCCAGTGTGGTGGGCGCACAGTCAGTTGTCTCCGTGTCCCAGGGCCTGGACTGTCCTGGCCCCAGGGTTACCCTTTCTGCCACAGCCCTCCAAGTTGCGGTAGAGCCACAACCGTATGTTCTTGAGCGTTGCACAGCCTGAGATTCAAGATGATTGCGCTGGGGACGTGGGGCTGAGGCATCCTGGGGAGATGGGGCTGCAGGTGCCCCAAGCCTGCCTCTGCCCTCTGGTGCTTGCAAAGGGCTCTGTGTGGTTTCAGGATTCAGATCATGCCCAATGGCTCCCTGGTGATTTACGACGTCACCACCGAGGACTCTGGAAAATATACCTGTATCGCCGGCAACAGCTGCAACATCAAGCACCGCGAGGCCTTCCTATACGTCGTAGGTAAGGGAGGCGCCCAACATTGGGACGTGGCCTTCTGGTATCCCTGGCAGCTCTAGGCCCTGCTTCTGGTCCCACCAGTGGGTGCTGCGTGTCAGGTCGTGCCTGCCAGGGACTCCCAGCGGCATCCCTGCTGGGATGCAGCGCAGTGTGCTGCGGGCTGTGCCCAGCATTCTGTGGCTGGACGAGGAGGTGGCCACAGCAGCAGGGAGGGCTTCTCTCATCCCTTCAGCACGTTTCTCAGCAGGATTTGGGAAATCCCTCCACACCTTCATGAATTTGATGCTCTCTGCCCCACAGACAAGCCAGCAGTAGAAGAGGATGAGGGACCTGGCAGCCACACGCCCTACAAGATGATCCAGACCATTGGGCTTTCAGTGGGGGCAGCTGTTGCCTACATTATTATCGTGCTGGGGCTGATGTTCTACTGTAAGAAGCGGAGAAAAGCCAAGAGGCTGAAGAAGCACCCGGAGGGCGAGGAGCCTGAAATGGAGTGTCTGAATGGTGAGGCTGGCACCCCTGGGGGTGGGGGCTTCACTGCCAGCACCTTACCCCTGGGCTGGAGGGGCTGAAGGGCAGGGAGCTCCCAGGGAACAGGGAACGCCTTGCCCTTGGAGTGTCTTACTCTTGGTTTTGGCGGTGGCTGGTGGCAGAGACCTGCTGCCGCCAGGTGAGAAATAGGCAAGTCAGTGTGAAACCTCCATCCCAGCCCCACGTTGTGGCCATCTCTGTCTGCTGAGTTATGTATCACTCCTGCTTTCCAGCAGGATGCCATGTGCACGGCATCACATACACCCTTTGCCAAGGGGAGGGGAATATCCCTATTGCAATGTAATGAAACAGTAGTACTCTGCCGGCTTGTTCAAATCACAGTTCAGCAGCTCCTGGTGCCGGAGGGAAGACTTTTCACTGAACAGCCCTGAACTCTGCTGTGAACTCACCCTGTTATCTCTGAAACCCATTTAAGATTTGAGCATCTACAGCATTCTCCAACAAGGATTTCTGGAGCATAACAGGTTATCTAAAAACTCTCTTGTTGCTTTTCAAGCTTGTCGCCTACCAGCTCTGCACTGGAACACATAGCTCTTCTCTATGTCTGATTGTTGCTGCAAGTGCCTTTTCTGGTTGCACTATCGCCTTTCTGAGACGAGGAGCCCCAGACAGGGCTTGGTGCGTCCAGCTTTGCGGGGTGATACAGCCGTGTTGTGTCCTGCTACCAGCTGTGCCAGTTGATTCACTTCCCCGTCCACAGAGCTAGCTCTGGAGAAGGAGCAGGCAGCTCAGGGCTGAGCCCACCCCTGTGGGTCGGACGTCGGGGTTACTTTCCCCAGGCATCATGTTGTATCGCTGGCTGCACCTCCCAGCGCTCAGTGTCCCTCTGCAGCTGGCCACAGCTGGCCTGTACCTTTGCCGCTAGCTAAATTGGTGGCTTTGGCAAACAGCTACCAGCAGCACCCCTTCCACGTGGGCAGCATATTGTACTACCCTAGTTCCTACCTTCTGTGTGTCCACTGGAGGGTGTTCCATCCTGTCCTGTGGCAGCTGAACTGCTTTTTAACAGCTGTTTCCGTGAGACCCTGCAGAATCCCTGCAAACCGGGTCTCCACTGTGCATGAGCTACGTGACTCCTTCAGTGAACCCAAGACATCTCTGCGGCATCATTTGCATTTCCAAAAGCTGTTTCAGCTCTTTCTCCTAATGTCATGGTTGTTCTTGCATCACTGATACCGGTGAGGACTTGTAAGTGATGGGATGCAGTTGAGTTTGCTGCCTTTTTAATTCCCGGTGTCTCTCCCCACGCCGCTGTAAACGCAGACATCGCGCTTCTCCCTCTCAGTTCTCTAGCCCGCAGCCACGTCCTCATCACGGCAGGGCTGCTGTGAGGTGCTGCAAAACATCGCTGCTGGGTTTGTCTCCAGTTTTTCCTCTTGTATTGGTACTTTGAACAGAGCCAGAAGGGAAGTCTGGCTGTGGGGAACCTCCTGGGAGCAGGGATGCAGGAGCCTCTCCGCAGCTTTGTGCTCTGCTGCTGTCACCGCTGTGAGCTCTTCCTGTGGACAAGTTGCAGGCAGCTCACCTGTGCCAACAGGCTCTGGCCAGCATCCTCTTCCTGGGAAAGGATTTCTTTTATTTTTCCTTTTGAGGTAGTCTCGGATTTTTATTTTGGCCTATCTTTATTATATTTTTCTTTTTATTCTGCCAGAGTTTGCCTCTTCCTATCCCCTTCATTTGGAACCAGTTTAGCTGTCAGAGAGATGCATCCTCACTGCTACAAGCAGACCCAGCTGCCCAGATGTCTGCGTTCCTTTTTGGTACTTCCATAGCCTCTCTGGAGAAGTGGTTTGTGTTTGCTGTCAGCTCCAGTGGAGTCACCCCCTTCACCATGGTCTTCAAAGATTTGGCTCTTTTCCTCCTTTTGATGGGGTCCCTCTTTAGCTGGGTGACCTGAAGTATCTCAGAACCTACCTGATGACAAGTACTCCCTGGCTGACCACCAGCTGACTTTTCCAGTGCCCTCAGGATCCAGCCAGATTTGACCTTCCTGTGGATTTGCAGTGGATCCTTCCTATGGATTTCCTGTGGATCAATGCACTCCTAACAAGTCAGTCACCTTCCAAGGTCACGTCCTTGGTGTGCCACATCCTCTGTAACAAGGGTGCTTGCTCTCAGTGTCCCTCTGTCTGACTGTGCTGCTTTGTTTGGGTGAACACAGACATAGCATTTTAGGAGGTTAATGACTGTGGAGAATGAGGGGAGCATTTGATTTACGTGTTGGTCTGTGCTAATTTCTCCAGGGCAGCATGGCCATATCTCTTTCTCCAGGAGATGCTCAGGTGTTGCAGGCAGGTGGGCAAAGCAGGCAGCTCCTCTGCACCTGGTTCCCCTCTGGACTGCTGGATACATGAATCAAAAAGAAGTTTAATTTTTGCCGTCTCTTTGTTCTTGACTGTCTTGTCAAAGCTCTGTGAAACGTGGCAATGCCTGTTCTCAAGAAGTGTCGTTGCTGCCTGCTGGTGCTGTCTCTCAGTGGCAGCGTACTCACTCTGCAGCCTTCGGTATTTTCTTGGCACAGTTGCAGCGGTCGTCTTGTATCATCCTCTTGGCTTCAAGCTTGTAGTCTTGAGAAGCTATCAGTCATGAGTGCGGACAGCACAGGGTCAAACAGTCTTGCTAATAATTAGCATAAAACCAGGGAGAGTGTAAGTAGCTGGTATTGAGCTTTGATTTAAAGGGTAGACGGTGTTTTTTGCTATGGTCTTCTGCAAGTGTTACTCCAGCGTGTGAGAGAGGATAGCTGTCAGTGGCCGTGGCTTTTAAGTCATCTTAAGACTTAATGTCTCAGACTTCACAGCTCCAAGCCTACCTGTTACAAAGCCACGGTCCCTGTCACCGTGGCCAGACCTGCTCAGGATGTGCTGGTGGGCTGGTACCTCTCTTGTGTGCATGCGTTGTAAGCGTGCATGTACACACGCTGTTGTACAATCCACCCCTTGGTGGAAATTATGGGCAGTGGGATTCCTGGTGGAGTTACCTCACGTTGGGTCAAGCCTTAATTTTGTGATTAAATCCTTTTGCGTGGCCAGGTGTTTCCTTAATGCTTGCTCCTAGGCGAGCTGAGATGGAGCGTGCACGGTAAGGCCAGGTGGTGCTGCACATACGTTAGCCACCTTAGCTCGGTGCTGTGCCCCGCTGTACGTTCCGACTCCTGCCTTCAGCTAATGGAAAGTACTGCTTCCTGGTGCCAGGTCTCATCCAAGCAGTAAATGCATTCAAAATGAAGGTTTCCTGTCTATACAGCTATCTATACACTCTTTCTCCCACAAGCTGCCTGTAAAATGCAGGGTTCTCTACTTTCTTAAGGCAGTAATGTTTTGTCCTGTTCACTGGCTTCTGTTTGCGCCGGGGAAATTTCTAGCGGGGTTCCTGAGCAGAAAGCTTGCTGGGGTTGGTTGCGGGGACGGTGCTTCCCAGCACTGCTTTAACCCAGGCAGTAAAGGAAAACTCCAGGCTGATCTGGTCTGACGGGTTCAGGATTACCAAGGGCATGAGCATTGCTGGCTGGCTGGGAAGTGGGCAGGAGCAGGGGGGTCAGGCTGCAGCAGCCGATGTTGGATAGACTTGAGAGTCTCTTGGGCATCAAGAGACTCCGGTTTATAGCAAGCAGGGTCCTCTCTGGCTCTGTCTCTGCCTCACACATCCAGTCTCCTGCTGCCGTTCTGCAGAGTTTCGTCAATGGTAGTTCGGATGTAGCCACCACCCCTTTGGGATGTCTGAGTGGTATGGGATGGACAAGGCCAGATGGAGCTGGTTGGCTCTGGGACCAAAGCCATTGCTCAGCATCTGATTTCAAGGGTGGCTGTGGGGCTTGACACGAGCCCAGACGTGAGCCCAGAGGGAATGACCATGTAGAGGCCGCTGTGTTGCCTGGGACTAGACATCAAACTGGGCTTCTTGGAGCCAGCTGTGGGGTGCTTGGACTGTCAGCCACAGAAGGGGGCCGATCCCCAGCATGACATTCTCCACGCAGCCCAGCAAGATGCTGAAGGCATTTGTACTTCCCTTGCAGGTGGTGCTCTGCTGCAGAATGGGCAGATGACAGCAGAGATCCAGGAAGAAGTGGCCTTGACCAACCTGGGCAGCAGCTCTGGGGCCAGCAAGCGGCACAGTGCTGCTGACAAGATGCACTTTCCACGTTCCAACCTGCAGACAATCACAACCCTGGGTATGCTCGGCCACCCTGGCCCTGACCCCACTCCAGCAGGAAACCTGTGGCCGAAACCCCAGCACGTCCTAGGTGGAAAACTGGATGTGCTGGGGTACGGAGGGCCCTGCAGCCACTGGGCTGTCAAATACATACGCTGTCCTAACGTGTGCTGTCTTCCCATGTGCTGCCCTACGCTTCCAGGCAGGGGGGAGTTTGGTGAAGTGTTCCTGGCCAAGGCCAAAGGTGCAGAGGATGGTGAGGGTGAAGCCCTGGTGCTGGTGAAGAGCCTGCAGACGAGGGATGAGCAGCTGCAGCTGGACTTCCGTCGAGAGGCAGAGATGTTTGGCAAGCTGAACCACTCCAACGTGGTGCGGCTGCTGGGGCTGTGCCGCGAGGCAGAGCCGCACTACATGGTCCTGGAGTATGTGGACTTGGTAAGGGCCCTGCCAGTAGTGCCCGCAGTGAGGAGGAGGAGGGATGGACAATGGGCAGGGGGCCTGCAGGTGTGACATGGTCCAGGCTGGTAGCACAGGGCAAGCAAGGTATAGGGAGAGCAGGCTGAGCTTACCTGGTTCCCAACATGTGGAGCGGTCTCGAGGGGAATGAGGGTTTCCTACAAGACCTAGAGGTGACTTTGTTGTCTTCCACATCCTCCTGATTTCTGGTTTATGTCCAGAGCATCTGCCTTAAGAGGAAAGGCTCAAAGAGCTGGGGCTCTTTAGCCTGGAGAAGAGAAGGCTGAGGGGAGACCTTATCTATGTTTACAAGTACCTAAAGGGTGGGTTGAAGGAGGATGGAGCTGGACTGTTTTCAGTGGTTTCCAGTGACAGGACGAGGGGCAACGGGCACAAGCTGGAACATGGGAAGTTCTATTTAAATATGAGGAAGAACTTCTTTCCGGTGAGGGTGCCAGAGCCCTGGAACAGGCTGCCCAGGGAGGTGGTGGAGTCCCCTTCTCTGGAGATCTTCAAGACCCGCCTGGATGCAGTCCTGAGTGATGTGCTCTGGGGAACCCTGCTTTAGCAGGGGAGTTGGACTAGATGATCTCTAGAGGTCCCTTCCAACTCTGACAATTCTGTGATTCCGTGACTCAGCTGAGTAAGTTAAGCTGTGGGATTCAGTACTGCGGAATGGCTGTCGATGCTAAGGGCTGCTGTGAGGAGTCTGGAGTTCATGGGAGAGAAATCAATTTGGGGCATGAAAAACCTCCTGGAAACATTAGGCCTGCTTGCCCTGATCTTACCCAGTTGAGGCCCAGAAGTGAGATACTGGCTTGCCCTACAGAGCAGGGACCAGGAGGACGGGCAAGGACTATGTCCCAGGAGATAAGGATCCGTGGGGCTGGCTCCCATGGGCCTGCCAGATCCGAGCACTGCAGGGACTGATGTGCCTGGCAGCGTGGAGAGGTGCTGCCTCTGAGTTGCTATCTGTCTCCCAGGGGGACCTGAAGCAGTTCCTGAGGATCTCCAAGAGCAAAGATGAGTCTCTGAAGCCGCAGCCTCTCACTACCAAACATAAGGTGATAGTGCAGCTTTGGAAGTGCTGTGGGGCTGGGGACCCTGAGGAGAGCAGCCAGTACTGACATCTCTCTGGGGTCAGGTGTCTCTCTGCACACAGGTGGCCCTGGGCATGGAGCATCTCTCCAACGGCAGGTTTGTGCACCGGGACTTGGCAGCCAGGAACTGCCTGGTCAGTGCCCAGCGGCAGGTCAAGGTCTCATCCCTGAGCCTCAGCAAGGACGTGTACAACAGGTCAACTGGGAGCCTGGCAGGGGAACGGGAGGGGATGGGGATGGCACCAGTCTCATTGCCTGCCTGTCCTGCCTGCAGCGAGTACTACCACTTCCGCCAGGCCTGGATCCCGCTGCGCTGGATGCCACCTGAAGCTGTGCTGGAGGACGAGTTCTCCACTAAGTCAGATGTGTGGTCCTTTGGGGTGCTCATGTGGGAGGTCTTCACGCATGGGGAGATGCCCTACACTCCACTGGCAGATGATGAGGTCCTAGCAGGTATGTGGAGTACCTTGTGCTGTCCCTGGCGTTGTAGCCTGCATTGTAGCCGACTTCCTTTTCTTGTGGTAGAGGGGGCCAGCTGGGCTGTGTGATGTTCCAGTTACCAATATAGGTTAGGGATGGACCTGCTGGAAAGCACTACTGAGGAGAAGGATCTGGGAGTCCTGGTGGATAGCAAACTTCCCATGAGCCAGCAATGTGCCCTTGTTGCCAAGAGGGCCAACGGAATCCTGGGCTGCATAGGGAAGAGTGTGGCTAGTAGGTCGAGGGAGGTCATTCTCCCCCTCTGCTCTGCACTGGTGAGGCCACAGCTGGAATACTGTGTCCAGTTCTGGGCTCCCCAGTTCAAGAGAGACAGGGAACTACTGGAGAGAGTCCAAGGTAGGGCAACTAAGATGATGGAGGGCCTGGAGCATCATCTCCCTTATGAAGAAAGGCTGAGAGAGCTGGGACTCTTTAGCCTGGAGAAGAGAAGGCTGAGGGGAGACCTTATCTATGTTTACAAGTACCTAAAGGGTGGGTTGAAGGAGGATGGAGCTGGACTCTTTTCAGTGGTTTCCAGTGACAGGACGAGGGGCAACGGGCACAAGCTGGAACATGGGAAGTTCTATTTAAATATGAGGAAGAACTTCTTTCCGGTGAGGGTGCCAGAGCCCTGGAACAGGCTGCCCAGGGAGGTGGTGGAGTCCCCTTCTCTGGAGATCTTCAAGACCCGCCTGGATGCAGTCCTGAGTGATGTGCTCTGGGCAATCCTGCTTTAGCAGGGGAGTTGGGCTAGATGATCTCTAGAGGTCCCTTCCAACTCCGACAATTCCGTGATTCCCCGCCTCTTGACACTCTGCTGGTCTGGCTTGGGGAGGCTGTTCCAGCTCACATGGAGAGATGCTGCCCTCCTTGCACCCCACGGAGGGGATCACACCTCTTCTCAACATCCCTTTGGGCTTTGCTTTCACACCAGGTCTGCAGTCAGGAAAGACAAAGCTCCCACAGCCCGAGGGCTGTCCTTCCCGCCTCGCCAAGCTGATGCAGCGCTGCTGGGCCCCCAGCCCTAAGGATCGACCCTCCTTCAGCGAGCTCGCCACCGCCCTCGGGGACAGCCCAGCTGACAGCAAAGCCTGAGCATCCCAGCCCTTGCTGGGGAAGGACGCGGCAGGGTGGACAGGGGTCTGTAGGTGCCTGGGGAGCCCTTGGCACTCCTGCGGCCCCCTTGCAGAGCCCGACCTCCGTGCGCCAGCGAGCAGCTCGGCACCAGCAGCTGCTGGACTCAAAGCACAAGCCAGCGTACCCCCACACCCCACACACACACCCCCCCCCAACCCCTCTCCACGGGTCCCAAAAGACAGCCCTTGCTGCCTCTTGCTCTCCACCTGCCCAGCCCCGGCCCCCTTGGGTTGCTGGCATGGATGGAGAGCAGCTCCCCCTCACCAGGCTCTCCATCCCCGCTCGCCATGTGCATATCTGCCGGCCTGGCCCGGCCTCTCTCTCCGTCCATCCGTCTGTCCGTCCATCCCTCTGTGCTAGGCATGCCTGCCTCCCCCCCGCGCCCCCACGGGTACAGGCCAGCCAGCAGGAACACAAAGTGCCTGGCATATGAAGGAGCTCACTACCTACCCTGTGCCTATTTCTTTTTTTTTATTATTATTATTTTAATTTTTTTTTTGTTTGTTTGGTTTTTTGTACGACTCTGGGCAGCGCCCCCTCTCCCTCTTCCTCTTCCAGAGCGCTGACTCCTCCTCCCTACCATAGTATTTCTGTTACTGGAATGCAGCCTAGAGTGGGTTAGTTTGTTTGCTTGAGCGGAGGGTACCGCAGCCAAGAAGGGTTGGGTTTTGTTGGGTTTTTAATGTGCTGCTCTCAATAAAGAAGGCTTTTTTTTGTTGTTGTTGTTTGTGTTTTTTTGGTCTTTGTAAGACGCTGCTGTCAGATTTCACTGTTTTTCTCCACATGGTTCTTGGGCAGGGTTGGGGGCTGGTTCCTCAGGAATCTGTCTCTCTGTGTTTAACCCTTTTGCCACCTTTCCAGCTGGATCTGAGAGGCTGGTCCAAGCCTGCCGTGCCCTGAGGGAGCACTTTCCCTCAGCGCTTACTGTCTCTCTGGGCAGTCATGGGTTGGTCTCCAAAAGGGACATGTATGTCAAGAGAAAATGTCCCTCTCAGGCTCTCTGCAAGCAGGCGCTTATTCCAGTGGCAGAGCCCTGGAAGAGGCTGCCCAGAGAGGTGGTGGAGTCTCCTTCTCTGGAGACATTCAGACCCCACCTAGACACGTTCCTGTGCAACCTGCTCTGGGTGGACCTGCTTTGTCAGGGGGGTTGGACTAGATGATCTCCAGAGGTCCCTTCCAACCCCGTATCATTCTGTGATCCTGTGTCATTCTGTGAAAGGTTGGCTACCTGAACTGGGAGGGAGCATTCCCTCCCAGTTCAGGTAGCCAACCTTTCATAGCAACTTTTCTCCTTTATAATTTGGTTTGTGCACCCACCCCCGTGGCCTGGGGTGGCTTTGTGGCCAGCACCAGGTCATGTTTTCACAGGGCAAACTTCAGCTGCTGCTTCTCAGCCTGGAGAAGAGAAGGCTCCGGGGAGACCTCAGAGCAGCCTTCCAATATCTGAAGGGAGCCTACAGGAGAGCCGGAGAGGGACTCTTTGTCAGGAAGTGTAGTGACAGGACAAGGGGTAATGGTTTTAAATTGGAAGAGGGGAGATTTAGATTAGATCTTATGAGGAAATTCTTTCCTGTGAGGGTGGTGAGGCACTGGAACAGGTTGCCCAGGGAAGCTGTGGATGCCCCATCCGTGGAGGTGTTCAAGGCCAGGCTGGATGGGGCTTTGAGCAACCTGCTCTAGTGGAGGTGTCCCTGCCCATGGCAGGGGGGTTGGAACTCGATGATCTTTAAGGTCCCTTCCAACTCTAACCGTTCTATGATTCTGTGATTCTTCCAGGACTGAGGAGCTAGCAAGGGCCAGCCCTGGATGGGGATACTGTGGGGAATCCTGCTGTCACGCGTGGGCTGCAGCCCTCTCCCCTGTGCCAGTGGCCCTGGGCAGGGTCCTAGCAGTCTCTTCTTGGGGAAGGAGGGGTGAGCAGATGATATACAAGAAAGATCTGAGTTCTTCCAGGAGGCCTGGTGGGGCTGCACTTGAGGCGGTGGGCACAAGATGCACCATGGAAATTCATACTTGGATATTAGGAAAAATGCTTCCCCCCGAGGGTGGTAAAGGTCTGAGACGGTCCCAGAGAAGCTGTGGGATCCCCATTGTCACAGATACTCAACCCTGGCCCGGATAAGCCCTGAACAACCCAATCTGGTTGGCCCTGCTCTAAGCAAGGATGGCCCAGAAATGTCCAGGATGCCCTTCCCACCTCTGCTACCCAGGGAAGCCATGGAGATTCTGGAGGGTGAAGGCGGCTCATTTCTTGGAACATGCTAGCTGGCTCTGAGCTCAGGTTTGGTCCAGAGATTGGGAATGGGGTCAGCTGGGCCTGTCTGGATGCAAGCAAGTTTGCTGGCTATAGAGCAGAGTCATCAAAAGTGTTTGTCCCTGTCCCGACGCTTGTGATGTGTCTTAGAGCTGGAAGCTGTGGAATCTCCCCAAGCTAAGGCCTCTTAGCCAGCTTAGATGTAGCTGTGGCTGGCTGTCAGGCCCCCTCTCTCCTCCCTAGACCTGGTGGTCCTTCACATAGTAGGTTTGGCTGCAGATTATCACCACCTCGAACCCTTACTGGCTCCATGACCTTCCTCCACATGGGGAAGAAGCATTCCTGCCACCTGGGGATGGTGGCATTGTGCGCACCGGGAGGGCAGAGGTCTCAGGATGTGCCTTCTCTCCCCCTTGAAGCTCCGTGTCGCTCCTCTCAGTCCTTCCTAGTGTGTACACAACCTTTTTGAAGCGTGCAAGTGCCGTGGGACTGCTGCGTGTATGCTCTCCAACTTGCCAGTGACCTCTCGCGTGCATTTGCTGTTGTTTGATGTCCTTTTGTTCCTCTTGTCCCATTCCTGTTGACTTTCCTGCCTGCTGCCCTATGTCTCAGGGAGGACGCCTGCACGCTCCGGGCTGACTCCTGCAGCCAAGTTACTAATGAATGTGTCTTGTCTTGCCTGTGCGTCCCCTGTGGTATTCTTTACTTGTAGAGCACGTCTCGCTCCAGAAATACTCCCAGCTGGTTCTGCAACTGCTTCCTTGGGCACCTGTGGATAGATGGTATGGGAGTCTGCCACTCGATCCTTCCAGCTGGACTAGCATTCCTGCGCTGCAGCATCTCGCAGGGGTTATCTGCTCCACCCTGATCATCGGTGCTCTTCCTGGGAGGCTCTCTGGGAGGTGAGGGGCAGGTAAGGGCAGTTGTACAGCATCAGCCAACAGGCCAGCGAGTGACCTTGAGTCTCTGCCCCAGGTGAAGGCCACCTGCATGTTGGACACAATGAATGGTCCCTTGTCCTCCCACCTTGCTGCCCCACGTTGGACACGACAGGCAGAGTCGCAAGGCTATTTCTATGCTCACTCAAAGTGCTCCTGGGTGGGCTGGAGGTGGAGCCAGGCACCATCACTTGTGGTGGACTAGCCAAGCAGCAACTCTTTGATGCCACAGCTAGAGAACAGAGATGCCAAGGACTTCTGGAGTGGCGTCCTTGCTCTGCGAGTTTCATGCACGCAGGTATCTCTGTGTGCCGTGAGGGACCAACGTGGCTGGAGTGCTCTGGTTCTGTGAGCAGCGTCAGGCTGGGGTGCTCAACTTTATCCCAACACATCCTGGGGACTCGAACGCCTGTTCACCATGCAGTCAAGAACTGGTGACTACAGGCAAGCCCTCAAATTGAAAGGCACCAAAGCTAGGACAAACTCCAGACCCAAAGGGCGCAGAAAGATGGGGGTTGGGATTGTGTATTTTTGGGAGTGATGTCATGAAAAAGTTCTGTATCCTTGGGGACAGGACAGATGTCGCCCAAGCTAATTGGAAACAGCAAGCTGAACAAATACAGTCCTAGCTAAATGCAGTAGAAGAGCATAGGAAATTAGAGCCCCTGAAGGAGAATGAGAGGACTTGGGCAGTTGACAGAGGTGGGATCCAATTGCCTCAGGCCAAATTGAAGGAACATCTTAAAAAAAAACCTCAACAACCGAACTTGGGAAAGGAAAACAACCTGTGGCATCCAGGGCCAGAGAGGATGGCATGGCTCCATCAGAGGAAAGGTCCACCTAGTGGGCCACCCGCTGTGGCCAAAATTGAATATATACTGAACAGTGTAAGAGGGATAGGAAGCAGGCATGCACCGTCCCAACCAACAAATCCCTAAAGCATAAGGACCTCCAAACCAGGCATTTCCAGCAGTCCTTGATGTTTTTTTCTTGCAAGAAGGTTAGGCAAGTTCCCCTTACAACTCTGTATGCTTTGAGCACCCCGGAGCAATGAGTGCACAGATCCACTATGTAGCTTGAAGAAGTACTTTTTTTTTTTTTATTTGCTTTGATTTCGTCACCTGCCCTGTGGCTCCTAGGCAGCTTTGTCAGGCACCTGTGGAGGAAACTAATGGGCCTTAATTGTCCTAAGCAGCCTCACCTGGGACTTCCCACCCTCTTGAGCTACATTTCAACCCAGGCCTGGGCTTTCAGTCTTATTTTAACCAATCTTGTAGGTGTTCCCGGTTTGGCCTCGCCTCCAGCCCTGTCTTCTAGGTGTATATCGTAGCCTCGTTATCCAGTCCTGATTTTGGCCCTGTCTCCTGACTGGGTGGATGCTGGGCTTGGTTCTGTGGATGGACCCCGTTATCAACGCCCGTCTCTGCTCTACTCAGGTACTGTGGGGCTGTACCTATTAGTGAGGGCATGGGGGTCACCCTTACATACCGGCTAGCGTCACCCCTCCCGGAACAGCCCCACTCGTGCTCTTCCCTGATACCGTGTATGAAGGGCAGAAGCACCCCTCCACCCCTCTGCTGACCAAAAAAAAGCACGTTAGGGAAGGCCCTAACCTCGTTTTACGGGTGCAGCAGTACCTCCAATCTAGTTGTCACTGCTCGTAGAAGAGGTCTGGCTGTTAAAAAAAAAAAAGAGCCTGTACTCAGCAGCAGTCAAAAAAGCAGCTGAAGTATCGATGATAAGTAGATTCGCAACAGGGTGGAAGCCACCACAACCCCAGCATTGAGCGCAAGAGGGTGTTTAATAGTTCTCTAGTGGAAACATGGAGGAAGAGGTGGAAGGGGATGAGGAATGGCGAGAGGAGGGGCGTGCAAAGGGGACACGGAGGGCTGGCTGGGGTGACGCCGGGGACAGCTGGCCATGGGGCCGGTGCTAGAGCGGAGCTGGTGCAGGCAGCAGCTTGTCCGGAGGGATCCTGGGGGAGGGATCCTGGGGGGTGTGTGTGTGTGTTAATTGGGTGGGAGGCTGTTATGGCATATTGCCAAGCGCTGTGCCCACCCACCGTGTAAGAAGAGGGGGTGAAAAATGTGAATTTTATGACTGGGGGTGGGGGGGAGGCTTGTAAATGAGGACAGCCCCAAGGATGAAATGGGACCGTAAAACCTGGTTTAAGCTGTTTTCAACTGCCACGGGGTGCTGGTTTGGTTCGGGAGGTCCAAGTGATGTTGGAAACTTGTGTCCTGTGGGTGACGGTGGCCTGGGCTTGGCTCTACAGTGTGCCTCTGACTACCTTGGGGAGGGATTAGCACCCCGGGAAGCTCAGAGGCAGGCTGATGCTCTGGTCCCGCTCAGAGCACAAGTGGGAGACAAGCGTCTGGGAAAGCATCCCCAGGATGAGGCTGAGGAGGGAGAGGATGGCAGCAGAACGGATGAGCTAGCCTAAAACGAGCCAGCTTTTGCCTCTGCAGACCCTCCTGCAGCCTGGGGAGCAAAAGGCCCCCGCGTGGCACTACAACCAAAAGTCCCAGGGGGAAGAGGGAAGGAGGGAGCGTGTAGCAGCCCCGTGGGCGAGGGGAACCCCAATCCTGGTACCTGCGATGGTTGGTATATCTCCAGCTGCCAGATCCATGGGCCAGTTGCTCTCAGCCATGAAGAGGGTCTCAGTGACCCCCTTCCTCAGCCTGGCGTGACACGGCGGGGCCTCCCTCTCACCTGTGCCAGGTGTAGTTTGCGCTCAGTTGGAAGGGAGGGCGGCCAGGGCATGTGATGGGAGGCATGTGAGTCCCCAGCAGCCCTGCTGGGAGCTATAAATGGCATGTGTGCTCACTGGAGGAGCATGGCTGGCGGGGAAGGAGGGGGAGGCGGTGGAGGCCAGGGGGGTGGTTTGGTTTTTGCAGTTACTCCCTTGCTCTCTAGGGGGGCTGGCCCTAAAGAGGGGGAGACAGCTGTGAAGGCTGGTGGCGAGGGGGCACGTCCTCCGAGTGATGAGGCAGATATGGAAAGGGCTTGGGGAAGCTGCAGAACCCTCCGTGGGGTGCCCAGGAGGCAAAAATGGGTCTGTGGCAGGACTGGTGCTGGTGGAGGTGAGGTCTTGCCCTGGGTTGCAGTTCCTGTTTGTGGGACGGGGTGTGTTGGAGAGCCCCTTTTTCTTTTTTTCAGCCAAGGATGTGGTACGCTCTCTCCTCACAGCTTCCAGCTCCGGGGCTGCGCGGTCCTCGCTGACCCGCATGCCTACATGGGCTGTCCCTCTCCTGTGGAGGTCCTGGCTCACAGCTGAGCAGAGGACACGGCCTGTGTCACCCGCTAGGAACCCTCTGAGCTGCAGAGTCAGGGTGGACAGGTGCCACCGGCTGTGCAGTGGGACCAGCCCAGCCATCTCCCCAGGGGACAGGGGGTCTGTACCCACCCCTGGACGGCTGTAGTACAAGGTCCCCATTCCCCCCCTCCCGTGGACTTGAAGGTAGCTGTGGCCCAGCCTGTTTAAAGGGAGACCCTTTTTCTTCAGACCAGTGGCCAACTTGTGCTCGGGCAATGTATATTTTGGTCCTACCTGCCCGGTCCTGCGCCTTGAGCACACATGTGGCCCCCAGCCCCTCCCATCGCTTGTTCCGCTGCGTGGCTTGTCCCCTCCTACCGTGTCCCCCTCCTCCCGACCCTAGGCAGACCCTGTGGCCACCAGAGACCAGCGGGCAGCACGTTGTCTCCCTGCAGGGTGTAGGCACGGCGCGGCTGGAAGGTCGCCTGCAGCCGCACCTGGTGGCATCACCAAGAGGCTGTCGGTGGGGTGGTGGCCGCGGTGCGGAGCTCCTCCCGTCTGCATCGCGAGGACGGCAAGGCAGGCAAGGAGTCTCAGCCACGTGGAGCGTCCGCTACGAGGACGCGAGCGCCTGGCAGCTGGGAGCAGAGGGCTGGAAGAACCGGGCGATCTCGGCTCGGTCTCCTTCGCCCCGATGCAGGATGGCCGTACCGTGCCGTCGCGCCCTCGGTGCTCGCCGCCGGCCCGCCCCGTCCGTTCGGCGCGGCGCGCTGCCCCTTTAAGAGCCTCCCTGCGTGTTTCAATCTCGGAGTGACGCGAGCGCAGTCGGAACGTATGCAAATCAAACGCCAGCCGCCGGCCAATGGGCGCCGGCGCTCGGCGGCCGCCAGCCAATAGGGTGGCGCCTCCCGGCGGGGCGCCGGCTCGCCCCATATAAGGAGCGCCTTCGCCATAAAAGGCAACATTGTATCGCTTTATATGGGGGCGGCGCGGCGCGGCGGGGGCGGCGGCGGAGCGGGGCCGTGAGCGCGGAGCGGGCGGCGGGGCCATGGCGGGGCCGGCCTGACCCGACCCGACCCGACCCGCGCCATCGCCGCCGCGATGTTGCCGAGCCAGGCCGGGGCCGGGAACGGCGCCGCCGCCGCGCTGGCCCGCGGCTCCGGGTTGGGCCGGTCGCCGGTACCGGTGCCGCGTGGGGCGAACGGCGGCGGGGCGGCGGCGGCGGCGGCGGGGCCGCCCGGGGGCCGCCTGGAGCGGGAGGCGTTGTACAGCGGCAGCGAGGGCGACTCGGAGTCGGCCGAGGAGGAGGAGCTGGGCGGCGAGCGGCGCGGCGTGAAGCGTGGCCTGGCCGAGGCGGCGGCGGCGGCGGCGGGGCCCGCGGCGGGAGCGGCGGCGGCCGCCTACAGCGGTGGCGGCGTCGGCGGCGGGGGCGGCGGGGCCGTGAGCGGCGCCAAGCCCGGGAAGAAGACACGGGGCCGGGTGAAGATCAAGATGGAGTTCATCGACAACAAGCTGCGGCGCTACACCACCTTCAGCAAGAGGAAGACCGGCATCATGAAGAAGGTGCGGCCCCGGGGCTCCGGCCGGGGCGGGGGCGGCCCGGGACTGTCGGTTGGCACTCGCCTCTCCGTGGCCGGTAGCCCGGGCGAGAGCCCCGGCCCCCGGGCGGTGTGCGGCCGGGCCGAGCTGGGAGCCGGCCGGCGGGGCCGTGCCCGGAAACGGCGGCGGCGGCTTCCCGGTCCCGCGGGGCGGGGGGGGGCCGGCCCGGCAGCGGCTCCTTCCGGGGGGGTGCTGCGCGGGAGCCTCTGGCGGGGCCGCTTGTCGCCTGCGGCCGGTCCCTGGCGTCGGTGGGGCAGCCGGGAGCGGGAAGGGTGGTGGCGGTCACGCAGCCCGGGGATGCCGGGGGCGCCCGGCGGTCCCCAGCCGGCTGTTGCGCCCGGGGAGGCCCGTCCCGGTGCAACCACCGGCCCTCGGTTGGAGCTGAGCGGCGTCCCGGTGGCCCTCGGGGCTCCTGTCCGTGAGCCGTTGGTGGGTGCTGCGGCAGTCCTGTGGCACGGCCAGGTTGCCCAGCCCCACCGAGGCTGGCCCCTTCGGTCGCGGAAGGGGCCGGCGCCATTTCTCGGCCGGTCCCGAGTGCTCTCCGTGGTTCCCGGTGGCTGGAGCCGTCGTGCAAGGACAGATTAGAAACTTGGGGTGCTGGGGGGTGTGTGGATTTTAGCGTGTAGTTGAGTGCTGCTGGCTCATCTGCATCCCCCTTGGCTCTGGTAGCATCCTCTGAAGAACGGGAGCAGTGCCGCATCCCCGCCGAGCTGGACTTTGTGCTCCCCGGGGAGGTGGGAATGGCTGTGGGGTGTCACCGGGCAGGGCTGTGGGGTACCGTTGGGCACATCCTGGCCGCACGGGATGCGGTGTGAGGCTGTCCTGTCTGCGGTAGCTCGTGCGAGACCGCCGAGTGTGCCGTGACGGCATATGAAGAGTGTTCTTCGATCGCGGGGGGGTGGTAGGTAGCCTCACGGCAGGGGTGCCCGGGTGCAGCCGCGCTCAGGACTGTGAAGACTGAGCGGGGGATCTGGGTCCTGGCCGAGCTGGGGTGTCAGTCAGGGGAAAGAGGTAGCAGAGACGTGTGGGCTGAGTAGCATCCTCTCACATGGCTCAGCAGAAGTGAGCTGGGGGGGTGGCATCCAGGTGTGTCTGGGGAAGCAGGTGGGATTTCCAGAATGGGATCAGCCCTATGTCCCCATGTCCTCCTGCTGCTCTCCTGAGGGAACCACTCTTTTCCTGTGGCCCCTTGGCATGCATGTCCCTTAAGGGCATGCTAAAGGAGATGGGAACACAGGAGGGGGCACTTCGACCTGTAGGGAATCAATCTTGAGTTGGTTTTAGAGGCCACAGCTCCTCTGGGGTGAGAGGGAACCGGAGCTGGTGTGAGCGAAAGGAGGGCCGTGCTGGGAGCACAGGGACATGCTGGGGACTCTTGTCCTGCACTGTATGTGTCCCTGCCGTCTGTGACTCCCTCTTTTTCCCTTTGTGCTGCTGCCAGGCCTACGAACTCTCCACGCTGACCGGCACTCAAGTCCTGCTGCTGGTGGCCAGCGAGACGGGCCATGTGTACACGTTTGCCACACGGAAGCTGCAGCCCATGATCACCAGTGAGACGGGGAAGGCGTTGATCCAAACGTGCCTCAACTCCCCAGACTCGCCCCCACGCTCGGACCCCACCACTGACCAGCGCATGAGCGCCACGGGCTTTGAGGAGACGGACCTCACCTACCAGGTGTCTGAGTCAGACAGCAGTGGGGAGACCAAGGTAATGTGCCTGTGCGCCCTGGGTGGGGGGGGCATGGGCCGTGCCTGTGGGGCTGTGCTGGGAGCCCTGACCATCCCCAGCCCTCCTTTGAAGAGCAGCTTGGGAAGCTGAGGATGGGTCCCCCTGTTGCTGCGACTCCAGCGAGCTTGTGCCGTGGCCTCCCGGGGCTGGCTCCTTCACTCGGCTGGCCGTGGCGGGGGTTCGGAGAGGGAGGGAAGTTGGGTGGCAGGTGTCCTGGCCCTGGCCTTTGCAGCGGGGCTCCCCACCGGCCCAGCCCACCCCCCCTGGCTGGCTCTCGGTGCCGTTATCTCTCCCCGGGCGTCTCCGTGCTCTTGCACTCATTGATAAAAATTTGATTCTGCCTCCATGGCCTTATAAGGCCTGGTTTCCCTCGCCAGAGTCCCTGGCAGGGCCCCTCACATTCCTTATAAGCTGCAGCTGTCTCTTGCTTTGGTGCTGTTTTGGAAGGGGGCAGGGAGGACACGGGGAATGGAAACATTTCGCTGGACGGACCGCTTCTGCTCCCTGCCTGCTGTCCCTGCAGGCGCCGGCCCCCTGCCCCGGTGTCACTTGTGGCCTCTCGCTCAGGGTGCCGCAGAGGGGCTGCCCTGTGGGGTGTGCGGAGTCGGGCAGTGGCCCTTTTCTGCTGGAAGGGCCCTGCCTCGTCCCTGCATCCCCTCCTGCTGTTCCTCGGAGCTACCGCTGCTTCCTCTGCAGGCTGGGGCTCGGCTCCGCAGGCGCTTGGAGGTGGGAAGCAGGGGAGTTGGTGGCGCAAGGCCGGGATGGCATGCTGAACTGGGGGGTTGTGCCACAGCTTCCCAGGGCCTTCGCAGAGCGCTGTCGGGTGCTGCAAGTTGCCGCAGCTCTGCTGTGCCTGTGCTCGTGGCATGGGTGCTGGGATTGCTGCAAAAGCATCCTTCCGGGTGAGCTGTGGCCTTGCTCTAGGAGTCCTCCAGCCAACTGTGAGCAAGCCGCAGCAGCATCCTTGCCATACAGTAGCCACCAAACATTAAGCAGCCAGAACCTGGAGAGGAGCGTTTGAGATCTCTGGGCTGTAATCCCAAAGGTAGCGAGTGCAGCCCTGCCTGAGATGTGCCCAGCATGTTGGCTGGGGCTACGGGGGTTTTTGGCTGCGTGTTTGTATCCTGTGGCAGCCCAACAGCTCTGGTCACGGCGCTGCTGGGTATCCGGCAGCCGCTGTTCCTCCATGCCCTCTTCCCCACGTGTGTGCAGCGCTGCACCGAGCAAAAGCTTATCGCTGCTGAGCCCTGAGAAATACCAGCAGCCCCAGAGATCCCTGCAGGCAGAGGAGCTGTGGTGGGCCACGGTATTGCTGGCTGGAGAGCTCTTTGCTGGAGCCTGGAAGAGTCCCTGGGAAGGCTTCCCGCTGATGGGAGCCCAACAAGAGTCCTGGCTGTCTCAATCTGGCATGACTCCCCTGGGTGCCTCCTAGTGTGAGCTGTGCCAGCCCTTTCCAGCAGGCGAAGGACCCCATTGTCACCAGCAATTTCTCCTTTGTGCAGCCTGGGTTTGTAAGGACTTGTGTCTCTTGGGCTTCTCCTGGATGAAAAGGCAAGTCCCAGGGGTGTTTTGTAATGAGATAAATTACCTGTGCCTGGAGTTATTTGAAGGCTCGGGAAGCGCTGTGCATGGCAGCTGACCTGTCCCTGGCACGGGACTTGTCCACATCGTGTCCCTTAAGATTTTTCCCTGAAAATAATTCTGAGTGGCCCCAAAGGAAGTGTGCTCTTGGGGTGCAGTTACTCTGCAGAGGAGATCTTCTTAACACAACTCCCCCCTGCCCGCTTTCTGATGCAGCTCCCACTTGACAGGCTGAGAGAGCTGGGGTTGTTCAGCCTGGAGAAGAGAAGGCTCCGGGGAGACCTCATAGCAGCCTTCCAATATCTGAAGGGAGCCTACAGGAGAGCCGGAGAGGGACTCTTTGTCAGGAAGTGTAGTGACAGGACAAGGGGTAATGGTTTTACATTGGAAGAGGGGAGATTTAGATGAGATCTTATGAGGAAATTCTTTCCTGTGAGGGTGGTGAGGCACTGGAACAGGTTGCCCAGGGAAGTTGTGGATGCCCCATCCCTGGAAGTGTTCAAGGCCAGGCTGGATGGGGCTTTGAGCAACCTGCTCTAGTGGAGGTGTCCCTGCCCGTGGCAGGGGGGTTGGAACTCGATGATCTTTAAGGTCCCTTCCAACCTAAACCATTCTATGATTAGTGCCCTGCAAGCTCCATCCCAGTACTCACAAGTGTGTGGTAATGCTCAGAGTGGGCTGCCTTGTGGCCACAGCCAGCGTTCGGTGCGGGGCTGGAGTAGCCCTGTGGCCCTGTCTTCTGCTTGACATTCTCAGCAAACCCACCCCTGGCCTGCTGAGGCTTCTTGTCATGGCAAGCCCTGGGGCTGGGGACAGTCCCAGCCTGACCCTCCCCAGTCCTGCTGTACCTTTTGCAAGGCTGGAAGACTGGTTTGGTGCTCTGGCAGAGATTGGCCCAATTCAGATAGACCAAGAAGCCCTCTGAGGATGCAGGGCTCTGAGGATGTGGGTGGGCCATGCGAGCTGGCTGGCATCCTTGCTGAGGGGTGGGTGGTACTCAGGGCTGGGTTACAGGTGCCTCATCGGAGGAGATTGCAGGAAATTAAGTACCCAGACTGTCAGGTCCAGCCACATAGGATGCTCTGAGAGGGTTGGACAAGTTGCTCCCTGGCCTTCTTGTTAACTCTGCCTCATGGGCTTCTCCGTATGGACGAAACCTCCTTGTGTTCAGCTGCTGCAGCAGAGGGGGAAGCAATGCAGCCAGGCTGTTGTTACCTGCAGTCAGCAGCCAGCTGGTGTTCCTCTGCGCTGCAGCCAGCAGCAGCTCTGAGATCCTCCTGCTGTGCCAAACCCAAACTCCCTGCCGCGGAGCTAAGCTCGGGCTGGGGCACGCTGTACTTTCAAGACGGCAGCTGTAGCCTCACCGTGATACTGTCGTGCACCGGCCTGTCTGATCTTTTGCGGGCCTCAGAGGACACGATGCTCTCATGCAGTCTTCTAGGTTTGGTTATGTGGGGAGAGGGGATTTGGGAAGAAGCTCAGAGGCTCTAGATTGGGATGAGAGCATAGGAGTAGTCCCGATCTGGTCATCTCTTGGGCTGGGGAAAAGGTGGGACTTCCTGCCACATCTGGAATGCAGACCAGGTGTTGGAGACCGGATTGGGATTTCCCATGTACAACCAAGGCCAGTTGTCCTGCAACGTCCGCATAATAATGCTGGCTGGTGAGTCTGGGCCATGCTGAGCATCATTCTCCCGGGTGGCCCCCGGAGAAGCGGCGGAGTGGGATTGTTTTCTGTCCCCAAGACCCTGCTATGGTCCAGGATGGGCATCAGATGGCCTGGGGCCGTGCCCTGTCATCCGCTTGCGCTGTATAACATTTATCAAGTGTGCACAGTGGCGTGGGTCTGTGCGGACATCTGCTGCTACGCTGAGCCTCGATTCCCCAGGCGCTGCTCCGCAAGCTGAAGTTTGCGGTGAGCTGTGGTGGGGAATGGATGTGCAGCTGGATCAGGAAGAGAAGGGACTTGAGGGCTGCCGTGCTCTGTGGCCTCGTGGGTGATCTCTGCCGAAGGTGACCCATGACTTGGCTCCTATTGAAGGCTGGCCTCACGTGTGTAGGGTGCTGGCGGGAGCAAGGTGCCTAGGGGGCTCCGAGACATCCCGGATAGGCATGGGGAGAAGACAATAGGTGTCTAATCCCAAGGTCTCTCCCAGTTCTCTTTCTGTACCGGGAGCTTTTGCTGGAGCCCGTGAGAAACACGGCAAAGAGCGGAGGAATCCCGGAGTCTCGCCCGTGGCAGAGTAGGGAGAGCAGAGATGGGGCGTGCGTGGTTCGAGCCTGCTGGCACAGCTTCCCTCCCACACGCCTTTGCACAGCTCGTACTATGAGGTTTGCCCTCACAGTATCAGGACATACTGAGGTTTGCCCTCGTGCTTCGAGAGAGTCCTGGGAATCCCCCCAAGTAGGGTGCTGTGAATCTTTCGGGATGCCCCCTCAAGCCCTGAGAGTACTGAGTGTGGGGGGGATGCCAAGTGCCCTGGCTGCTTGGGGACTGTATCTCAGGGCTCCACAGCTTCAGGGCTACACCTGGGAATGAGGGAGCCTGGCCTTTCCAGCCGGGAACAGGACCCACCCTGCTTTGCTATGGCTCCCATGGCCTAGTGGGTTCGGGGTGGTTGTGGGGGGAGCTCTGCCCTGTCACCCACGTGGGGGGGAGAGCACCCACAGCCTCTGTGTCCCATGTGGGATGGCAGGAGTTTGTGGTTGAGCTAATGGAAAGTGCCTCTGCTGGGCTGCGCTCTGTTACCACGTGCCTCTTCTAATTCGGACTTGAGGGGCTCCGGTGCCAAGGCGGAGGGGCGTTGCTCTCCTCCCTCCCCGGGCCCTGGGGCACGGCTGAGTGCCCGGGATTGGCTCCCCCTGTCCAAAATGGGCTGCCTTCCCTTTTTTAGCTGTTCGTTGAGCTGTGAATTCCTCGTTCCTGGCAGCTTGACAAGCTGGGAACAAGGCTTAGCACGTGGGAGAGCTGGGCCCACCAGCCTGCAGTGGGAGGGGTGGGAGCGTGGCAGCCTTAACTCTTCCCAGGCATGCCGGCAGCCGTGGCGGGGCAGGGGGACAGCAGGTCCCTTGTGGCCTGTGGCATGGTCTCCCGGGGAGCAGTGTTTTTGCAGTCTGCTCTTGGCCAAGCTGAGAGAGGGGGTGTGGAGAGCCTGGGTATCCGAAGGGGGATTTGGGGGAAGGAAGTGTGTTAGGTGAAATGTCACTGCCAGGGGCAGTAGGGGTCATGCTGGGCTTGGTTGGTTCCTCCAGATCCAAGCCACGTCCAGCCACGTGCTTTGTGGCTGTGGAAAGTGGGGTGTTATGTACCCTGCAGCCTGGCACACACGTTCCTCCCTTGTTCCCAGGCCCAGGAGGCCAGTCCCTCAGGCTAGGATTGGCCCAGTGCAGGACTCTCTTCCTCCTGGTGCTCAACTTGCCTGGTGATGCTGTCCTATCATAGAATAGAATCATCTAGGTTGGAAGGGACCTTCAAGATCATCTAGTCCAACCATCAATTTAACTCTGACAAAAAAAAAAAAACAAAAAACAAACAAAAAAGAAAACCCATCACTAAACCATGTCCCCCAGCACCATGTCAACCTGTCTTTTGAATCCCTCCAGGGATGGTGCCTCAACCACTTCCCTGGGCAGCCCGTTCCAATGCTTGATAACCCTTTCAGTGTCAAAATTCTCCAGTGCTCCTCGCAGGACCATAGCGCGTGTTGGCTGTAGCTGACATGCAGGGTCCCTTGGAAGCGTTTGCCTCATGCCCACCTCCTGCTAGTGGACTGGTAAATGGGTGCTTCCCCTTTGCTCCAGGAGATTTGTGGAAGCGTTCCCCGGTGCCTTTCAAAGGAACTGGGCTCGGGCTTTCCCTGGTGTCCGGGTTTGGCCTTGCTCACCTCTCCCTTGCCGCTTTCAGTGTACAGCTGCCTTTAAGAGCCAGTTCTCGGCTAATTCTTGGCCATGTGTTTCCTGCCATACGGGAAGTGGTGTGTGTTCCTGACAGGAGACACTGTGTTTGCCTTTACGTCTGTCCCTTGCCGAAGGCCGCTTTTGCCTGGTGTGTGCCAAAAAGAGGCTGTTCTCCTCTCCTTGGAGCCTGCGGGGACTCCTGGGGAGGGGAAGGGTTGCTTGGTCCCCTGTTGTCTTGCAGGGAAGTCTCTCAGGGGACCTGTGTGGCCCTGGGCTTGTGTCCAAGGTTTACGCTGAGCTCTCTCCAGTTCTCCTCATGCTGCGTTATTGGGCACAGTCTCCTCGTGTTTGTACAAGTAACTCCTCTCTGCTACCCTGGCTCTGCTCCACATGCTGGCAGCAGGCTGTGGGGGTATGGGTTAGCATGGGGATGCAACCTACGCAGCCTGGTTTGGTCTCATGGGCAGATGTTGACCGGGTCCAAGGGCTGGTCTGAGTTGTCACAATCTCTCCTTCCACAGGACGCACTGAAACCAGCGTTCACTGTCACCAACCTGCCGGGGACAACGTCCACCATCCAGACAGCCCCCACCACCTCGACCTCCATGCAGGTCAGCAGTGGCCCGTCATTCCCCATCACTAATTACCTGGCGCCAGTGTCTGCCAGCATCAGCCCCAATGCCGTCACCAGTGCCAACGGGACAGTGCTGAAGACTACTGGAGCCAGTGCAGTGACGTCTGGGGGCCTCATGCCGATACCCACCGGCTTCACCCTCATGTCAGGTCAGTGCCTTAAGGGGCTGAGGACTACATCCATCCGTCTCTGCATCTGGAGTGTGGTGCTGCCTTCTCCGGAGGAGAGGAGACCTAGTGGCAGGAGGAAACAGAGTGGTTGCTGCTGTAGGGTGAGCTTGGCTGGGATTCCTTGCTCGAGCCCAGCCAGGCCAGTGGCTGGAGAAGGGTCATGTAGGGACTATCTCCTTAGAGTGCTGCTAGCTGGCCCTGCTGCTGGGAAGGGCATGGTGGCAGGGAGCTGAGCTGGGACCCCAGGGCAGCACCGAGAAGCCTGGAGGGAGTGAAAAGAGCTGGTGGTGACAAAGCCTTTCTTTCTCCCTCCTTTTGGCAGGTGCTTCCCTTTCTCCGGGGACCCCTACCATTCCTCTCACTCAGTTACAGCCGCACTCCCTGGCTCTTTCCAGCCAGCAGGGCCAGGTGGTCACGGGTACGGCTGGACAGCTGCAGCAGGCACAACAGACAGTCTTCCGCTTCCCTGCCAGAGCTGGAGGGCAGATCGTGTCGCTGACAGGTCAGCACTCGCTTCTCCTCCGCTTGCTTGAGGTGGGGGGGGATGGAGGCATCTGTGGGGTAACTGGTCCTGGCCAGAGAGCTGACCCCCAGCTGAGGTGGGAGCGCAGAGGAGGCAGAGCACAGGGCACCCCCGGCTGAGAGAGGGGAGAGGTGGGGAAGACAGGGCAGAGGATGCTTGGCATAAGCAGGGCCGGCAGCATCCTGGGGGATACAGACCAAGGGAAGCAGCGGGTTGTCAGTCTCCCGCCCCAGGGTTTGCCCTGCGGCTAGCAACCGCAGAGGAGACAGATCCCTGGTGCGGCTGTGCTGAGGCTGAACTGTGCTGCTGGGAGGACTTGATGGAAGGAGGCCGCAGGGGCTTAGATGCCCAACGGGTGCTTTTCCGAGTGCTGGCATTTGGCTCTGAGCAGCTGCCCTTGCTTTTGTATTTGGATCCGCAGTCAGTCACTGAACCACAGTGCGGAGGATAGATCAGGAGAGGGCCAGAGCAGAGGAGGGAGCGGTGCTGCTGTGCTGCCTTGCGTGCATTGTCCTTTGTAGGAATTTCTTGTTGTGCTGAGTCAAGGATCCCCAGGTGTTATACTGGGGCTGGGCTGGAGTTTCAGAGCAGGGCTAGGCTCTACTAGCCATCACCTGGGGACCAGCTCCGAGAGTGAGACGGTATTTCTTGTGGCCTGCCTGTTTGCGCCCAAGTCGATGAATCTGGTAGCCTGCACGCTTTCTTGGAGCCCTTATGGCTCCTCTGGGCCCAGGCAGAGGGGGCCTGTGCAAAGGGGATGGGATTTCCCTTGTGATCTGGAGGAGCTAAGAGAGTAACGGGTGCATGTCTCTGTGGTGTGGTGCGTGGGGAGATGCCCGGTCTGAGTGAGGCGGCTGGTGATTCCTGACCTCTGGCTTCCCTTGCTCTTCCCTCTGGAGACAGGACGTGAGCCTGAAGGGGAGCTTTCTGTGCTGAGCTCTCCCCTGGAGCTGAAGAGCTTTGCAGTGAGTGTGCTGGGCCGGAGGCTGTGTGGACATGCCCCTGCGGTTTTGGGGTGCACACCTCGGCACCCGGTGGTCTCTAATCCCCGTGCAGGGCACTGTGGTGTCCTTGAGACCACAAGATGGCTGAAATAACTGTTCCCCAAGTGCCCTGTGGAGGATGGAGCTGGGCTCCAGAGCGTCAAGGTGGTGGGGTCCAGCTGGCCTGGTCATTTGGGCTCTCGCAGTTCCTCTCCATGCAGTGAGATGATCCTTGCAGGGCTGGCTGAGCATGGGCATCGCTGGGGGCATGTGTTGGGCCCTCTCCTCCCAACATCATCTGCGCTGTGTGTCTTGGTGGAGTCAGGAATGGTGAGGAAAGCCCCAGACATTCCTGAACCATGCCTGGGAGCTGGAAAAAAAGCTGCTGTGACCTTTCCTTTTCTCTCTGGAGCCCTGTAGGCCAGCTAACGCCTCCTTGGCCCCTGTGTGCCTGGAAAGAGCAGGTTTTAGCCTGCTCTTTGGGGCAGGACCTGGTTTCTGCCACATGCTGCTTCGGGCTAGTCTTCCCCAACACAGTGTGGAGCTACACTGTGCAGCTGTGTGCAGCCAGAGAGAGGGACTGGGGGGCTTTCGCATGGCCCCAGAGTGCCTGTATCCCTGCTGAGCCACAGGCTCATGGGTTCCTCTCTCCCCCCAGGTGGTACCATGGCTCAGCAGGTCCCAGTCCAGGCAATCCAGGTGCACCAAGCACCGCAGCAAACGTCTCCCTCTAGTGACAGCAGCACTGACCTTACCCAGACCTCTTCCAGCGGAACAGGTAATTTGGACGTTACGGTAAACCATGTTCTGTCTTCCTTCCTAACCACTGCTGATAACAACCCACACCGACAGACCTCACGCCTGCTCCCTCCCCAAGATCGTTCTTCAGACCAACTCTACCCCAGCTTTTCTGACCGTTTCCTAGGTGTATTCATGCCTGTTGCCAGCCCCTGTGCTATGCTGTGTCTAGGTAGATGCCGCTGTGCACAGGGCACCTTACAAGGGATTTCAGAGCCTCTCCAGATACATCATCTGCTCTTACTTGCAGGACGGAGCTGGGAACAGGTTGCCCAGTTCTCAGATGGTTTCTTAGTGAGCTATCACTGCCCCTAGCACAAGGCATTGGCTCACATCTACTTGAGATTTTTACTGTAGATGCAGAGGACACCTCTTTTCAGCAAAATCTGAGTTCAGGTGCCGAGTGAGTCCAGGCTGAATCCAGTTCAACAGAGTTATTAAAGCTTCATAAGGAAACTTGTATCTCAAGTTGAATTCAGTTCTGGGATATTTGGCTACCGTGCTTTTCTGCCCTCTCATACTCACTCATGAAAGGAGAGATTTGAGCTCTCCTTGCCTGTTCCCTGGGGCTTTTCCCCAAGAGCTTGGTATAGAGCAAGATGGGTATCACCGTGCACCTGCTGCTTCGGGACGGCATGCCAAGGGTGGCTGAGGGAGGGATGCTGAGCAGGCGTGCGAGTGTAGCAGACTCCTTTCGTGTGGCTCACATGTAGTCTGTCCTGGTGCCAGTGACCCTCCCGGCGACCATCATGACGTCGTCTGTGCCAACCACTGTGGGTGGCCACATGATGTACCCCAGCCCACATGCGGTGATGTACGCGCCCACATCTGGCCTTGCGGACGGTGGACTTGCAGTCCTCAACGCTTTTTCACAGGCGCCCTCAGCGATGCAGGTGTCCCACGGCCAGGTCCAGGATCAGGGTAAGACAGCTGTCTGTCAATGCTCCCTTAAGTGCTCTGGCACCCTGATTTTTCTCCTTCTCACCTGTATTTGTGCTGTATATTAATTTATAAGAATTTTCTTCTAAGCAGTCCTAGTGGCTGTACAACAGCCTGGCAAGAGGGATGCTTGATGCACGCTTTTAGATCCTGCTCTTCTCCTGTGCAAAGGGTTTGCTTGAGCTGTTTGCTGGGGAAAAAGGGTGAGGGTTACTGTGACGGGTGGCATATGGGGCAGGCAGTGAGGGGAGCTAGGAGGCTCTGAAGAGGATGTGTGATTGCATGAGGGGGCAAAGCAGCATGAAGCCATGCTGCTTTGCATGGTTTGGATTGAGAGCTTGTGCCTGCTTCTCCCAGCGTTTGGAAAGCTCGCACATGTGGCTTTCTCCTGGGATGCCTCCATGCGTGCAAACAGGCATCTTCATCCTTGTGAATCTCCATGGAGCTCAGAGAAAGGACCCACAGGGGAGCAGTGTTTAAGGGACGGCATCATTTGTGCTCTCTCTCTGTGGCAGGTGGCGTCCCCCAAGTGTTCCTGACAGCCCCATCAGGCACCGTTCAGATCCCAGTCTCAGCTGTCCAGCTTCACCAGGTAGGCAGAGAGTGGTACTCGCGTTCAGGGGGGGTGTCCTTGCTCTGCCCCTGCCTGCACTTCCTTTGTGAGTCTGGGTAGACCCGGGCCCTTGGGTAGGGCCAGTCCTCAGGTTTGCGAAAGATGTCAGTGCCACACACCCTTGGGTGAAGAAGTCTTGCCCTCCTTGGACAGGTGCCCAGAGAGGACAGTGCCACCCTGGCTGCTGGCACACGTGGTCTCAAGGCATGCTATCCCCCAGTGCTTCCTCCTCCCTTTTCTCTCTAGATGGCTGTCATCGGGCAGCAGAGCAGCAGTGGCAGCAGCCTGACGGAGCTGCAGGTGGTCAACTTGGACACCTCACACAGCGCCAAGAGTGACTGAGAGGCCTCTGCTGCCGGCCTTGTGCTGTCCCTGGCTTGTCGTGCCAGTGCCGGGGCTGGTGGCAATTCCTTCTCGTACAGACTGCACCAGTTATTTATTGTTGCCTTTTCACGTTTCCTTCATCCACACATGCACACACACACGCACGCACCCACCTATCCACCCACCTATCCACCCACCCACCCACACACACACACACAGAGGCATGCGCGTGGGGCTGCAGGACCCGCCTGGGCTGGAGCTGTGCTGGGGCCATGCAGGGCTTGGGGGGGGCGTTTGGACGCTGCGGGAGCTGTGCTCGTCTCACGCCAGCCAAAGAAACGTGTCTCTCGAGGGCAGGATCGCTCCGCGCTGTAAATAAATACCGCGGGCCGTGCCCAGCTGGAGGCTCGGGCTCCTCCTGGGTGCTCCGAGTCACCTCGCCCATGAGCTTTTGCTCTGCGTGGGGCTCAGCTCAGACCCAGAGCCGTCCTGCGGACGCAGCTGGGAGCAGAGCGGGCCGAGGCTGTGCTGCTGGCCTCAGCAATGTGCCTTTGTGGGGGTGACGGGTCCTGGCCGCAGCAGCTCACCCTGGGCTCTGGACGAGGGGGCGAGTGGCCAGCTTGCACGTGCATCTCTGGTTGGGCCTGCGCGCCCTCCCTCTGGGAGGTCAAGGGCACAGCCTGCGGCAGATGGTGGCCCGGTCCTCCTCGTATGCACTACAGTGAGCCCTCAGTGCCTCCTCGCTGGGCTGCCCGGCAGATTTGCAGCCTGCCTGGCTCTGCCCCAGCGGCTGCCCTCGCACAGCTGAGGTGGTCGGTTGGATGCCCAGGAGAGCTCCCGGGGGTGCTCCGTGGCCAGCCTAGCCCCACACTCTCTTCTTAGCCCTCGCACTGCTTGCGGACTCCGTACACCCAGGGGAACGTGGCTGGGTCTTTCCCACATCCCCCTGCAGCTCCAGCCAGCGCTTTCTAAATTTCTGTGTCTGATGCAAGGTGGAGAAACAACTCAAGTGTCAAAGGGAAGAGCCCATGGGGCACTGAGCCGCTGGGTAGGCGGCAGGCTCTTCCTCTGAGCCACCAGGGTGACCTGCAGGCCATCCCGGGCTGTGGAAGAGCAGCCGTAATGCCCTGTGCAGGCTCAGCAAGGCCAGGGGAGAAGGGCTGGAGCATGCTTGGTCCTGCATGGGAGTTGCTGTGAATGGCTCTGCTACCTAGCCCTGTCCCTGGAGGGAGAGTGAGCAAGTGAGAGAAGCTGCTGAATCTTTAGGGGAAGAAGCAGCTACTGTAACTTTTTTTTTTTTTTTTTTTTTTTTAAGTTAAAGACAAAAGAAGCCTTGGAGAAAAAAAAGAAAAAAAAAAAAGAAAAAAAAAAAAGAAAATGACTTTATTTTTCTAAGTGTTAAACTCAGTATTTATGTAATTCTTTAAGGAATAAAAGTTTGGCTCCTGTACAGTTTTCATGGGGTTTGTACCAGGGGGATGGGAGAGGGGTGGGTGGGCATGGAGGCAGGAAAGGGGCCTTGCTTTTGAGTTTGTATTGTAACCTTGGACATGTTCCCTCAGCATTAGCGTTTAAGCTGCGCTCTCCACCCACCAGCATGTGCCAGGGATCAAGCTGAACTGAGTGGGATGCTTGTTTCCCACTTACCTGTACTGAGGACTCCATACCCATCATTTTGGGCTTAATGGGCAGAAGGCAAGTGAAAGCAGTGGCTGTTCTCTGGAGAAGTGGGAAACCCATCCCTCAGGAGCAAGGGTCTTGCAGCGTGTCCGGAAACCAGAGATGGGCTGGGTTTTCTGATAGCTGCCCCGTTCACCTCTGATCCTGGGGCCTGTGGGGGTTCTATCACTACTTTTGGTGTGGAGCAGTGCCACGTGTGCCTAAGGGATATGGGTGTCCCCGCTCTTCCCTGGGTGGCGAGTGGCTAGCAGTGGCTGATCCTTGCTTTCCCTGCTCACTGGGCAGGTAGCATCTCCTGGACTCCTGGCTGATGATCTGGGCTGTAGTTTCCCCTCTACAGCCGTTCCTTAGTGCACAGATGTGGACAGGTCCCCTCCAGGGCCCCCTGTGCAAAGACCTCCCAGAACGTTCTTTCAGCCCTTGTTCTGTTACGCAGCCTGGGGAGGGCTCGTGGGGAGTGGGGTTGGCCCATCTGGTGAGAGTGACCTTGCATGCTGCCTCCCCTTAGTATCCTCGCTCTGAGAGCGACGCGTACCCCCGCAGCTCGGAGCAGGTGGGAGTGCTGTGCCGTGCCCCCTCGCCAGGTATGTGAAAGCTGCTCAGTGATGCTTCCAAAACAAGGCTGGGTACCTAGGAGTTCTTCCAGGAAGAAGGATGGGGTTGGGGTGTGCGTTGTCCTTTACCCCAGCACATCACTGTGGCCTGGCTTTGCTCCGCTTTGCTTGTGCTAGCAGGGTGGAGCAGAGCTGATGGGCCAGGGTGGCAGGAGTTCCCCTGCTGCTACAGGGGGTCCGCATCCCCTCCCTGGCTCCCCAAAGGCAACTGCTGGTTAAACGCTAATGGTGTATTTTATTTAAGTGCAGACTTGTAAGAACACTTGTGTATCAGGGATGAAATGGCATTTATTGTGTGGTGACATTTTTAGTTCATTTTACTGGTTTGAGGGTTGTGTGTGTGTGCGTGCGTGTGTGCGCGTGTGTACGCATAAGTGTGTGTGGGATTATTTTTTTTTTTTTTTTCCCTCCGGTTTCCAGGGTTGTGTTTCTGGAAGGATGTGGAAGTAATCACAGTACTATGTACAGAGCTTTCTTTTGTATTAAAAAAAAAAAAAAAAAAATTACTCTTTCAATAAATGTTATCATTTTGTGCACAGATTTGGGATTTTGGCCATGCTTTGTGGGAGGGGACGACGCACACCTTAGGGCCAATGAACGGGGATCAGAGGAAGGTTCCCGTGTCTTTTCTGTGTACTGCGGGAAGGGGGGGGCTGTCTGGGCATGATGTGGCAAAGAGGGGCTCTTTGCAAAAGTCTCCAATCCCCACTGCCCCCCTGCACAGGTGAGACTTAGGCAAAGCCTTTGACACTGTCCTGCATGACATCCTGGTCTCTAAATTGGAAAGGCATGGATTTGATGGATGGATCAGGAACTGGCTGGATGGCCACACTCAAAAGGTTGCGGTCAACGGCTCAATAGCCAAGTGGAAACCAATGATGAGTGGTGTTCCTTGGGATTGGTACTGGAACCAGTGCTGTTTAACATCTTTGTCGGAGACACGGGCAGTGGGATTGAGTGCAGCCTCAGCAAGTTTGCCAATGACACCAAGCTGTGTGGCACGGTTGACACGCTGGAGGGAAGGGATGCCATCCAGAGGGACCTGGACAGGCTTGAGAGGTGGGCCCATGCAAACCTCACGAAGTGCAACACAACCAAGTGCAGGGTCCTGCACCTGGGACGTGGCGATCCCAGGCACAAATACAGGTTGGGTGGAGAATGGCTGGAGAGCAGCCCTGAGGAGAAGGTCTTGGGGGTGTTGGTGGACAAGAAGCTCAACGTGAGCCAGCAATGTGCACTGGCAGCCCAGAAAGCCAACTGCATCCTGGGCTGCATCAAGAGAAATGTGGCCAGCAGGGCGAGGGAGGGGGTTCTACTCTACTCTGCTCTGGTGAGACCTCACCTGGAGTACTGTGTTCAGCTTTGGCCGTCCTCAGCACAGGAAGGACATGGACCTGTTGGAATGGGTCCAGAGGAGGGGCACGAAGATGCTTAGAGGGATGGAGCACCTCTCCTGTGAGGACAGGCTGAGCTAGTTGGGGTTGTTCAGCCTGGAGAAGGGAAGGCTCAGGCGAGACCTCATAGAAGCCTTCCTGCTAAGGGGGCCTACGTGAAAGATGGGGGGGAACTCTTTGTCAGGGAGTGCAGTGATAGAAGAGGGGTAATGGTTTTAAATTGGAAGAGGGGAGATTTAGATTAGATATTAGGAGGAAATTCTTTCCTGTGAGGGTGGTGAGGCACTGGAACAGGTTGCCCAGGGAAGTTGTGGATGCCCCATCCCTGGAGGTGTTCAAGGCCAGGCTGGATGGGGCTTTGAGCAACCTGCTCTAGTGGAGGTGTCCCTGCCCGTGGCAGGGGGGGTTGGAACTCGATGATCTTTAAGGTCCCTTCCAACTCTAACCATTCTATGATTCTATGACCTGACCTGCTGGATTTCTACTATGGGAGTCTGAGAGCCAGTGGGTGGGCCGGAGGAGCTGGGAGGGCTGTCCTTTCTGAAAGCTCGGGAACGGTGCTGGTGAGCAGGACACGGTGTTGAATCAGGAGAAATAAAAACCAGGAATGAGAAGGAACACGGACTTTTGAAAAAGAATTGTCTAATTCACGTGTGTTAACAGGGAGGACCTCAAGCAAGAGTTAAATCAGGGAGGACAAACAGTCCGCGCTGCTTATGGGGTAGTTACGCAATAACTAAAGCCTCGGAAAAGCAATTTTTGCCATTGTAACATCAAAGAAAAGATGATTCCTAGGCCTGGCCCCAGGTGGATTATGTATTTATATATTGATGACCTACCATAAACCAAAGAGGGGCGGACTATTTTTTAGTGTTCACAGAGGTATTTCCAGGAGAGATAAAAGTTCTGTATGAAGATGCTGCTGTAAGGGTAGTGTTTACCTGGTATGGGACATGACAGGGACAAGGCCCTGTCATCATGGGAGATGTTGTGCAGCTGGCATCTCGGAGCATCCAGACATGGCGGTTGGGGTGTGCAGCACCATCCCCAGGCCTTTGGACAAGGAGAAAGAACAAACTGGGCTTTAAAATAAACCGGTCGAAAGGCTGCAGGCAGAACAGCTTCCTCTGACGTTGACAGGTGTCTCATCCAGGTCTCAAATGAAAATGAGGTTGTTTCCCCTCTTCCAAGTCCATTAATTTTGGACACCTGATGTCTTTAGGGATGGAGCTTAACTGTTGTTTTTATGAGGCCCAACACCAAGACTGTTAAATTCCCTGCAGAAAACTGCTATGAGAAGATAGGGCAATATTCAAAGTCCAAACTGGAGAGGTATTACTTAAAGTGGGGTCAAACGTGGATGCCTGTAGGCTCCCTGGAAGCCAGGTCCAGGGCACATGGAGGCTCAGTAAAGTGCCTAAAGGTGGGAAAGAAACCAAAGGGAGAGGGTCTCATCATGGTCATCAGTGCTGCTGGGTCAGCTAAAAACGCAACTGCTAGCCTCTACACGGCATCAGGCCCTGGAGAAGATACCAGTACAGGATACGGAAAGCTTAGCACTGGTAAAAGTCTGTGCGGTGGAGGGACCGCGCTCTTCCTCGCAGTGCAATTTGAAGAAAATACGTCCCAGCGTAGCAGCAGCAGAGAAGATTGTGCAGAAAGTGCTTAAGGAGCAAAACACGGCTGAAACGGCCCTTTCCCCACCGGGAGGGCAGGTGCTTCACTTTTATGGGTTACACCACAGCCACCCCCACGTTCAGCATGCCACCTACGCAGAGAACGTCTGGTGGTTCAGCGCCACAAACCCCGTATCAGCACAACTAACCCCGTGTCACTTGTGCACAGGGGTCTGCGTAGGACAGACAAAACTCCTAACACGGAGCAAGGTACCACAGACGTAACCTTTATTTTTAGGATAAATGACTAAGCATGGCATCAAGACCGTCGGAGCCAAGACATAAGCAGGGCCTACGAATACCACAGAAAACATTTCAGCGTTGCAAAACAAAATGCCTGCGTCCTATCCGGCCACTGCCATTTATTGTTGGTGACAAATTTTGGCTGCGGGGTTATTGCCAGCTGATGTTACCAGCCGATGCCACCAGCCAGGCTGCACATCCCGCTGCAGAGCGTTATCACCACCTCGTGTTTGTGACATTAAACACAGCAGCGTTGCAGGTGCAGCACCTGCACAAAATAACAGTTGCCAAGAACAGAGGCACACAGCAATCGCTGTGCTTGTGGTGATCGGCTTTTATGTAGAGTTGCGTGGCATTTAGGAAGTTATTTTCCACTGATTAGTGCAAATATACCGTGTTTATCTCTACAAGAGATGAAGGGACTTGTAAAGGCAAAGCATGATGTTAACTAAATACCAGTTCGGTCCTCTAAATTTTAACAATGCCTTGTGCGTTAATAGGGAAGGAAAATGACGTTAATGGAAAACACAGAGATTTCAAGAGCATCCATGGGATTCTGGAAAGAGAGCATCAACAGGGGTTACGCATACTAATGGAGAAATCAAGAGGCTGCCTCGGAAACACAAACAGTTACAGTCCCCCATCGGTGCCACAGCTTTAGAGGATGGTCCTCACAGACTGATGCAGCACCGCACTGATTTTTCCAGCCTATGGTTAATTGCAATTATACGGTTGTATTAATTGCTAATTGCTATTATAAAACATGGAAATTGTCTAGTCAGCTGCACTGATACGGAGGGTGGAAATTAAATCGAGCACATACATGAAGTTGCTCCATGATCAAATAAGAAACCGGCTTCTCATCCGATTAGCCTGTGATTTTAATGTTTGTTTATAATTTAAAACAAATGCTAACAGACTGATAGACACCTGCACCTACTGGATTGTAGCTAATGGCTGTAAGGATCGTCAAGGGAGGGAAATATGGGCAGAGGGTAGGAATTTAGATTTTATGGTATGAGCATTACAGATCAGTGTAACACCAGAAACAGGCCGGGTTTGTGTGCAACTGGCTTCAGTCGCCTCTCCAGCAACGCTGAGACTACGGCAGCCGTCCGACCCCAAACCAGCTGAGAGAGGGCACAGTTCCCACTGGAGCAGGCCAAACAAGGAGGATGGGGCGCAGGGCTGGGACTGCCCCACAACCCCAGGCCTGAAGAAGTCGCCGCACTGGTTTGTGTAGGATTGGATTGGGTTTTTGTCACCAAAATCTGCAATTTTTGGTTAATGCTGCATTTTCAATGATGTTGGTGCTGACGTCCCATGCTTTTAGCCTTCCTTTCGCCTACGCGGCAACAGCCCTTAACAAAGTTCATTAATCACAAACCAACACGCAGTGTAACACAAGCAAGTGAGCTCTTGCAGATGCAATTGTTGATAGAATCATAGAATTTCTAGGTTGGAACAGACCTTTCAGATCATTGAGTTAAACCATTAACCTAGTACTGCCGAGTCCACCACTAAACCATGTCCCTGAGCCCCACGTCTACCTGTGGGGCTCCTCCAGGGAGGAGGACACCTCCAGGGATGGTGCCTCAACCACTTCCCTGGGCAGCCCATTCCAATGCTTGATAACCCTTTCAGTGTAAAAATTCTTCCTAATATCCAACCTGAACCTCCCCTGGCACAACTTGAGGCCATTTCCTCTTCTTCCTTGAGAGAAGAGACCGACCCCCCCTGGCTACACCCTCATTTCAGGGAGTTGTAGAGAGCAAGAAGGTCTCCCCTCAGCCTCCTTTTCTCCAGGCTGAACAACTCCAGCTTCCTTGCCTCTCCCCATAAGACTTGTTCTCCAGACCCCTCACCAGCTTTGTTGCCCTTCTCTGGACCCGCTCCAGCACCTCAGTGTCCTTCTTGTCCTGAGGGGCCCAAACCTGGACACAGCACTTTAGACGGCGCCTCACCAGTGCCCAGTCCAGAGGCACCATCACTGCCCTGCTCCTGCTGGCCACGCTGTTCCTGATCCAGTCCAGGATGCCGTTGGCCTTCTTGGCCACCTGGGCACACTGCTGGCTCATGTTAAGCCGGCTGTCCACCAACACCCCCAGGTCCTTTTCTGCTGGGCAGCTTTCCAGCCACTCTGCCCCAAGCCTGTAGCGTTGCCTGGGGTTGTTGTGACCAAAATGCAGGACCCGGCACTTGGCCTTATTAGAATCATAGAATCATCCAGGTTGGAAGAGACCCCTGGGATCATCGAGTCCAACCATCTACCCTACACTACAAAGTTCTCCCCTATATCATATCCCCCAACACCACATCTAAACGTCTCTTAAACACATCCAGGGATGGTGACTCAACCCCCTCCCTGGGCAGCCTATTCCAATGCCCGACCACTCTTTCTGTGAAAAATTCTTTCCTAATGTTCAGTCTAAACCTACCCTGCTGGAGCTTGAAGCCATTCCCTCTCGTTCTATCATTAATTACCTGTGCGAAGAGACCAGCACCAACCTCTCTACAGTGTCCTTTCAAGTAGTTGTAGAGAGTGATGAGGTCTCCCCTCAGCCTCCTCTTCCTCATACTAAACAGTCCCAGCTCCGTCAACCGCTCTTCATAGGATTTGTCTTCCAGGCCCTTCACCAGCTTCGTTGTCCTCCTCTGCACTCGCTCCAGCACCTCGATATCTCTCTTGTATTGATGTGCCCAAAACTGGACACAATACTCCAGGTGTGGCCTCACCAGTGCTGAGTACAGGGGGACAATCACCTCCCTGCTTCTGCTGGTCACGCTATTTCTAATACAAGCCAGGATGCCGTTGGCTTTCTTGGCCACCTGGGCACACTGCCGGCTCATGTTCAGCCGCTTGTCAATTAGAACCCCCAGGTCTCTTTCTTCCAGGCAGCTTTCCAGCCACACTTCCCCAAGCCTGTAGCGCTGCTTGGGGTTGTTGTGGCCCAAGTGCAGAACCTGGCACTTGCCCTTGTTGAAACTCATGCCATTGATTTTGGCCCAATGCTCCAATCTATCTAGGTCTCTCTGTAGAGCTTCTCTATCCTCCTGGGATTAAACCTCATCCCGTTGGTCTCAGCCCATGGATCCAGCCTGTCCAGGTCCCTCTGCAAAGCCCTTCTACCCTCCAGCAGGTCGATGCTCCCGCCCTATTCCTGCTCCCCACTTGAGCTCCCGACCTCAAGTTTTTTCTCGCTTCTAATTATTAGCAAGGGGGATCACGAGATATTCTGATTTTTCATATTTTTCTGTCCCTACACCCCGAGAGCGGGCCGCACAGAAGCGGGGGACAGCGGCCCCAGGGACACCCCACAAACACCCCCCCCCACCCCGGCCGCGCCGACGGAGCGGAAGAGGCGAGGACGGCGCCCGCCCGCGAGGTCTGCTGGCCCTCGCCGCCACCCGTAGCGGGCGCCGTCTGCGCGCCCGTGCGTGTCGGAGACCCGGAAGTGGGGCGCGGCGGCGGTAGGTGCGGGTGGCGGAGGCCGCCGGTCTCGGCCCCGTCATCGCTCCGGGCGGGTGCCAGGTAGGGACGGGACCTCCCGAGGGGACCGAGGCGTGAGTGGGCGCCTCCTTTTCCCCCGTGTCGGGGCAGATGCGGGGTGGGGTGGTGAGGAGCCGCCTCCCCGTGCGCCGGGGCCGGGCCCCGTTCTCCCCTGTCTCACTGCGGCTCCTCCTGGGGCGGGGGCGAGGGGACAGCGGTGTGCGAAGGCACCGGGAGGTGGAGCGGGGCTTGCCTAGGAACGGCCCGGAAGAAAACCCGTCGTTTCCGCTGCGGCCATTGCCGAGGCAAATGGTTTTTAGCGTCCCTGCTCGTTTCCATGTGCAGGCAGACAGGCCGGGCCGCGGCCCTGCCCTCCCGGGAATGGGATGGGATGGGATGCGCTGCCTGCCTGCGCTCAGGCTGGGCTGGGTGTCTGAATCGAGTGTCCCGCTGCTTTATGGCATTTCCATTTGCCACAACTCTGAAACCTACTGTATTTAATATATTAATGCAATAAATAGGACGAAGGGTAATGGCTTCAAACTGGAAGAGGATAGATTTAGGTTAGATATCAGGAAGAAATTTTTCACTCTGAGGGTGGTGAGGCACTGGAACAGGTTGCCCAGAGAAGCTGTGGATGCCCCATCCCTGGAAGTGTTCAAGGCCAGGCTGGATGGGGCTTTGAGCAACCTGCTCTAGTGGAGGTGTCCCTGCCCATGGCAGGGGGGTTGGAACTCCATGATCTTTAAGGTCCCTTCCAACCGAGATAATTCTATGATTCTGTTTCAGCAGTCTAACAATTTAGCTGTGGGTTGTCATAGGCTCTCATGTACCTCACTCATCATACACATTGCAGCTACTTCTTCAGGTGCCCTAAATCCACTTTCTCCCCTACCTAGCTACACAGCCTTTTGGGCCCCTTCTGATAACTCTGCTCTAAAGAGTTTTTTCCATGCTAAATGCCATGATATAGGGGTGGGGTGAAACTTATTAAACAGAATAATGCTTCACAGAGACTTTTGTTTTACTTTGGTTTTTATTTTATGTAAACCTCTTGGGGTAGGGTTTTTTTGTGCACTGTAGAAGCAGTTAGGGAAAACAATTGTTTGGCTTATGATGCGGCATCTAAACACTGTTACAAAGCACAGGAGAGTAACTTGGTCTTTTTATTACAGAGAGACTGAGAAGATTCCCAGCTGGCTTGCTTCATACTTCAAGGAAGGCACAATTGAAGGTAGGTATAAATTTCATCATAGAATCGTAGAATGGTTAGAGTTGGAAGGGACCTTAAAGATCATGGAGTTCCAACCCCCCTGCCATGGGCAGGGACACCTCCACTAGAGCAGGTTGCTCAAAGCCCCATCCAGCCTGGCCTTGAACACTTCCAGGGATGGGGCATCCACAACTTCCCTGGGCAACCTGTTCCAGTGCCTCACCAACCTCACAGGAAAGAATTTCCTCCTAATATCTCATCTAAATCTCCCCTCTTCCAATTTAAAACCATTACCCCTTGTCCTGTCACTACACTTCCTGACAAAGAGTCCCTCTCCGGCTCTCCTGTAGGCTCCCTTCAGATATTGGAAGGCTGCTGTGAGGTCTCCCCAGAGCCTTCTCTTCTCCGGGAGAGTTCTTGGGAGACTTCTTGGGAGTTCAGTCTTCTCTCTGCACCTGGGAAACATCTTTTATGTGCTTTTCATTATTTTTGATGGTCGGTATCTTCTTTGGCTGTACATAGATTGACTGTTTCCTATGTATGTTAACTCCTTTTTTTAAGGATGACTTGTGGCACCATCGGCTGAACAGCATGTTGCTTCACTGCTTCTCTTGCTAGTATGTGTAAGTGACAAGAGGGCCTATTCACGTGTCTGAGCTCCTCTGAGAACCTTCTTATCAGACTCTGATCTGGCATCCTTTGTACTAATGAAGTCAATCCATTGTTTGTGTACTGTCTACAGTTGGCCAGCTGATTGCTGGCACTCAGTCTTAGAAGGCAAATTATTTTGTGCTCCTCTTTGCATAAATGAAAGCAGAGAAGTGTCATGGCTTCTTTGTGTAGCCCTAAGATACGCAGAACAATTAGGCAGCAGAGAGTAGCAATCTTTTCATTTTGTTGAATTTGCCTGTTCACTACACATTGTAAAGGCAAAGAATATCTGAGAGGAGGCCAAGGAGGAAATACTGAGTGGCTTTTAGCTAGTGACCTGATTTGATGTATATGAACGTGATCTGAGAAATTGCTGGTTATTTTCTTCAGGGCCTGGTGACTCAAGTTAGGTCCGGCACCAGAGTGAGAGGCAGTGTCTGCCTGAAGCCTTGAGCTCTAAGTAAACTTGCAGTCTGAACACATCCAAGTGGTAAATAGCAAGAGGGAAAACAGAAGTGTAAAAGCAGCAACTTGCACAGGATCATAGAGTCATAGGATTGTCTGGGTTGGAAGGGACCTTTAAGATCATCTAGTCCAACCATCAACCTAACTCTGATAAAAACCATCACTAAACCATGTCTTTAAGCACTATGTCAACCCGGCTTTTAAATACCTCCAGGGATGGTGCCTCAACCACTTCCCTGGGCAGCCCATTCCAAGGCTTCATAACCCTCTCAGTGTAAAAATTTTTCCTAATATCCAACCTAAACCTCCCCTGGCGCAACTTGAGGCTGTTTCCTCTTGTCCCATCACCTGGGACTCAGGAGAAGAGACCGACCCCCCCTGGCTACACCCTCCTTTCAGGGAGTTGTAGAGAGCGAGAAGGTCTCCCCTCAGCCTCCTTTTCTCCAGGCTGAACAACTCCAGCTTCCTTGCCTCTCCCCATAAGACTTGTTCTCCAGACCCCTCACCAGCTCTGTTGCCCTTCTCTGGACCCGCTCCAGCACCTCAATGTCTTTCTTGTCGCGAGGAGCCCAAAACTGGACACAGCACTTTAGACAGGGCCTCACCAGTGCCCAGTCCAGAGGCACCATCACTGCCCTAGTCCTGCTGGCCACAGTATTCCTGATACAGTCCAGGATGCTGTTGGCCTTCTTGGCCACCTGGGCACACTGCTGGCTCATGTTCAGCCGGCTGTCCACCAACACCCCCAGGTCCTTTTCTGCTGCGCAGCTCCAGCCACCCTTCCCCAAGCCTGTAGTGCTGCAGGGGGTTGTTGTGACCCAAGGGCAGGACCTGGCACTTGGCCTTGTTGAACCTCATCCCGTTGGTCTCAGCCCATGGATCCAGCCTGTCCAGGTCCCTCTGCAAAGCCTTTCTACCCTCCAGCAGGTCGACACTCCCACCCAACTTGGTGTCGTCTGCAAACTTACTGAGGGTGCATTCGATCCCCTCGTCACGATCACTGATAAAGATGTTAAAGAGAACCAGCCCCAGTACCGAGCCCTGGGGGACACCACTTGTGACCGGCCGCCAACTGGATTTCACTCCATTCACCACCACTCTCTGATGCAGCATTCCAGTCGCGTGAGTCATCCCACCACGTTTCCGTGATGGTGATTACATCATAGCTTTCCTGCTGCACAATGGCTTCCAGTTCCTCCTATTTGTTGCCCATGCTGTGTGCGTTAGTGTAAAAGCACTTCAGCTGGGCTACTGGTCCCACCACCTTTTTTGGTGTAGGAAGGCCTAAACTGACCATTCCCAGGCACAGCCATAGTTTTGAACCCATCGATGACCCTTGTATCTCTGCTGATGAATTCTCCCCATTCCCCCTTCAAACTTAGTTTAAAGACCGTTTGATGAGCCTTGCCAACCCCTGCGCGAAGACCTTCTTCCCCTTTTGAGTCAGGTGTACCCCATCTGTCTCCAGTAAGCCTGGTGTCATGTAAACATTCCTGTGCTTGAAACACCCAAAGCTGTGCCTCTGACACCAGGCTCGGAGCCAGGTATTGATCTGCTGGCTCTTCTTGTTACTTCCCTCATCCTTCCCTGTGACTGGGATGACAGAGGAGAACACTACCTGCGCTCCTGACCCCTTTACCAGTTGGAGGGGAGATGTGAGCTTCTGCAAAATGGGGTTTTCATGGAATTGTCAGAGTTGGAAGGGACCTCTAGAGATCATCTAGCCCAACTCCCCTGCTAAAGCAGGGTTGCCCAGAGCACATCACTCAGGACTGCATCCAGGTGGGTCTTGAAGATCTCCAGGGAAGGGGACTCCACCACCTCCCTGGGCAGCCTGTTCCAGGGCTCTGGCACCCTCACCGGAAAGAAGTTCTTCCTCATATTTAAATGGAACTTCCCATGTTCCAGCTTGTGCCCGTTGCCCCTTGTCCTGTCACTGGAAACCACTGAAAAGAGTCCGGCTCCCTCCTCCTTCAACCCACCCTTTAGGTACTTGTAAACATAGATAAGGTCTCCCCTCAGCCTTCTCTTCTCCAGGCTAAAGAGTCCCAGCTCTCTCAGCCTTTCCTCGTAAGGGAGATGCTCCAATCCCTTAATCATCTTTGTTGCCCTACACTGGACTCTCCAGTAGTTCCCTGTCTCTCTTGAACTGGGGAGCCCAGAACTGGATGCAGTATTCCAGTTGTGACCTCACCAGTGCAGAGCAGAGGGGGAGAATGACCTCCCTTGACCTACTGGCCACACTCTTCCTTATGCAGCCCAGGGTCCCATTGGCCCTCTTGGCAACAAGGGCACATTGCTGGCTCATGGGAAGTTTGCTATCCACCAGGACTCCCAGATCCTTCTCCTCAGTAGTGCTTTCCAGAAGATCCATCCCTAACCTATACTGGTGCCTGGGGTTCTTCCTCCCCAGGTGCAGGGCCCTACATTTGCCCTTGTTGAACCTCATTCAGTTCTTCTCTGCCCAGCTCTCCAGCCTGTCCAGGTCACGCTGGATGGTGGCACAGCCCTCTGGAGTGCCGGCCAGCCCTCCCAGTTTGGTATCATCAGTGAACTTGCTGAGGATACACTCTGTCCCCTCGTCCAGGTTATTGATGAATATGTTGAACAGGACTGGGCCGAGTATTGACCCTTGGGGGACACCGCTGGTTACAGGCCTCCAACTTGACCCTGCTCCATTAATTACAACCCTCTGAGTTCTGTCACACAGCCAGCTCTCAATCCACCTCACTGCCCCCTCCTCTAGCCCACACTTCTTAATTTTCTAATGAGGATGTTATGGGAGACAGTTTTCTTCAGACAGTTCTGTTGAGGTGCTTGCTCAAGCTTTCCCTGGCATGCATCTCAGAAATACAAGCTTGTCTCTGCTTTGCCTCTATCTCTGCAGGCACCTATCCTGTCATGGTGAACAAGAGGCATAATGGCAACCTGCTCGTGCACCTGGGACCCAAACTGCAGGCCTACCCAGAGGAGCTGCTCCGGCAGCGGCGAGGCCACGACGGCCAGCCTGAGTACCTTATCCAGTGGAGCGTCGTCAGCTTGGAAGAGAAAGCAGTGGGAGGCAGCAGTGCCTCCTCTGCAGAGACCAAGCCGGAGAACATCTCGATGTGGATGTCGGCAGAAGAGGTCTGTGCCAGCTGCCCGGCGCTGCTGGGTAAGAGGAAGCTGGAAGGGCAGTGGGTGAAGGAGGAGAAGGCAGCCAGCCCGTTTGCTGCGGATGTGCCGCTGGATGAGGCCTCGCTGCTGGAGATGAAGGCTGATGTCAGGAGCCTGGTGCAGCGAGCTGGCCGGCAGATGGCCGAGACCGGGGCCCCCGAGTCCTCCATCCTCAACACCATCCACGTGCTGAGCGCGTACGCCAGCATTGGCTTGTTGGCGGGTGCCTTCAAGGAGACGGGAGCCCTCGACTTGCTGATGAAGATGCTGTGCCACAAGGAGAAGCAAATCCGCCGCAGCGCTGGCAAGATGCTGAGGGCCCTGGCTTCGCATGATGCAGGTGGGGGCTGCTACAGCTCAGTGCTGCTGAGGAGGTGCAGCTGGGCAGCTGAGGGGTGCCAGTCCTTTTGTAGGTGTGGGATGCCTGGGAAGCAGTGTGTCCCGGGGCTTATTGGCAAAAGGGGAAGAATGAGACTGGAGCTTCCAAGCGGTTCCTTGGTCGTAGTTGTCTGGAGTGCTCTAAGACTTGGGAGCTCTTTCCCCTGACAGGTTCCCGAGCTGGGATGCTGATTAACTGTTAGGAGAACTTACGCCAGGGGGCTTGGCAGAGCGTTGGGGTGCCTCTGCTGCATGCTATCAGTTGGAAAGCCACCGGCCTATTCTTGGCATGGAGCTTTTCCTCAGACCCTGGTGGGCAGAGGCCTGGTCCTCATTTGAGAGGAGCTGCCATGGGTTTTAAGTGCCTCATGAGGCTTGAGTGCACTGGGAAGGTTGTTAATGGTGATGTGTCCCACAAGAGATCTAGCTTTCCCTGTCCTAGTGCCCAAGTTCATGTGGCTCTCCAGCGGGGCAGATACAGGGCTGGTTCAGGTTAAAACTTAATTTTTTTTCTTCCCTGGAACCATCTTCTGGAGTCAGTTATTTGGGGTTGCTGCTTTGGGGGAATCTTGCAGCTTTGGGGGTGGAAATAATGCAGTGTTACTCAGTGGAGCAAAATGTTGCCAATCCAGATTGAAGGACAGAACACAGTTCTAGGTGACGCTGAGCAGCAAAGCTGTTCCTTTCCTGCGAGTCTGTCTCGCATGGGGAGGGTGGGGTGAGGGTTATCTCTAGGGGGCCTGATGGGTTTCTGTTGTTTTTGCAGGGAGCCGGGCCTATGTCCTGCTGTCCCTGAGCCAGCAGGATGGCATTGAGCAGCACGTAGACTTTGACGGTCGCTACACCTTGCTGGAACTGTTTGCTGAGATGATGTCTTCTGAAGAGCACTGCATGTCCTTTGAGGGGATTCACCTTCCCCAGGTAGTGGCAGGCCCTGCCAGCCTGTGGGCTTTAGGGCTCAGGAGGGGTGAGAGTGGGGTGCCAGAGCTGGTGTCCTTGTTTGGGACAGGAGGGCAGTGGGCAGCTGAGCAGGACTGGGTATTGGGAGAGCTGGCAGAGGATCTGGGCCTGGCTGGAGGCTGGGGGGTGGTGGAGAGGCACATGGAGAGCCTTGTCTCTGGGCAGGGAGACAAGAGTGGGCTGAGAGGTCTCTGCTGCTACCTGAAGCTATCACGGGAGCCTGACTGTGGATGAGCTGGTGGCTCGGAGAGAGCTGGGGGCTGGAGGTGCTCTGCGGGCTAGAGCCTGACAGCCGTGCTTGTTGCAGATCCCCGGGAAGCTCCTGTTTGTCCTGGTGAAGCACTACCTGTGTGTCACTTCTCTCATGGACACGCTCTGCAGTGGCATGGAGCAAGGACGGGAGCAGCAGGACTGTGCCGTGCCCAGCCTGCTCGCTGAGGAGAGGAGCCGTGTGAAGCAGGAGTTTGAGTTCAGCATGGCTATGGCAAACCTCATCTTGGAGCTGGTGCACGTGATGGGCTGGGACCACAGCCACAAGCCAGAGCTGCCGCCCCGACAGGAGCTGCGGCCTCGCACCACCCACTCCATCTTCCAGCACAAGACCCCTGCCTGCCCTACTGCCCAAATGCCTGTGCTCACTTCAAATCAAGGTCCTCACAGAAAGCAGGGTCGTGTCTTCCTCACCCCGTCAGACTTCGCAGACCGCAGTGGCTATGTGGAGTACTTACAGGCAAACCTGGTGCGCGGCATGAGGGTGCGCTTGCTGGAGGACTGTGGCGATGTTAGAGCTGGGGAGGAAGGCGAGTTTCTTCAGAGCACTAATAGCATGCACACAGTGCAGGTAGGTGACTAGTGGAAGTACTCTGGCTGGGATGGCAGAGGGGGTGACCGATGATTTCCTAATGTGAAGGAAATTTCCTTCATGTGCAGGAAGTTGGACAACAGGTGCATCATAATTAGGACACTGTCTACATCTGTCCTAGCAAAGAAGTCACCTTTCGGAGCTGGAATTACGGGTCCCGAGGAAAGCTAGTCTGGTTTAGTATGGGCTGTCCTGCTAAGACAGGTGGCTATATCCTGCCTTCCAGGAACAGTCCCTAGCCCTGGTTTGATCTTTGGAACAGGCTAACTTGCACAAATGAGTAACCCAGCAAAAGGTCCTTGAAGGTCTTAAGCCTTGGCATGTGAGCAACAATACTTAGGGCATACTGTTGTTCTCACTGGGTTGGACACAGCCCTCACAACTGTTTCTTTTGATCTGCAAGTACGTGCCAGGGTCTGTTTCCCTTTTAAGAATGCCTTTTGGCTGAGTGGACCTTAAATGAGAGTTTGGGTTAAAAAGAGCTGTTAGAGCTGCATATTTGCAGTTGAGTTGCTAAGTTTGTGCCAGGGATTAGGGAGGGGAGGGAGGAATCATAGAGTAGTTTGGGTTGGAAGGGACCTTTAAAAGTCATCTAGTCCAACTTTCCTGCAGTGAGTTGAGAGCCCTGTCCAACCTGACCTCGAATGTTACCAGGCAGGGGCGTCTACCACCTCTCTGGGAAACCTGTTGCAGAGTTTCACCACTCCCATTGTAAAGAAGTTCTTCCTTCTATCTAGTCTAAATCTTCCCTCTTTCACTTTAAAACCATTACCCCTTGTCCTATTGCAACAGACCTTACTAGAAAGTTTGTCCCCATCTTTCCTGTAGGCCCCCTTTAAGGATTGAAGGCTGTCCCTGGAGCCTTCTCTTCTCCAGGCTGAACAAGCCCAAGTCTCTCAGCCTGTCCCCATAGGAGAGGTGCTCCATCCGTTTGGTCATTTTTGTGGCCCTGCTCTGGACCCGCTCCAACAGGTGCTTTCCTGTGCTGAGGGCTCCAGAGCTGGACACAGTACTCCAGGTGGGGTCTCACCAGAGTGGAGTAGAGGGGCAGAATCACCTCCCTGGACCTGGCCATGCTTCTTTTGATGCAGCCCAGGATACAGTTGGCTTTCTGAGCTGTGAGCACACATTGTCAGTTCACGTCCGATTTTTCATCCACCAGTACCCCCAAGTCCTTTTCAGCGGGGCTACACTCAATCCCTTCGTCCCCCAGCCTGTACTGGTACCGGGGGTTGGCCCAAACCAGGTGCAGGACCTTGCACTTGGCCTTGTTGAACCTGATGAGGTTCACATGGGCCTGCTTCTCCAGCTTGCCCAGGTGCCTCTGGATGGCATCCCATCCCCCAGGTGTGTCAGCCACACCACTCAGCTTAGTGTTGTCTGCAAACTTGCTGAAGGTGCACTCAATCCCACTGCCCATGTCACTGATGAAGATATTAAACACTATTGGTCCCCATACAGAGCCCTGAGGGACCCTGCTTGTCACTGATCCCCATCTGGACGTTGAGCCATTCACCACTACCCTCTGGTTGTGACCATCCAGCCAATTCCTCGTCCACCAGACAGTCCATCCATCAAATCCATATTTCTCCAATTTAGAGAGAAGGATGTTTTGGGGACAGTCCAGATAGATGACATCAGTAGTTCTTCCCTTGTCACTCCTCATAGAAGGCCACTAGGTTGGTCAGGCAAGACGTGCCCATGGTGAAGTCATGTTGGCTATTGCGAATCACCTCCCTATTCTCCATGTGCCTTAGCATAGCTTCTAGAACTATCTGTTCCATGATATTCTCAGGCACAGAGGTGAGGCTGACAGGTTGGTAGTTCCCAGGGTCCTTCTTTCTACCCCTTTTAAAAATGGGTGCAATGTGTCCCTTTTTCCAGTCACCAGGGACTTCACCTGACTGGCATGACTTTTCAAATACCATGAAGAGTGGCTTGGCAACCACATCAGCCAGTTCCCTCAGGACTCTGGGATCCATCTCATCAGGTCCCATAGACTTCTGTACGCTTAGGTTCCTCAGGTGGTCTCGAACCTGTTCTCTTACAGTGGGATGGACTTTGTTCCCCCAGTCCTTGCCTTGTAGTCCATCCACTTGAAAGGTTGTCAGTGAAGACCGAGGTAAAAAAGTTGTTGAGTACCTCAGCCTTCTTGCCTGTTGTTACCAGTTTTCCAGATGTGTCCGTCCTGGGGGGGGGCGGGGTACGCTTTCTTTGACCTTCCTTTTCTGGCTGACATACCTATAGAATCCCTTCTTATTATCGTTGCGTCGCCTGCCAAGTTCAGCTTCAGCTACGCCTTGGCCTTCCTGACCCCATCCCTATACAACTGGGCAATGTCCCTATACTCTTCGTAGGATATCTGTCCCAACTTCCACTGCCTGGGCATTCCATTTCCTTCTTGCCCTTTAGTTTGACCCACAGGTCATGATTCGTCCATGCCTATCTCTTTTCTTCCTTTCCTGATTTCTTACACATGGGGATCAAGAGCTCTTGGGCTCTATGGAAAGCATCCTCAAAGATCTGCCAGCTCTGCGCTCTTCCCTTGTCCCTGAATGCCGTTTGTGAGGGAGTCCCATTGACTAACTCCTTGAACAGCTGGAAGTTTGCTTTCCTAAAATTCAGGGTCCTGACTTTACTCTTTGCCTGTCCCGTATCTCTTAGGACTGCGAACTCCACCAGTGCATGATCACTGCAGCCCAGGCTGCCTCCAGTCTTAATGTCTGTGATTAGCTCACTTGCGTTGGTCACCAACAGGTCCAGTATCGTTGCTTTTCTGGGCTTTTGCCATCACTCTCCCTTTGAAGGGAAACTTGTTTTTTATTTCTGTTCCTCTTTCTTATCTTGTGTATCGCACTTGCTTTATATTGACGGTTTCCTTGCTGATGGCTAGTGAGTTCAAGTTACAGGAGCTGCTTCTCCCTGCTCTAAAATTTTGATCCTTTCCTTTTTGATTAGTTCTGCTTTCGCAGCTCATCCTGCCTGAGGCTTGCTGTCAGTCTTCTGTGTGCACAACGCAAATTCATGTGCACTTTTGATTTGGGTCAGTTCATGATGAGCGTGTCTCCTACCTCCTCTCACCTTTCCTTTATTGCTCTGTTTTCTGTTGCTTTCTTACCCTCTCCAAAGATAAAGTTTCACTGTTGTGCCTGGTCCTTCAGTCATATTTTTCCATGACTCCTTTGAGATGATATTTGATACATAACTGGTTGGTGCAGGGATTCATTGAAGACTGCGTGTAGAGTTTAACTCAGTTTCCTTCCATATAGTGCTTTCTTAAAGTCTCTCAGCATCTTATCTCTTTAGCTCTCTGGCACAACAGAGTCTTAGGAGTACTGGTGTAACTCCAAAAGAGCTCGGTGAACTGGGCAACTCATATGTTCTTCTGCTATTTTTTTTTAAGTTATTGACATGTTGTACTTGCTGTTGCTGGGTCCTCCTTCTGCTCAGAAGGTTAAATGTAAAACTATGGTATGGGAAGCCATAAAAAAATTTTAAAAAGTAGTTTTCTTTACATTTGCAGTTACTAAGTAGTTTGTACCTCAAGACCATTTATATACAGCTCATCTGCCTCGAGGTGGTGTTGGTTAAGTTCTTCCTTCGTATGCGAGGCACCTGCTGCTGGGCACTTTTGAAGCAGGAATGCTTAACTAGATGCACTCATAGAATCATAGAATCGTCTAGGTTGGAAGAGACCCTTGGGATCATTGAGTCCAACCATCTACCCTACTCTACAAACTTCTTCCCTACACCATATCCCCCAACACCACAGCTAAACGACTCTTAAACACATCCAGGGATGGTGACTCAACCACCTCCCTGGGCAGCCTGTTCCAATGCCCGACCACTCTTTCTGTGAAAAATTCTTTCCTAATGTTCAGTCTAAACATACCCTGTTGGAGCTTGAAGCCATTCCCTCTCGTTCTGTCATTAATTACCTGTGCGAAGAGACCAGCACCAACCTCTCTACAGTGTCCTTTCAAGTAGTTGTAGAGAGTGATGAGGTCTCCCCTCAGCCTCCTCTTCCTCATACTAAACAGTCCCAGCTCCTTCAACCGCTCTTCATAGGATTTGTTTTCCAGGCCCTTCACCAGCTTTGTTGCCCTCCTCTGCACTCGCTCCAGCACCTCGATATCTCTCTTGGATTGAGGTGCCCAAAACTGGACACAATACTCCAGGTGTGGCCTCACCAGTGCTGAGTAGAGGGGCACAATCACCTCCCTACTTCTGCTGGTCATGCTATTTCTAATACAAGCCAGGATGCCGTTGGCTTTCTTGGCCACCTGGGCACACTGCCGGCTCATGTTCAGCCGCTTGTCAATTAGAACCCCCAGGTCTCTTTCTTCCAGGCAGCTTTCCAGCCACGCTTCCCCGAGCCTGTAGTGCTGCTTGGGGTTATTGTGGCCCAAGTGCAGAATCTGGCACTTGCCCTTGTTGAAACTCATACCGTTGATGTTGGCCCAATGATCCACTCTATCTAGGTCTCTCTGTAGAGCTTCCCTATCCTCCTGGGAATCAACACTCCTGCTTAACTTTGTGTCACTTGCTGATGATACACCCTATGTCCTTGTCACTCCTTTCACTGCTCTTGTGCTAGATGAGATCTGTAGTGGTTACAAGCAAAGTTGGTGTTTTTTTTAAAATAAAGACTCAGGTGTAACCAGGGGAAGAAGTTAATAAAGATGGTACGCTTAAAAGGGAGACAATGTGTGTGTTGAAATCTGTATACTAATTACGTGGTCTTCTGCTTGAACAGTGCTTGCTGTCTCCATGTGTTGGGGAAATGGGAGGACAAATGTAGCGTGAGGATTGAATGAGTGAGCAAATCTGATCACCTAGATCTGTTTCACCCACAGGTTTTATGGCAGTCAACAGGCCAGACCTACTGGATGCGTTGGCACATGTTGGAGATTATTGGCTTCGGAGACCAGTGGGAAGATGCTGTTGCTCAGGAAAAAGAATATAGTTTAATAGAGAACGTTAATCTGGACACAGGTAAGATTATGTATCGTGTGTGGGGGGCTATATCATCTCTTTCTGATTCTGCTGTGGCATATTTTGGAGTGGTAAACTTCATATGGCTAGGCATACAGCAACTAGCAGGTTGGATTTAGAAAGTGCTATGAGCTTTTAGCTTGTATGACCATGTTGGATTGGTTAAGTAATTGCATGGCTTGTAATTCTGTCACGTAAAAAACACAAAATTTGATCTAAACTGCAACCGTCAAAAAATGAGTGTTTGAATTAACAAAACTAATTACTAACTTGTTTGAATTAACAAACTGGCAAAATAAGAACGTAGAGTCTCTCTGACATGAAGCTGCTTTAGGGACCCTCAGATCCCCTTAAATAAGTGATGAGGGTTTTTAAAAGCATTAACATGCCAACAGTTTTTTTAACTTCATGCTGCTCAGTTTTGGGCAAGGTGAACATTAAATGCACTGTTTTCGTAAGATATCTGCAGACTCTCCTAGAATCCTTTGACATTACCCTTGTACTGGGAGAGGACAAAAGGGAAAACCCAGACTTTGGATACTCCTCTCTTGTTCAGTGTCTGACATGACTCTGGCCAGGGAAACCTGTTAAAGTAGCTCTTTTTTCATGCCCATGATCTTGTAGGACATCTTTTGGGTAGACTGATCTGGATTTAACTGCTACAAGAGACAGAAGATACATGAGATCAGCAGCTAATTTTCCACTTTAAAAATATTCTTACTGCCAGGTGAAAAGATGGCTTCTTTAGTGGCTTCTACCTCTTGTAGCTAAAGCCTTAACCGTCATCTGTTTGAAGTGGCTTAGTTAAACGAAACTTGGTTAGACTTTGCCTTTTTTCTCGGTCTCTCTGATTGTGATAGAAGCATGGGCTCTGTTTGACTGCTGTGTAAAGTTCTTTCCAGCCGTGGTATCCCACGCGGAAGTTGAATTGCAAAAGTAGATGCTTTCTGCTTTGGATCTTGACAGTTGGATACATTAACTCGTGTTGACTGACTGTTGGTAATCGGCCATGTATGTAAGTGCTCTTAGCAGGCTTCAGCCTCTTGGAGTGAGTTTGGCCCATTTCTGTTGACTTTTGAGGTGGTAAATGTCTCTCATCTTGCATTTGCAGAGAAAGCTGCAAGTTGTTGCTTAGCAGATATCAGCAAGTGTTGATTCAGCTCTTATTTCTAAAGTACCTCAGGAATATCTAACCTACGTAACGTTATATCTCCCTTTCTTCATTTTGGATGCATTAGCTAAAAGGAGCGTGATAACTGTGCGGTCTCGTTTCCTATTGTCTATAAGTATTTGGCCTGTTAGCCAGCAGGAGGCGTTTGGAAAAGAGAGGAGCTCGTGGCAGAATTGACTTCCCATGTGTTGACTCCGTTAGCATCTTGGGCCAGCTCTTTCCCCTTCTGCAGCTGCACTGGGGATTCTGCTGCTGCTGGGTGGACAGTGCGTTGCCCTGGCTGGTCCAGGCACCGTGGGAACAGGTTAGGGGAGCAATGAGCCAGAGGTGCCCGTCCTGAGCATGTGCTTTTTCTGTTCTACAGCCCAAAGAGGTTCAAGTGAAGATGGGAATCCCCATCTGTACAGCTTCTGGGGTCTCCTCCCGGTGTGTTCCCCCTGTCTCGCTGCCCTCCTGTCACCCACTTTTCCCGCAGCAGGCTGTGGGGCAGTGGGGATCTGGCAAATGGGTGTGCAGCAGGGGATGGGGGAATTGGCAGAGCTGACAGTTCCCTTCCTTACTCTGCTCTCCCGCAGTTGCGCAGCCGTTTTTCTGCAAGCCCTTTGGGGGTCTGTACTCCCTGCCTTACCTGGGGGAGCAGCCGACCAAGGCTGCAGAGGCCCTGAGCCGCGCCGAGTGGTGGGAGCTGCTCTTCTTTGTGAAGAAGCTGGAAGCGCAGGAGCAGAAAGAGATCACCTACCTCATCCGGCAGGACCAGGGAGGGCAGGTATGGGCTAGAGCCTGCAGTGGGGAAACGGGAGGGAGGGAGAGCATTAGGGAAGACACCAGGCCCAGAGGAGGAGATGACAAGTTTGAGCTGTGCAGGGACAGCCTGAACGGGGCAGAAATGGGTCTGAAGCGGGGGCGTGAGTGGGGGGTGATGAAAGCGTGGGGAGCCGGGCACAGCAAAGGGATGAGGGGAGATGAGGAAGCGCATCTCCTGTGGCCCTGGAGGAGTGATTGTGTCCAGCGAGGTTTGGGAGGCGAGGCAAGCCCATGGGGTGATTCTGGCTGTGGTGGTTGGGTGGTGAGTGCAGGTGGGAGGTCTGGGCTGGTGGTAGTTGGGTTGGGGGCAGCCAGGGGAGGGTGGCCCTGGGGAATGGCCCTGGGGAATGGCCCTGGGGGCCTCCGGCCGTGCAGCCTTTGTGTCCATTGTGGCACTGGCTGTCACAAGGGGCGTGGGGTCTGTGGGGAGTCCGTGAGGGTTGACTTGAGCCCATCTGTCCAGCTGTCGGAGATGGATGAAGAAGCCCTGATCCAGCTGTCGGTCCCTGTGGAGGTGGCCCAGAAGGTGCTGCACGTCTTGGAGAAGCGCTGCCAGGGCAGTGTTCAACGTGACCTGCGCGGCTCCCACGTCTATGCCAAATACTTCCTCGTCGGGGGCGCTGAGCAGGATGGTGGGGGGAGCACCGCAGTGTCCTCGGAGGGTGCCGGCTGCAGGAGCACTGGCCCTGAAGCCACAACAGCCAAGGCAGCGAAGGAAGACCTTCCTGCAGCCACAGTGCCTCCCCAAACCCCCGCTGCGGCGTCCAAGTCGGATTCCCAGCTGTTCAGCGAGCTCCTTGAGAGGGAAGGGCTGTTCTTCCCGGAGATGACGGAGGAGCAGATCAAAGGTAAAGGCTGCTGCGCGCAGGGGCCCAGGGACGGTGCTGGAGGTGGCTCCGTTGCCTCGACGGAGGAAGGCTCTGGGCAGGGCATGGGAGGGCAGGTGCCCGGAGGTTGCCTGAGGAGGGGGGCTGTGGGTGCATGGCACCCCGGGAGTTGCTGGGGATGTTCCTGATGCCCTGATGCCCGTGTCCCTGCCTTTCTTCCGCCAGCGTTGGGCAGCTGCGAGGGGGTGAGCGAGAGGGGCTCGCTGGCCAAGATTGCAGCCGTGGCGGACGTGATCCGGAGCAGCAGCTCTGAGGTTGGGCTGCGTTTAGCCGGGCTGAAGCACATTGTGAAGATCCTGGAGGAGGATCCTGAGCTCGAGCATCTTGTTGGCAAAGCCCAGGGCAGGCTGGGGACCAGGAGTGTTGGGTGAGCCGTGGTGTGCTGTGCACCCCTCCTGCTGGCTGGGGAGGGCCGTGTCGGCAGGGTGGGGGACAGTGCAGGAGGTGGCAGTGGAAGTGGGAAGGCCGGTATGTCCCTGTGTGCTCGGCGAGAAGAGATCTTGTGTCCCTTTGTCCCGGGCAGGCTCGTTCCTGGGGCTGAGCCATCTGCGGTAGAGCCGTGTGGGCAGGGAGAAGGTGGCTGGCAGGGCCCGGGGTGCCAGCGACATTGTCAGGAGGCTCCTCCTGAGGTGTCCTTTCCCATGCAGGGAGAAGCTGGTGAATGTGACAGTGGAGCTGCTGAGCACTGAGGTGGCAGAGAAGGCCCTGGTGGTGGTGACGCTGCGGCTGCTGGCCGTGTTCATGGCGAAGCACGACTGGCGCCTGCCGTTTGCCACGGAGGGCGGTGTGCGGGCCGTGCTGGCCTGCATGCAGCAGCACGCCTCCTCCGCCCTGGTGCAGCAGGCTGGCCTGGCAGTGAGTGTGGCAGAGGGGATGCTGTAGGTGGGCGGGCAGGGAGCAGGCCTGCCCAGGGTGGCGGAGATGCCCGCTGCCCTCCTGACTTTTGTTGACCTTGCAGGCCCTGAAGGTGCTGGTGGGAGCCGTGTCCGGCGAGGCAGGAGGTGCCGGTGGGAAGCCCTTGCCCCTGAACCATGCGGACGCGCAGATGATGCGAGAGATCTTTGCCAGCATCGGCTCTGCCTCCAGCGAGGGCTCAGCGAGCCTGCTGAGTGCCATCCCTGCTGCCCTGAGCACCATGCAGAGGGTCCCAGGGTAGGGGCAAAGTGAGGACAGCGGCTGGGGGTGGGGGGGACCCTCTGTGTGGTGGGGTTGGGCAAGGCAGGCAGGTGGCTTGTGGTGCAGGGGAGGCTCCGTGCTTAGGGGAGGAAGGCGCCCACATCGCTCGTTCCCTGCAGGGGCTCCTCAGGCGTGGAGAACGGCTTGCTTGTGGTGAACATGCTGATGGACAGCCACCGGGGCCTGGCAGAGCAGCTGGCGAGCTGTGATCTCCTCACGGTGCTGCAGAGCTGCTTGTCAGACGGGCAGAGCACCGGCTGCCCTCACACGATGCTGGCCCTCAGCGCGATCAACCGCCTCACAGAGCACCGGCTGCCCCTGGGCCCAGAGACGGCAGGTATGTGCCACCCGCCCCCCCTGCCATGCCACGGCCCCAGGGATGCAGCGAGCAGGGCTGCCTCGCCTGCCGGGGCAGAGCACCCCACTGGCACCTCTGGAGTGGCTGGGCTGGGCCCATGTGTCCTTGTCACAGCAGGCAGAGAGTCCCCACTGGACCTGAGGGACGTGCGGAAGCTTCTGGACGGCCTGGGGGACGGCACCTTGTCAAAGGACATGGTGGTGGCCCTGGAGCGGCAGCTCTGCAGTGAAGGCCCCGTCCCCTCTGGCGAGGTGGCCCAGCTGCTGCAGGACCAGCGGTGCTTCAGGCTGCTGCTGCGCAGCTTTGAGCTGCTGGGGGCAGAGAAGGACGTGAGCCTGAGCATCCTCAGGTGGGTCCAGGGGGATGCGGTGGGGGTGTGGGGACTCCGCAGGGGTGTGAGTGCTGGTGCTGTTGGGGGGACACGGCGCATGTTTGTGGGTCCTGATGGGGCTGCTCTTCACCAGAGGCAGGGGCAAGTGCACGCCAGCACATATCGGGGGGGCTGATTGGGGTGTCCTGGGGCACAGGGCCATCTGGTGACAGAGCAGCATATGTTTGGGTGCTGGTGGGGACATGCAGGAGCAGTGCAGCACGTGCCTGGGTGCTGATGGGGTGTCCGAGGTGCCTGTGGAGCCTTGGCTCCCAGTCCCTCTGGGGTGCTGGCCTTGCCAGTGGGGCAGGGCAGCGGGGGGGGCGTGGGAGCAGGGCTGCCTCTGGCACCGCTGTCTGTGTGCCCCGGCGTGAGCGGGCTCCCTCTGTCGCTCAGGATCCTGCACAAGTTCCTGGACGGTTACCAGGAGGATGTGCTGCCCTGGCACGAGTGTGTGGAGCCCTGTTTGTCCTCCCTGAGTGCCCACAGCAGCGACCGGGAGGTGAGGGGGCTCCGGGTGCCAAGGTGCTGGGAGAGGTGGGGAGCAGCTGTCCCGGCCGTGGCCACGGCCATGTCCCAGTGGCTGGTGTGCCCCGCCAGGCTCTCGTGGGCGCTGCTGCGGTGTCGGGGTGGAGGGGACGGAGCGCTGCAGCATCCCGCTGCTGGGGCTGGGGGAGTGTTCCTGGAGCTGGCCCGGCCGCTCACGGCTTCCTGCTCAGCAGGTGGTGCAGGAGGTCGTTGGCTTCCTGCACCGCCTGGCCACCGCCAGCAAGGACTGCGCGGTGGTGATGTGCCGCCTGGGCACCCGCGAGTCTCTGTCCAAAGCCCTGGACAAGCACAGCACGTCCCCGTCGCTGGTGCCAGCCCTGCTCGACCTGGTGACCGACTGTGAGAAGTACGCCAACCTCTACAAGAAGCTGACGACCAGCATCTTGGCTGGCTGCATCCAGGTGGGCCTGGGGAGACCCGGCTGCGTGGGGGCTCTGGGTCTTGGGGCCGTCCATCTGTCCCCGGCAGCGAGGGGCAGCTTTCTGCTCTCGGCCTGCCGCAGCCCTGCGGTGGGCGAGGGGAGGAGGACCCAGGGCCCCCTGGTAAGTCTTGCCCCATCCCGTAGCTGGTCCTGGGGCAGATTGAGGAGCACCGCCGGAGCCACCAGCCCATCAGCATCCCCTTCTTTGACGTCTTTCTGCGCAACCTGTGCCGAGGTGAGTGTGGGGAGAGGGAGCTTGGACCCCTGTGCTTGGCATGTGCTGTCCTGGCAGCTGGTGGCTCCACGTGCTCTCCCCACAGGCTCCAGCGTGGAGGTGAAGGAGGACAAGTGCTGGGAGAAGGTGCAGGTCTCCTCCAACCCCCACCGTGCCAGCAAGCTGACGGACAGGAACCCCAAGACCTACTGGGAGTCGAACGGCAGCACCGGCTCCCACTTCATCACTGTGCACATGCAGTGTGGTGTGGTGATCAGGTGGGGCTGGGCCAGGAGGGCTGGGCGGCCTTGGGGCCAGGGGGGCCAGTGGCTGTGTGGGGAGGAGAGGGCTTTGGGGCTCTGTGTGAGCTCTGCCCCCGTGGTCGCCGACCTGGGGGTTGCTGGATGTGGGCAGCAGCGCGTGGGGTGGCAGGGGCCAGGGCAGGGAGGTGGGGACTGCTGGGCAGCAGCCTGTTTGCTGCGCTGCAGGGAGATGAGCATGCTGGTGGCCAGCGAGGACTCCAGCTACATGCCGGCCCGTGTCGTGGTGCTGGGGGGAGACAGCCCTGCCACCATCAGAACTGAGCTCAACGCGGTGAGTCTCGCAGGGGCTGCTCAGGCCCTGGGGCCCCACAGGAGCGTTGGGCTGCTCCTTGCTGTGCCCCGTGATGGTCTCGCCTTGGTGGGGGGCGCTGGGAGGTGCCCCCTGGGGAGGTGGGGATGGCAGGAGCTGTGCTGCGGGAGCCTCCTCCTGGCTGTAGGCAGCGGGTGTTGGGAGACCTTGGGCATGGGCAGCCCTGCAGCCCAGTCTGCCACAGGCTGGTGTGGGAGTCTGGGGCTGTGAGCCAGGAGTTGGGGCCCTGGCGGGGGGGCCTGTGGCTGTGAAGGGGCTGCTGGGTGGACGACAGAGGCCATGGCTTTGACGGGGGGTGGCCAGAGGAGCATGCAGGGTGGCTGGTGCTCGCTGCCTGGCAAGCTGAAGGCTCGCCGTCTGCCTGCAGGTGACCGTCCTGCCCTCAGACAGCAGAGTGATCCTGCTGGAGAACATGACCCGCTTCTGGCCCGTCATCCAGATCCGGGTGAAGCGGTGCCAGCAGGTAGGGGAGCAGGGGCCGGGCAGGGGGCCAGCAGTGTGGGGTGCCAGGGCCGTGCCCGAGGAGCTGAGGGTCACACTCTCCCGTAGGGCGGCATTGACACACGTGTGCGTGGCATCGAAGTGCTGGGTCCCAAGCCCACTTTCTGGCCCATCTTCAAGGAGCACCTGTGCCGGCGGACGTTCCTCTCCTGCACTGCTCGGGCTCATGCCTGGTGCCAGGAGATCTGCCGGGACCGGGGACGACTGCTGCAGCTCTTTGGCAGGTGAGTTGTCTCCCGGCTGTGCCGTCGCGTCCCTGGTGTCCCGGGGCCCATGGGGACGGTGCTGGGGGGACTGCAGGGCCAGGAGAGGAGCAGCTGGGTGTCCTCCCTGGACAGGTGGGGCCCAGACCACCTTGGGGTCCCCCAGCTAACCCACCCGAGAGGTGCCTTGCAGGGCCTGGTGTGTCCTGACCTGGCAGAGGTCGGTCAGACTCGGGCAGGATCTCATGGCTGCAGGCACCGCAGAGCCCCCCAGTTTGGTGGGGGCCGGGAGAGCCCCAAGGCCCAGTTTGGTCAGGGCCTGGGGACAGCAAGGGGACCCGGCCGCTGGGGGCAATGGGGGCTGCTGAGCCGTGGTGCCTGGCAAGGGCCAGGGCAGGGAGCCACTGCCGCGCTTTGCTTTCCTGGGGGAGCCCCCCCGGCCCTCGGCGGGTGCCCGTCAGCGCTGGGTGCTGCCCGCTCACTGTTGCAGGCTGAACCGGGCGCTGCGGCACGAGCAGGGCTTCGCCGACCGCTTCCTCCCTGACGATGAGGCAGCCCGGGCCTTGGGCAGGACGTGCTGGGAGGCCCTGGTGAACCCCTTGGTGCAGAGCATCACCAGCCCAGGTACCCTGCGCTCTCCCGGGCCCCTCCACACCGTGCCCCGGGCTGAGGCGCCCTGCTCTGAGTCTGTCTGGCCCCGCAGACCCCCATGGCGTCAGCCCCCTGTCCTGGCTGCTGAGTGAGTACCTGGAGAGCCAGGAGCCGCCGAGCCGTCCCATGAGCCGCAGTGCTGTCTTCGGTTCCCATGTGCGGCGCCTGACCCAGCTCCTGGTGCACGTGGACCCCAGTGTCCCAGAGCCAGAGGAGGCAAGAGCAGCTGGTGAGCAAGGGGCTGCCCTCCCGTGGGGCTGGGGGCAGTGGTCCGGAGTGCCGGGCTGCAGCCGTGGGGGAGGTCTGTGCTCAGGAGGCTCCGGAGTTGGGGAACGTTCATGGCCGTGCCCCCGGAGCCGCGGTTCTCCCTGGCATCTCCTCCGCCCTGCGCCCCCCGGGGCGAGGGGGAGGCTGCTGGTGGTCAGTGTGCGGACCCTGCCCACGGAGCCGTGCTGAGCCCAGGGTTGTCCCTTGGCAGGTGGGAAGGAGGGGAAGAACAAGGAGGTGCCGGCCAGAGCTGCGAAGGCGGTGGTGGAGAAGTCGAGTGGCCTGTGGGGCATCTCGCAGTGCTGGCGCGGCGTGGTGCAGCAGCAGGTAGAGCCTGGAGGGCCGGCTGTGGGGACCGGAGAGGGCGTGTGGGACCCTGCACCGGGCGGGTGTAGGGGTGTGCACTGGGAGCTTGGGGAGGGCATGGGGCCGTACCTGGTGTCAGCAGGGTGAGGCTGGGGCTGTGGACATTCCTGGGAGACACACACAGGTGTGTCCCGCTGCGGGGCTCACCCCTCCGGTGCTGCCTCCCGCAGGTGCAGCGGTTCCTGGAGGCGGCAGGGCAGGCGTCGGACCTTGTGGAGCGATACTGCAGGCTGTACCAGCGCCTGCGCGGCGCCACGGAGGAGCTCTTTGGGCAGCAGGCCGCCTTTGTGCTGGCCCTGGGCCAGGGCTTCGCGGGGGCTTTGCTGCAGCTCTCCTTCCTTGCCACCCTGCACGTGAGTCGAGGGAGCGTGGCACCAGCACCGGGGTTCTGGCCTCAGCGGGCTGGGGAGGTTGCCCTGGCCCCCAGCCACGGGGCAAGCTCTGGGTGGGTGGTGGTGTCCCGCTCATTCCTCCCTGGGCCACTGAGCCCTGCCCTGCGGTGGCCCTGCACGGTGCCCAACTGCAGCTGTGCAGTGCTTGTCATGGCGTGGCCCCGGCCCTGGCGCACCCTTCACAGAATGATATGGGGTTGGAAGGGACCTCTGGAGGTCATCTAGTCCAACCCCCCAAACCACGGAAACCTCTTGCTTCGGGCTGGTGTCTGGGCACCCTCGACCCCTGCCCGAGAGCCCCAGGGTTTCCCCCCCAGGGACCTTGTGGCCACCCGATGAGCCCCCTCCGCAGCCAGCTCTGTCCCTCTGCAGGTGAGCGAGCAGTTTGCCCGCTACCTCGACGGGCAGATCCAGGAGCTCCACGGGGCTGGGGGCAGTGCAGGGCCGCTGCAGCGGCTGCAGCAGATCCTGGAGCCCTTCGTCGTCTTCAGTGGCCTGGAGCTGGCTCACACCTTCGAGCACTTCTACCGGTGAGGGGTGCTGCGTCCCCACGGGAGACGGGTGCTGCCAGGCCATGTGCCTTGGGGGTGTCTCCGTCTCCTGGTGGGTGGCTGATGGCCACGGGGCTTGGGCCAGCCCCTGACCTGATGCTGGTGGCTGTGGCAGGCACTACCTGGGGGACCGGCTCCTGGCACAAGGGCCGTCTTGGCTGGAAGGAGCCATCGTGGAGCAGATCGGGCTGTGCTTCCCCAGCCGCTTCCCCCAAGAGATGCTGAGCAACTTGGCTGCGTCGGAGGAGCTCCAGCAGCAGTTTTACCTCTTCCGGCTGCAGGAGCAGGACAAGCGGCTTCTGGAGCTGGACACGGGCCTGGAGGAGGTGAGCGTGCTGGTGGGGTGGGGAGGCTGGGGGCCACCCGTGGTCCTTGCAGGGATCCTGGGGCCTGTCCCGAGCCACCCTCGTGTCCACGTGCCCAGGCTCTGGGGACGGCCTCGGAGGCGGATGTGCCGGAGGTGAAGGTGCTGGCCCTGTCCCCGCGCTGCTGGCCCGTTTCCCCGTTCTGCTACATGGACGAACCTGGGAGGTTTTTCTCCGCGGCCCTGAGCTCCCCCCTGGATGAGTTTGCCGACTTCTGCAGGCGGAGTGAGTGTCGGGGCAGGGGGTGTGTGCGTGGGGGGGGGGGTCTCGCCAGAGCCAGGCCCTCGGCAGCAGCTGAGCCAGAAGTGGTGGGAGCGCTGGGGGGCGCTGGGGGTGCCCGTCAGGGCTGGCCCCCGGCCCTTGCGGTGACGCTGCCTGTGTCAGGCCAGAGCCAGCTGGGCTGGGAGTGCACGAAGCCCCGGCGGTTGCAGTGGACGTGGCTGGGCCATGCCGAGCTGCAGTTTGGAGACTGCGTCCTCCAGGTGTCCACGCTGCAGATGTACATCCTGCTGTGCTTCAACAGCGCCGAGGTAGGAGCTGGGGCCGCGGTGGGGTGAGGGAGGCGGTGGATGCTGGAGTGTGGCAGGGCCGTGTCCTCCCTTCGGTGAGGTCTGCGGTGGCATTTGGGGCACAGGCCCCCCCTTGTTTGGCTGGGCCTGTGGCTGGTGGGTCTCGGCTGCCATTCCCCTCCCCTGCCCTCCTGCAGGAGGTGGCTGTGGAGGCCCTGCTGCAGGCTACGGGGCTCCCTGCTGACCTGGTGCACCACGCACTGACACCGCTGACCCACGGCGAGGGCATCCTGGTGTGGAGATGCCTGCCGGGAGGTGAGTGTGGGGCTGGGGAGGCGCTGGTCTGAGCCCCCAGTGGGTGCTGGGGTTGGGGTGCATGACCCTGGGGAAGCGCGTGGGCTGGGGGGAGTCCGTGTGTTGGTACTCGGGGCGCAGGTCTGCATGTCAGTTTGGGGCCTGAGGCCACGTGTAGGGCTGGGGGGAGTCCGTGTGTTGGTACTCGGGGCGCAGGTCTGCATGTCAGTTTGGGGCCTGAGGCCACGTGTAGGGCTGGGGGTGGCGTGTCATGGGTCAGCGTGGGTGGCTGGGTCTCAGGTCTGTGTGTGGGGATGGAGCCTGGGGCCGGGGGCTGTGCGTGTGGCTGTTGCTTGGGGCCATGTGTCGGGGACAGGGATGGGGCTGTTGCCTGTGAGGGCAGCAGCGGGAGGCCCAGGGTTGGTCCAACAGCCACACGTGTGTCCTGGGGCTCCCTCAGGGCCCAGCTCGGGGCTCGGCTGACCCTGGGCCGGGTGCTAGCTCCAGGTGTGCTGCGGCTGAACCAGGCAGCCCTGGCCCATGCCTCTGGCCGTCCCCTGAGGCTGCTGCCCCGGCAGAGGTACCTGCGGGCAGAGAGGGCTGAAGTCAGCGCCCTGGAAAGGAAGAGGAACGTCCTCTGCTGCCTCATCACCCGCATCCTCAAGGTGGAGAAGCAGCTTCACATCGACAACCTGGTGTTTAGGGTATGGAGGGCTTGTGGGGCAGAGAGGGGCCGCCTGGGTGCTGCACCACACTGCAACGTGGGGCTCCTTTGCTGCTGTAGGTGATTGATGCCTGTCAGAAGGGCCAGTTGGGACCAGGGCTGCAGTTCCTGAGCTTCTGCTGCCACAGCGTGGATGTGCTGTCTTGCGTCCTGCACCTGCTGAACCAGGGCTATCTCCGGCGCCAGGAGGAGAGGCCTCATGTCTTGGAATACATCTCTGCTGAACCCACAACACCTCTTGGGGGTCAGGCACAGATGGTTTTCCAGAGCAGGCCACCAGAAGCATCTCCAGACGAGGACAGCACAGACCACCTGTATTGGTAGGGATGCATGTCACTGGGTGTGGAGGGGTGTGCATCTCCACCCTGTATGGACGTGACACATTTCTCCATGTTAGGTTGAATCCTGGCATAAGGAGGTCGGAGGAGTTTCTCATGGCAATGCTGCAGGTGCCAATGGGGCACACACTTAGCCCAGAGGAGGTGAAGCTGCTCATGAACCAGACAGTACAGCAGGTCCAGGATACTCTGAGCATCCCGAATGATGTTGCTCAGCACCTCCTCATGCACTGCCGGTGGAATGTGGATTTCCTGATCCAGTGCTATGTGGAGAACCGTGAGACCCTGCTCATCTCCTCGGGGCTGCACGTGCGGGATGCCCAGCCTGCCCTGAGCCCAGGCGCCCACTGCCCTGTCTGTGTGAACCAGCTGTGTCCCACTGAGAAACCACCAACCCTCTGCTGCATGCACTACTGCTGCAAGGTGAAGGTCCTGGGGTCTTTGGCTTCTGTAACATGGTAGGGAATTGCTGTCTGAAGCTGTTACCAGGTGATTTTCACAGAGCTCATACATTCTCTTTTCTCAGCTCTCTTGTTTGTTATGATTCTTCAGCTCCTGGGTAGTCTGTTCCCACTAACGTGCTTTTTTAGTACTTAGCCATGGTTTGTGGTTGTTTGTGCACCCTATGGTGAGGGTGGGGTGGGCTTCCAGAGTCAGAGGACTCAGGTGGTGCTGCTCCTGTTTAGCTCTGATCTCTCCTCTTTTGCCTTCACAGCCCTGTTGGAGAGAGTATCTCACAACTCGCATTGAACAGAACATGGTTGTCAACTGTACCTGTCCCATATCTGACTGCCGTGCACAGCCAACTACAGCCTTCATTTATTCCATCATTTCCTCCGAGGAGATTATAGCCAAGGTGAAGTAGGAGAGGTGGTTATGGGTGTCCAAGCTCTGTTTCATTTTGGTCAGCGCTGGCAGATAATCTTGCCGCTGCTTTTCCCCTTCCCATTACCAGGACTGGCAGTGTGATTATTGAGGCAGATCAGATTTTTGCCCAGTGGTGTCTGTTGTCTCCCATCGTGGTCAATGGCAGCTAATCAATCAGGAGCAGTGGTATTTCCTCTAAATGTGCCTCCAGCAAACAACTTTTCAGGTGCATCCTTAGTTGAGGACAAGGTGAGAGCTGCAGTGGCGGCTCGTGACAAGTATCCTCTGCTGGCGTGCTGGAAGCAATTGTAAAATCTAAGATTTTCATTTTATCGCTGCATCGATGACCCCGGCGTCTTTTCTCTTCCACCAGTCTTTGAGCGTTTTTGTGAAGATGACAGAAGTTAGCACATCAGACTTATTAAATCTTCACTCCAATTAAGTCTGTGCGGGTCTACAGACATCTCTAAACCAGGCTTCCTGAGCTCTGCTCATCGTAGTCCTCAGTCAGCAGGGGGCAGCAGGAGCTGCTTGTTCTGAGGCAGAAGCTGTCTTTTCTCCCTATTCTTTCAGATTTCAGTTATTACTTAGAGCTGAATGCCCTCCCCACCTAATGGCAGAGCCGTAGCTGTCGCGTGACAGCTTTGTTAATTGCTGGACAGATCAGGTGTCTCATCTGTTTTCTACTGCTCTCTTGTTTGACGGGTCTCCACCAGCAATTACTCCTTCTCCTTTTCCAGCTCGGTCCTGTCATTATGATCCTGTGTGAACAGTCATAAGGAGAAATGAACAGTAGTCATAAAGACTGCTCTATCTTATAATTTTCTTTTAAGCCTGCAAACTGGCAACCAAAATAGACAAGGTTACAGAAGAACATTTCCTTCGATGTATTGAAATGCTTGGAGATTTTAGTGCATGTATCTGGGCGGTTAGTTCTTACAGGCTTTGCAAATCCTGTAGTCACACCTGTCTGAGAGCAGGATTTACTGTCCTGATGCTATGGCTATTTTATATAAAAGAAATATTATTACAGGTCAACATAAATGGCAGCCAATTTTAACAAGTTACTCTGATGCTCTCCCTCAAATGTTATCTGTTTCCCTTTTTGCTCAGTAGGCGGCATGGCTGGAACATTAATGCCTCGTGCAGAGTCACACGTACAGTCATAGACTAATTGAGGATGCCAGAATCTGTGAAGATCTCTGGTCCAACCCTGTGCTCAAAATAGCCAGATTATGGTGTGAAGATCTAACGCTGAAGTTAAAACATACTGCTCCAGGTTCAGTCTTCTCTGCATCTTACATTTAGGTAGCTCTAGGCAGTGGTAAGATCCCCGTTCTGAGCAAACCCAGCTCTCTCAACCTCCCCTTGTACGTTCTGTGCTTCAGCCCTTGGCTGTCTTGGTGGCCTGTGGACAACATTTTCTCTAGTCTGTTAGTGTCCTTCTTGTACATGGGAGCCCAAACTGTTCCCAGTATGTAATTTTGTCACCAGTGCCAAACAGCTGTGAGAAATCCCTTCCCTTGCCTGTTGGCTGCACTCTTGCTAATACAAGAATATCTGAGTTTAAACTTTTCATGCTTGTATTTCTACAAAATATGTTTCTGAAAGAGGATTTCTGGCAACCTTGTTTCCCTCAAGTTCCTCGAGTGTCTGTTCCTCAGAGGTGGTCTTCCATTCTGCCCCCAGAGATTCTTTGCTGGGAATCTTGCCATAGGCTCCATACCTGGATTAACTTCAGCATGTGCAAAGGTTCCTCTGAGATCTGCTGGTTAGTGTCATATGGTAATTTTCAACTTCTTGATTGTACCTGTCTAGTTTTTTTCCCAGACCTTCACTGGACGCTTGTTCCCTCTCCTTTTAGGCTTCCTGAGAGCAGTTCTTTTTCTTATGGTTCCAGTAGGAATCCTAGATCTGCTTCAGCAGTTGCATTTCTGTCTCCTCCTCACCAAGAAAACACAATAGAGCAGACATCAGGCATTGTGAAATTCAGCCTCTGTGAAGGCTGTGATTCGGTGCTGTCTGCTGCCTCAAGTACCCGTTTCTCTCTCTGGATACTGGTGTCTGGACAGAAATGATCACATCGCCTATCAACAGGGCGACAGCAGACACAGACGTTGACTCTGAGAAGAATGAAGTGGCTTTGTTGAGACTTTGCCTCCACCAGGCATTTTGCCATCCTTGCAGCCAGACAGTGCATACCCTCTGGGTTAGGTTCCCTGAGAGAGTGAATAAGAAGAGAGTAAATGAGAGAGAGAAATGAATGAGAGCCCTCTCTGAGCCCTTCAGTGCTCAGGGCTTGCACCTTTTCTCTCTAGTGCTTGTTGTGATCTGTATTGTCCTTTCTGTGCTTGGTGGCTTTAGAGCAGCTCTCCAGGTATGCATAAATCTCTGCCGGGAGGGCTGTGAAGACTACAGGGTTTCTTCTGAACTTCCTCTAGCTTTGTGTGTGTTTGCACAATCCTTACACTATAGTAACTGAGCATAGAAAACTAAGCTACTGGGTGCAGTATAGCTGCATCCCTGGGTTCCTACCTGAATAGTGCCTTATTGATAACCAATTTGCCTTATACTCTGCAGTAATGTCTAGAGGCTGTGGGCAAAGCAAGTCTCCTTCCCTTTTGCACATCATGTAACAAAGCAGAAGTTTGCTGAGGAACTTAAAATCAGAAAAAGTTAAAAAGAGCACCTGATAGCTTTCTCTGGTGAGGTGATCGGCTTGGCGGATGAGGGGAGATGTTGTTTATCTCGGCTTTAGTAAGGCTTTCTGCACCGTCATCCACAACATCTTCCTAGAAGAACACTGAGGAAGTACAGGCTGGATGAGTGGACAGTGAGATGGCGTGCTGAGCTCAAAGGGTTATGGTCAGTAGCAGAAAGATCAGCTGGAGGCCAGTGGTGTCACCCAGAGACTGATACCTAGGTTAACATTGTTTTACATCTTCATTGATTACCTGGATGATGGGACCAGGTGCACCCTCAGCAAATTTATAGATGATAAACAGCTGGGAGGACTGGTGGATGGTTGTACTGCCATTCAGAGGGACTCAACAGGCTAGAGAACTTAGCAAACAATAATTAATATCATTAAGTTCAAGAAAAGGAAATGCCAACTCCTGCTGCTGGGGTATGTGTTGGGGGCCAAACATCTGGAAAGCAGCCCAGCAGAAAAAAAACTGGATCATGGTGGACAACAAGTTGAACATAAGCCAGCAGTATGCCCTTGTGGCTAAGAAGGTCCCCTAACACGTTAGGTTGAACGAGCATTGACAGCGGGCTGTGGAAGGTGATCCTTCCCATCTGCTGGTGAGACCACATCTGGAGTACTGTGTCCCTTTCTGGGCTCACCGGTACAAGAAAGGTATGGACGTACTGGGGAGAATCCAGCAAAATGCCACAAAGATGATTTAGGTTTTGAAACACCTCTAGGAGAAGGTGAGAGCTCTGGATTTGTTTTGTCTGGAGAAGAGAAGGCTCAGGGGTGGATCTCATCAAGATATGTAAATACACAAATGGGACGAATGGGTCAAGAGGTTGGACAGAGACCCTTGTAGTCTTCACCCTTGGGTATGCTCAAAACCCAAGACATGGTCCAGAGCAACCCTGCTTTGGGCTGGAGGGGTTGGTCTAGTTTTTGTCTCCAGAGGTGCATTCCAACCTCAGCTATTCTTTGATTATCTGAAACAGCCTCCAGATCTGACACGAGGGCTGGGGAGTTTACACGCGGGAATGAAGGAGTACACTAACTCAGTGCTGTTCTGTTGCGAGCAGTTGTTCAGTCAGATGTAGAGCCCAGAGGCACCAGACACCAGTTGTAAGGTCTAACCGTGCAGCTTCTTGGCTTTAAATCTCCTTCCTGGCTTCTTATTACAGTATGAAAAAGCCCTCCTCAGAGGCTATGTTGAGTGTTGCTCCAACCTGACGTGGTGCACCAACCCTCAGGGCTGTGATCAGATCCTCCTTAAGGATGGATTTGGCTACGGGGCAGCCTGTTCCAAGTGCTCCTGGATATCCTGCTTCAACTGCAACTTTCCAGAGGTGAGGCTGAGCTGAATCGCGGGCAACATCGCCTTGGGTTTGGCACACACCGTTCTGCTTTCGTGACTGGCTCTCTCTTTCAGGCCCATTATCCTGCCAGCTGCAGCCACATGTCTCAGTGGGTGGATGATGATGGGTACTACGAGGGAATGACAAGTGAAGCCCAAAGCAAACATCTGGCTAAGCTCATTTCGAAGCACTGCCCAAGCTGTCAGGCTCAGATAGAGAAAAATGAGGGGTGCCTGCAGTGAGTATCCGTTTTCCTTTGTTACTGGGGTCAGGAGAGGGCAAAGACATACAGCTAGGCCTATTGTGTTTGGGTTTTTTTTTGGCTGGGGAGTTAAGGGTTACAGCAGGTCTGATTTATAGTTTGAGAGGAATGAACGATTGCTTTTATTTCCCAGGAAAAGCAAAATGTTCCCCAGCATTCAGGGTTAAATCCAGTGGTAGCTCTGTAGTAGAACCAAAACTGACTTTGCAGTACCTTTTCATAGCACGCGCTTGTCTGCTCTCAGAATCCACTATAGACAGAGAGAGGTACAGGTGAGGGGAGCGGATATCCTAGCGCCATTGTTTTCTTTCATGTTGCCCTATTCCTATAATTTTAAGCAATTTTCTTTTAACTGCCTCTTTTGAATCAGCTTGGATTTCTGGCAGCTTGTTGCACGGCAGGGGAGGAGCCATTTGTTTCTCTCTTGCACTGGCACAGCCCTTAGTGATTTATCACGGCTGCAATTTGTCCCCACGTGTTGTGTGCGTGGCCCTGGGGCTGTGCAGTGCCCTTCTGCGCTCTGGAGCGCCGCGTTGCTGAGGGGAGAGGGGAGGTGGTCGTACGGATCTTGCTTCAGACTGTGGAATGCTTAGTTTGCCCTTCAGGTGCTTGTTTAGGTTTGTACTGCGAGATCCTACTGCCAGTTTACCCAGTGGAGACACGGTGACTGGGTTTAAGAATCATCTGCTTTCCCGCAAAGGCTTTAAAAAAAGACGTGCAGGGAAACGGATAGTACTGAGTGAATGGGAGCGACTGGGTCGCACGCTCAGCCCTGTGATGTAGGGGAGCGCCGGGAGGAGTTGCCTGCAAAGCGGGTGTTAGGACTGAGTAATTCCCATTGTTCTTCTGCTACGCAGTATGACGTGCGCGAAGTGCAATCATGGCTTCTGCTGGCGATGCCTCAAGCCCTGGAAGCCGACTCATAAGGATTATTACAACTGCTCCGCTATGGTGAGTGGTTTGTCGTATCCCAGTGGTTCATGCCTGTCTTCAGATGCACCTGGCCTCCCGGAGAGAGGAGGAAGGTCTCCGCTTGTACCCTTTACTCCGGACTTTGTGCCCTTGCCAGTAATACTGATAGCGTTGCCGAAGTCTGTATGTGTGGTAGCCATTTCTAGGTGACCCCGGTACCTGAGGGAAATTGCTGCTACAGGTTGCTGCCTTTCCTTTCAGGTGAGCAAAGCGGCTTGGCAGGAGAAGCGTTTTCAGGATTACAATGAGAGATGCACCTTTCATCATCGCGCAAGGGTAAGGCCTCCTCCTTTCTTTGCAAATGCTGACTCTGTTGCCTCGTGAGCAGGACAGTTTCTGTTGCGTCTTAATGTATTTCGCCTGAAGCTGAGAAGCAGGTTTCGGATCCTGGTCATTTCACCCTTGCTCTGATGTAAGGGGTAGTTCTTCTTCTCCCAAGTCTGTTGTGGAAACTCAGCACCTAATTTGTGGTGTTCACGTGCTCGGACTGGTGCAGTGGTGCTGAGATACTGTAAAAGGTTGAAGTGATAGCACAGTAGAGATGTCATGGGTGCGGTAAATGCTGTCCTGCTGCCTGCTTCTTCTGGGATGGCACTTCAGGATGCTTGGCAATTATCTGTGTGGAAGGTGCTATTTTTTTTTATCTTGTGGAGCTTGACGCTGGCTTTTTTTTTTTTTTTTTCCCCCCCTCCTGTGGTTATTGCAGGAATTTGCCACGAGTCTGAGGAACAGGGTTTCTTCCATCAGTGAGATGCCAAAAATCAGGACTTTGACCTTTGTTCTCGATGCCTGCAAAGTGCTAGAACAGGCACGGAAGGTAAGGCTGGGTAACAAGCTTGCTGAGGTTTAGGCCTAATTTTATTGGTGTGTTTTATGCCTTTCTTAAAGCAAGGAGATGCCAGCCTTGCTCTACTCCAAACAAAGGGAGACACAAAAAGCTTGAGGGGAGGAATAGCATCAGGACGGGGGAGAGCTCATGTCTGCCTTTCCCTGCTCTCACTCAGAGCTGGGCTCTGTCTGCAGCAGTGTTCCTCACAGTCAGATCGTAGGATTTGGAGCTTAGCTCCGCTTGACACCATGGAATCGGCACGAGGATCTGTAGGGTTTTCATATACTGGGTTTGGTCTATTCCAATTTGAAAAGCCCCAGTGGTGGTACTTACCTTTTGAAAGCTTTCCTGATGCTGTGTTAGAATTAGGAAGTCCCTCTTGATGCTTATGTTATGATTTTTCCTTTCTTAACTTCATTTCTTGAGCTGTAGGTGTTTTGGGAGCACTGAGGTACCTACTCAGTACCTATCATCAATTCGCTGATGATACCAAACTGGGAGGGCTGGCCGGCACTCCAGAGGGCTGTGCCGCCATCCAGCGTGACCTGGACAGGCTGGAGAGCTGGGCAGAGAAGAACTGAATGAGGTTCAACAAGGGCAAGTGTAGGATCCTGCACCTTGGGAGGAAGAACCCCAGGCACCAGTATAGGTTAGGGATGGATCTTCTGGAAAGCACTACTGAGGAGAAGGATCTGGGAGTCCTGGTGGATAGCAAACTTCCCATGAGCCAGCAATGTGCCCTTGTTGCCAAGAGGGCCAATGGGACCCTGGGCTGCATAGGGAAGAGTGTGGCCAGTAGGTCAAGGGAGGTCATTCTCCCCCTCTGCTCTGCACTGGTGAGGCCACAACTGGAATACTGTGTCCAGTTCTGGGCTCCCCAGTTCAAGAGAGACAGGGAACTGCTGGAGAGAGTCCAATGTAGGGCAATTAAGATGATTAAGGGATTGGAGCATCTCCCTTATGAGGAAAGGCTGAGAGAGCTGGGGCTCTTTAGCCTGGAGAAGAGAAGGCTGAGGGGAGACGTTATCTATGTTTACAAGTACCTAACGGGTGCGTTGAAGGATGACGGAGCTGGACTGTTTTCAGTGGTTTCCAGTGACAGGACGAGGGGCAACGGGCACAAGCTGGAACATGGGAAATTCCATTTAAATATGAGGAAGAACTTCTTTCTGGTGAGGGTGCCAGAGCCCTGGAACAGGCTGCCCAGGGAGGTGGTGGAGTCCCCTTCCCTGGAGATCTTCAAGACCCGCCTGGATGCAGTCCTGAGTGATGTGCTCTGGGCAACCCTGCTTCAGCAGGGGAGTTGGGCTAGATGATCTCTAGAGGTCCCATCGAACTCTGACAATTCCATGATACTGCATGCCCTAATAGCCCCATTGTGAAGGATTTGCAGCGCAGCCACTGCATGTGTACAGTAAGCCTGTGACAGCGTAGGTCTGCAGTGTCTTCTGTCCCCTGAGACATAGGGAGGAGGTGGGAATTACCCTTGCAGTACTGCCTTTGCAATGTATACCTTCTTAGTGCAGACAGACTTGATTTTGAGAGGCGTACGTGGAACAGGGGTGTCTGACCCTGTTTTGTCTTTTCAGTATGGCAAATGCCTATGTTTGCCAGGATACAAACATACCACCGTTGCTGCTACTGGTTTTTGTGGGCCATTTCCTTAAACGGATACGGTGGTCTGTTTCCTGCTGGGTGCTTGGGTGGCTTTAGGGGTCATTCATTCACGATAGGAGTTTGTCACTTGTTAAAATACCTGTGTCGTGGGCTCCTGGTGCTGTATAGCACCATGTCTGCTTCCCTTTGGGCTCGGTGCTCTCAGTTCGTTGCCACTTGAGTTCATAGATTCATAGACTTATAGATTGGTCCAGGCTGGAAGGGACCTCCAAAGGTCATCTAGTCCGACCTCCCCGCAGTCAGCAGGGACACCCCCAACTAGACCAGGTTGCCCAGGGCCTCGTCGAGCTTCACCTTGAATATCTCAAGGGAAGGGGCCTCAACCACCTCCCTCGGCAACCCGTTCCAGTGTTCCACCGTTCCACCACCCTCATGGTAAAGAACTTTTTCCTAATATCCAATCTAAATCTCCCCTTCTCCAACTTAAAGCCATTGCCCCTCATCCTGTCACTGCAGGCCTTTGTAAACAGACCCTCCCCAGCCTTCCTGTAGGCCCCCCTCAGGTACTGGAAGGCTGCTATGAGGTCTCCCCGGAGCCTCCTTTTCTCCAAGCTGAACAACCCCAGCTCCCTCAGCCTGTCCTCATAGCAGAGGTGCTCCAACCCCCTGATCATTTTGGTGGCCCTCCTCTGGACCCGCTCCATCAGGTCCATGTCCTTTCTCTATTGAGGGCTCCAGACCTGCACACAGTACTCCAGGTGAGGTCTCACCAGAGCAAAGTGACAGAATCACCTCTCTAATCTAGTTCAACCTGGGCTGCCCACCAATTCTGCCCAGAGTTGTAGGTTCCGTGTGCTGGTTGTTTTGCCTCGATGCTTGCTGACCAGTCACACTTGTTATGCAAAGGCACACGCTCTGTGTTCTTGTGATGGTTTGCAGGTGGGAGCTCTCAGTTATTTCAGGCTTCAGTACAAAATAAGTACACATTCATACCTCATCCTGTGAGTAGCTGTAGGCAGCCTGGTACTGCTGTCACTTGGCCTAACGGTTCCTTGGGCTATCGCCACAGACCAGAAGCGCTGCCAGACTTCTCCTAGCCACTGATCCGTAACGAATAATGGTAATGAGAGTTGATCGTCCCCCTGTACTCGAGTGCTGTGTCCAGTTTTGGGCCCCTCACCACAAAAAAGACATTGAGGTGCTGGAGCGGGTCCAGAGAAGGGCAATGGAGCTGGTGAGGGGTCTGGAGAATAAGTCCTATGAGGAGAGGCTGAGGGAGCTGGGGGTGTTCAGCCTGGAGAAAAGGAGGCTGAGGGGAGACCTTCTCGCTCTCTCCAACTCCCTGAAAGGAGGGTGTAGCCAGGGGGGGTCGGTCTCTTCTCTCAAGGAACAGGCGATGGGACAAGAGGAAACAGCCTCAAGTTGCGCCAGGGGAGGTTCAGGTTGGATATTAGGAAGAATTTTTACACTGAAAGGGTTATCAAGCCTTGGAATGGGCTGCCCAGGGAAGTGGTTGAGGCACCATCCCTGGAGGTGTTCAAAAGATGGGTTGACATGGTGCTGGGGGACATGGTTTAGTGATGTTTTTTTTTGTCAGAGTTAGGTTGATGGTTGGACTAGATGATCTTGAAGGTCCCTTCCAACCTAGATGATTCTATGATTCTATTCTAAGTCTGGAAGGGCTTGATGCTTCTCTCTTCTTGCCCACTCTGAAGCCGAAAGAGGATGCTTACCGCATGATCTGTGCTACTCCAGGTGCTGGCTTACTCCTGTGTGTACAGCTACTATAACCAGGACACTGAGAGCATGGATATCGTGGAACAGCAGACTGAGAGCCTTGAGCTCCACACTAATGCTCTGCAAATCCTTCTGGGTAAGTCCGGCAGCCTTTCCAAGGTAGAGACCAGCATTCCCAGCTGTCTGCTTCAAGGGGTGGCAAGTCCGCAGTGGGGCAATAGGATGCACACCGGCACCCAGCTGGTCTCTCACTTCTCCCAGCCCTTTTTTGCCTTCTTGATGTCATTTCTGGGAAGTCCACTGAAGCAGTTTGGCTGCCAGTGGAGATGGATGCAGTAAGGAGCAACACGTTCCCTTCTGAAAGAGGAATGTTATGAGCACAGGAGACCTAAGTAGCTGTGACCGGCTTCATAATCAGAGCCTTGGTCTTTGGTTAAGAGCGTGGAAAGCAGCGTAACTTTGTTGGTCTTAAATTGCAGAGGAAACCCTGCTGCAGTACCAGGACCTGGCCTCTTCTCTTCAGCTCCTGAAAGCGGAGCATTTCAGTGCTGGTTTGGAGTTGGTACACCAGATCAAGAAGCGTCTCTTTGCAATTCTCTGGCACTCCACACAGGTGAGGTCCACACGCCTGTTAGTGGCGTGTCTTGCTCTGCTCTAGTTTAATATTGGGTGAACCTAGAAAGGGGCTTGATCAGCTGAGGGAATGGACTCTCAGTGCTGTGTGTACGTAGGGAAAGGGTTTGCAGCGCAAAATACACCCCAAAATAGCATATTATACTCTCCCTTACGGCGGTCTTTCCATGCTACCAGGATTTCCATGTTGGGCTCCAGACTTTGGCAGATCCTGCTCAGAAAAAGGTGAAACTCTCCAATGTGCCTACTTCAGCCCCTGCCTGTATCGGGTGAGTTTGGTGGGGGAGGGCGGACAAAATGTAGGTGGCCGGAGTTTTCTCCTGTGCTCGCTGACATACAAAAGAGTTAATAACAGATGCTGATTACTTGCATCCTGTGTTGTGGTTTGAGACAACAATGTAAGTGACGTAGTGGTACGGGGAGACCAGCAAAACCTCCGCTTGGTGTGCCCCTGTGGTCAAGAAAGCTCCGTCACTGGCAGACCTGGTTATGGAAGTTGTTCTCCCTGGACATTTTTGGGTTTCTGCGGGTGGAGAGCCGTGCTCTTTCTTCAGAGGTGTATCAGAGACCTAGGAGGTGTCTAGACGAGAGAAGCAAGAAAATGAACAGATGGAGGGAGACAGAAGGGTCTGGCATTTATTTTAATAATGTGAGGGTGAGGGTGGTGTGGGACTGGGTTGTGGTTGCTGCTCACAGCTGGGGCTCTGCTCTGATGCTCTCCTCCTTGATAGGCTGAAGCGTACCATCTTGTGTGACTCCCCCAACACAGATGAAGGTGGCAAAGGGGGTGAAGATGAGGAGTATGAACCGCAGTGGCAGGAAGATTATGACGACGACGATGACCTTGATGAAGACAACTTTCTGTTTGATGATGAGTCAGATAACCTTGATTGTGACTCCTACTTTGATGATGATGATGCTTATGATTAGAATTGGGGTGTCACCCAGCTTGGACCTCTGCTTCTACTCTGTCTAGACTTTGTATTAGTGTCTTTCCTCAAAGACAGCGAGGGGCTCTCAGGCACAATGAAGAGACATTTCCTCCGGGGGCTACTTGCTCAGTGACTCCCCTTTAATATGCAGAAACGTTGCTCTGGGCAGATGGGCTGTGTTACTGCGGCCACCTCTCTCAGAAAGACGTCCCCTCCCCTTTCTCCCTTGTCTCCATTTCTGCCCACAGGTATCCTATTGCGTTAGAAAGTCACAGCCCGGCTGCAAAGTGAGGACTGCTTGCCACTTGTTAAAGTGTCCTTTGGCATGCTGTCCCCAAGGGCTGGCCACAGGTGCGCGTGGCACATGTCCTAGCATGGCACTGTCTAATCCGGCCAGCGTCTAGACATGCTGTAAAACCATGTGTTTACACTCAAGTCCAAGCCTCCCAAGTCCTGGAGCTGGTGGGATTCCCACCAGAGTCACAGGTCACAGGTGGCTGTGGGTCAGGGCATCCCTCTAGTTGAGGGGGACAGCTTTTTTTTTTTGCGGTTGTTGGAGCTGTTGTCTTCGCTGCTGTGAAGCAGGATGGGCTGCGGTGAGTGGCACAGGTTTGCAGGACTGTTTTAAGTGTATAAATGTATGCACATACACACATTCATATGAGATAGAGATATATTATATATATACACACACACGCGCAGAGGTTGTTCAGATAATACTTTATCTTTGCAAAAAAGAAAACCCTGAGGAGCAAGGGTTGAAAAAAAAGTTCTGTTAAAAAAAAAACAAAAAAGAAACAGTTTTCTTTTAGCACAAGCCTCCTTGTGGTCTATGGGGAACACGGGTGGGAAGGGAGAGCGGGATGTCCTTGAGTGGGGAGGACGTGACCCGGCTCTGCTCATTCCAGGAGTTATTTGTGAAAGCGAGGTGGGTTTGGAATCTCCACCCAGGCCACGCAGTCTGCCCTGTAAGGTGACTTGTCGTTCCTGGGCAGTTCAGGGGACAGTAAGAGATACGGGGAGGGATGGCGAAGAGGATAGGGGACCTGATGGAACAGAGGGATGGGGCTGGTGTTGCCGAGAACAGGTGCAAGGCAGAACGCCTGCATGTTGGTGAAGGTGGTAACTTCTGCTGCCCAGCAGAAGGCAGATGTGGGGCTGCTGGCGGGGCTCGAGGGGCGATTTGGTGGTTTGGGGGATTGTTTTGGAGACAGAGGGCCCTTCTTAGGCCTTGGGTATCATCTGGGAGGGATGTGAAGGCTGCTGGGCAGGGGACAACTGCCAGGGGCAGACCAGGGAGTGAGGACTGATGTTTTTTTTTCACTCCCTGCCTTGCTCCTAGTCCTGCTCAGTCCAGGAGGCTGAACCCCCCGAGTCTGTCATGGTGGAGTTCCTAGCCCTGTTCCCCTCATATGGTTCCCTGCCCCGCAGCCAGAGGGTGACACCTCTCAAGGCCACTATGGTTAGAATGGGGTGGGTGTGCCCAGACAGCTTTATCTTCCCCAGTGCAACCAGTCCCTGCAGGAACAGCTTGGCTTCCCCAGGTTGTTATGGGACAGAGCAGAACATCCCGGATGCCTGCGTTCCTCACATGGAGACCCCTGCCTGGAGTTCCTCATCCACTGTCGCCTGGATCTCTGCTTAAACCCCCCCCCAAAAAAAAAAAAGAGTCAGGATTGTGAAGCCCTTCTTTCATGGACAAGATTTCTAGTGAAAATTGAGATCAAGCCTTGATCTTCTGCTCCAGGAGAGGCTTACGTCCTCCCTGAGCTCACCTGTGTTAGGGTCTGACGGGTGTACTACCCCCCTGTCAAACTGCCCACCTGACACTGGCCCTGGAGAAGGCCACGCTAGGAACTCGGTCATCAGAAGTGAGAGCCCTTCAGGGCTCAACCCCCCACAAACAGATCTCGTGGAGGAAAAAAAAAAAAAAAAACCAAAAAAACCAAAACCCGGTAGCATTTCACTGGCAACCTGACCACGGCGGGGCCTCCCGGTCAGTCTCCACGGCTGCTGTCTGTGTTACCATCCCCACCACCACCTCCTCCACAGAAGAAGCCCGTGCGAGGACGAAGTCGCAGATTAAAAAAAAAAAAACCCCAGAGAACCGTTCCAGTCGCTCCAGCTGAAGGATTGCTGTGATGGATGGAGTCCTGGATCACGGATCTCCTCTCTTTTTTGCAAATTTTGGGACTCACGGGGCGGGGAAAGTGGCTAGCAAAAATTGGAAGCACTTTGTTAATCGGATTTATATTCTTAATGGTAAGGACAGCTATGAAATGATGTATCATTAACCGTTCGGTCTTTTTTTTCTCCTACTGTCTGCTCTCGTGGACGTGTTCCATCTTGGAATTCTTAGGCATGATGGGGTGGGGGAAAAAAAGAAAAAAAAAAAAAAAAAGGCTTGTAAATGTTGCCCTTATGACAGTGTGTGATTTAATACTAGGCCTTACAGCAGCAGTATGGATAATCCTGCGCCTCCCATCGGCTCTCTCCTCCGCTCCCATACGCCATGTTCACACCACAACGGGCGAAGAAAAAAACTTGGGAGTGTTTGAGCCACGGGGGGGGTGTGTAAGATCCCTGAAACAAAGAAGCAGGAGCAGTCTCCCCCCCCTCCTCCCTACCCCCCCAAGCACGTTTGAGGAATGGCACAGAATATCACACCAGTTCAGCGCTTTCCCGGTCTCTCTTCCCTTCCTCTTCTGCACACACAGCCCTGCAGCCTGTCCCACTGCGGGCCAGGAAGGAGGATGCTTCCCCACTCGGAGAAGCCTGCCGGCCGGATGGCCCTTGATTTCTTCTTCTTTCTCTGGCCCCTCCAGGTCCAGCTGCAGCAGCTCCTGGTCCACAGCCAGTAAATTCCCTGGCTGTCCCCTTTTCACCCCCACTGTGAGGACAGCGAGGCCGGGGGGAGATAGCCTGAGGTGGGAGCAGTCAGCGGCATCCCCAGGGGAGGAACGGACAACCGCATCCTCAGCGCGGCCTCTGGGAGCGGGCAAGAAGCAGCAGTGACCATTACTAGGGAAGATCACTCCTGGCTGAAGCCTCTCCTTCCCCGGGGGCTTCTGGAGACGCCGCTTTTTCCCCACGCTGCCACTACTGACACCCAGGTTAAGCGCCTTCGAGGGCCATCTTGCAGCCTTCACAGCAGGGGCTAGGGGTGGCGGGGGGGGGTTCAGGGGAGGTGCTGGAGTTGGGGGCAGCTGCACGGGGTGAGCCGGGCTGGGGGAGACTCACGGGGAGCTCTGGTGAGTTGGGGGGTGACCACCTTCTTCCCATCAGCCCACAGGTAACTCCGGGGCTGCCCGGACTTGGCTCGCCTCCAGTGGCCCAGCAGATGTTTGAAGCTTCCCGTCCTGGCTCCCCGGGGCAGGGGACACCCCTGCGCCCAACAAAGGGGCTCGCCTGCCTCATCGGTGGTCCCGGCCCTCGCCCCCTGCCAGGCCTCACGCTGCCCTGCTGCTCCCGGGCACGGCAAAAAAGCCTACACCTCCCGGCATGTCCCCGGAACCAACATGGTGCTCCCCTGGGCAACCCCCACCACGGACCCCACCACCCGCCTCCTTTGGCGATGGCTTCGGCTTCATTCCACCCTCGGCTCACACCGGCCCCTCCACGACAGCCCGGGGCCAGGAACACCAGTCCCTCTGCCGGCAGCCACCCCTTAATGGGGAAGGGCCGTCCCCATCACCCCCACAGCTGGGGCTCCTCCAGCCCCGGCCCCGCTGCCAGAGCCCAGCAGGAACAGGGGGACCCATGGCTGAGCACCCCCACCCCCGGGTCACAGTCCCCCACTGCCTGCAAAGAAGAGGAGAGGGAAGGGAAGGGCAGGGAAGGGAAGGGGAGGGGAGGAGGAAGGGAAGGGGAGGCGGAGGCATCCGTCTGGGGTGCAGCAAGAAAGTGTGAGGCAGCAAACAGGACAGGAAAAAAAAGAGAGGCACAGCAAGCAGGACAGAGATGGAGAAAGAAGCAGCAGCGGCAGAGGAAGAGAGGCTGAAAGAGGGAGTGGGAGCAGGACAGAAAGAAAAATAAGGGCAGGGAGGAGGGTGGAGATGAACAAAACCTGGGATGGGCAGATGACAGAGAAGGATTAAAAAGAAGAGGGGCAGGGAGCAGGACAGAGAGACGCAGTGAGAAACAACATGACAGGGCAACAGAAAAAAGGGAGAGGGAGCATGAGAGAAACTGGCAGGGGGAAGGGAGGACGACAGACAGACAGACAGAGCAACAGGGGGAAAGAGGGTCAGGGAACAGGACGCTGGGAGAGAATGAGAAAAAGAGGGGGAGTGAGCAGGACAGAGCGGGAGAGACAGCACAAGACAGAGGAATGGGGGAGTACAAGAAAAGGCACACTTTTTAAGAAGAAAAAAAACAAACAACAAAACAAGAGAGCGCACAATAGTGATAGGGAACGGGATGGGGACGGGGAGCAGACAGAACACGACAGGACACTGGACAGAAAGTGAGAGGAAAAAAGGGATGGAAAGCCATAAGGATGGGAGAAAGACAGGAACATAAACCAGTATTTATTACACAGTGTGGCTAATTAAAATGTAAACAATCTACCCGCTTGAACATTGAACAGAACTGCTTTCCATAGTGGCTTAGCCTGTGTCTCATGAATTTAGCATCTGTCTCTCGGCAGGGTGTGCAGGACTATAAAACTCACACGATCACGGAGGGAGAAACACGCTTACAGGAGTAAACCAAATGGATTACGTGCACATAATTCAATATTGCTTAGTCTTAATCCTAGCTCGTATGGTCAATTAATACTCTGATCTCTGAATTTTATTTCCACAAATTCCATGCTCCTCCATAAAAAAAAAAACATAAAAATTGCATTCTCTGTGTTGGATATAGGGTTGTTTGAAGATGCTGTGAACATAAGGAGGGACTTCTCTTTTGCAGGTTCTTTGGAAATCCTGCATTGACCTTGAAATTGAGCAAGAAGAGTATGAGAAAACAAGAAATCTTTACCGCAGATTACTTCAGCGGACACAGCATGTTAAGGTGTGTATGGGGACGCAGAACACAGAACCGGTCTTCAGTCTGGTCCACAGTGGAGAAGAAGCCTCGGCTGCTTTGGTTTTCTGGCTTTTTCGAATCAACAGTGAGCCTGAGTTCAGTCCCGTGCCTGTGCCACGAAGAGGGGAAAGACATTTCTACATCACGTATAACAGGTCTATCTTCTATACAAGTATTAATACACTGCCTTCCCCTGCTGTGTTTCTTAGGTATTGTACAGTATTTTCATTATTCATGAATAAATGCATTTGAAGAGCTTTTACTATCAGTGACTTTTGGTTTGAAAGAAACCCAAGAAAACAGCATACAGGAGGTAATTCATTTTAATAGTCTCTGTATTTTCAATATTTGAAAGGAAAAATAATGGGGTAAGTGCAGGAGCATGCAGCCATTACCGATAGAAGCAGCATTAGAAAGCTTTTGTTGCTTTTTGGTATTTCATGGGGAAAACATTAAGCCTAAGGTTACTCATCCGTAAGTTCTTGGGGGCTGGGGAGAGAAGGAATCTGACACTCCCAGTAAATTGCCTGAGAATCCCAGCTTACAGTTACTCAATGTCTTCTGGTCTCACAGGATGAGGCAGAGGTATAATTGATTTCTTCTCTGTATCTCTGGAAAGTGCTTTTCTCATATCTGTGGCAAAAGAAATGCTATTATAAGACAACAATGATTACACAAAGCCATATCAAGTGAATTCTCTATTACAATATGATATTTTTTAATCAAGACTTCATAGAATCATTGAATATCTCAAGTTGGAAGGGACCGAGACGGATCATCAAATCCAACTCCCCACTCCTACCTAAAACTAAACCATGTTGACTAATAGTGTCGTCCAGACGCTCCTTGAACTCTGACAGGTTTGGTGCTGTGACCACCTTCCTGGGCAGCCCCTTCCACGGACAGAGTGCCCTCTCTGTGAAGAACCTTTTCCTAACGTCCAATCCGAACTTCCCCTGATGCAGCTTCATTCCATTCCCTCGTGTCCTATCCTACCAGACAGAGGAGACCAGCACCTTCCCCTCCGCTGTAGGAAGGGGGAAGCTGTAGACCGCCATGAGGTCCCACCTCCAGCCTTCTCTTCTCCAGGCTGAACAAACCAAGTGACCTCAGCCGCTCCTCGTAAATCTTGCCCTTGAGACCCTTCACCATCTTGGTCACCCTCCTCTGGACACGCTCTAGTAGTTTGATATCCTTAATGTTGTTGAGCAGCAACGTTATCAGCTGGAATATAACACTGCATGAAACTCAACTGGATGGAAAGGAAACGGGAGGCTAAAGGGACAAGCATATGATTTAAAGCATCTGCAATGGCAGACGTCTGTCTGTAGCCCCTGTATTTCACAGTGCTCCTGCGTGTCAAAGGAATAGTACAAGAACAGGAAAGACACACAGCGTGGCCACGTAACCCTTTGGGGAGGATACTTAAAGGAAAGAAGATCTAGAAGTAGGAAGCAGCTGGTACTTCAGTTTTGTTAATGGAATTAATATTAACATACTTGAATTTCCACCATGTCCTTTCCTTTTAAATTGAAAATGCCACCCAATTCTCTGCCACTGTTGACCATTGACACTTGTAAAATTGTAGTTAGACATTTGAGAAGAAGTTTCAAGTCCCTGTTATGAGATGAAGAAAGCGCTGCCATTCCTTCCCCCAATAACATTAGCAAAAAACCCAGCCGCTGGGCAGGAGCATTCCTCAGCAAGAAAAATTAGATAAGAGACCACATTTCCATTTTCATCTTACCTACAGGATAAATCTCTTTGTACTTAATAATTTATTCTTGTTTCGTAGTTTATTTTGCCACAGATGCTACAAAATGTGTATATTGCAAGATTAAGTTTTGTAACTGATGTAATATTTGGTAGGAAAAGCTATCTAAAGGAATATGCAAAACCCCATTCGTCAACAACTATCTGAACTTGCTTCATGTTAAAAAAAAACCACAACACCTTCATACAAAGAGGCCCAGGAACCCTCAATTTGAGAATCATAGAATGGTTAGAGTTGGAAGGGACCTTAAAGATCATCCAGTTCCAACCTCCCTGCCATGGGCAGGGACATCTCCCGCTAGACCAGGTTGCTCAAAGGCCCATCCAGCCTGGCCTTGAACACCTCCAGGGATGGGGCATCCACAGCTTCCCTGGGCAACCTGTTCCAGTGCCTCACCACCCTCACAGGAAAGAATTTCCTCCTAATATCTCATCTAAATCTCCCCTCTTCCAGTTTAAAACCATTACCCCTTGTCCTGTCACTACACTTCCTGACAAAGAGCCCCTCTCTGGCTCTCCTGTAGGCTCCCTTCAGATATTTCACTGAATTTCACTGAATTTTTTTAGAGTTGGAAGGGACCATATAGATCATCTAGTCCAACTCCAGATCATCTAGTCCAACTCCGACTATTGGAAGGCTGCTCTGAGGTCTCCCCGGAGCCTTCTCTTCTCCAGGCTGAACGACCCCACCTCTCTCAGCCTGTCTCCATAGGGGAGGTGCTCCATCCCTCTGATCATCGAATCTTTCCACTGAACCTGAGGCAGAACAAATACTTACCATAAGCATCTTCATCTGGCTCCCCGCTGCTAGCAGAGTAGTACTCCAACACCGTCCGGTACACACTGTAGCCCAGTTGCTTGTACATATTTACCGCAACCTGGTTTGATACTCTCACAAAGAGATCGACGAAAAATCCACCCTTTCTTTGAAAAAAACCACAAACAAAACCAACCAAACCAGTAAGGAATAGTAGGTGAATGTATTTCCGAATAATAACCCATAACTTGTAATCAGACCAAGGGCAGACCTGGTGATGTGGGATGCTAATCAAACATCTTTCACGCTCTAATAAGCGATGCACCCCTTTACCAAGGGACAAATCCACTACAGGCACTAATTGCAATTTATTTTTGTCACCCAACCACTCTTCTACGCCAGCCAGGGGGTTCAGAATTATGAACAGAAAGAACAGGACGAGCTGAAGACCCACACAAGCCTCATATCCATAGGAAATTATTTTTTTAAAAAAATGAATCCACATTTTAAACTGCATTGGCTTAGGGACTGTGCACGGCGGGGAGGGGGAATCAGTCACAAAATTCAGTTGCCTAACAGGAGACAGCCCTTCTCCTCACAAGGCAAACTTTTCAGAAAGTATTGGTTTCCGATTTTACCAGCTACAACGGGGTTACCCTACCAGCATGATCTGGGGACATTTCCCCGTGTGTTCATTTGATGCTAAATTAGATTTTCTGCAGGTACAAGTCACCAAGCACGAGATGGAAAGTAAGCTAAGATAGGGTCTGCTGTACAACATTTGTTCAAGACCGTGCCTGAGGGAATCGCACAAAGCCCACGATTACTGAACAAGTATATTGGAGACTCTACAGGAAACCGCGCTGATGTTTTGCAAAGTTCTTTCCCTCTCAAGAAAAGGACCTTCCATACAGTACCTCTACTGGAATTCAGGCTACTTCCTACTCATTCTGGCAAGGTAGCTTTCAGAGAAACCCTGAGATTTCGAACGGCCAAGCAACATCCATAATTCTTTCCAGCTACGGGGAATTTCAGCAAATCAGAACACAGCGTAAAGTAAAATTTTGGGGCTGTTTCATGCAAATCAAATATCTAAGCCACAGATGGGTGCCTGTAGAAAGACTACTTTAAAAGATAAATACAAAGATAAGCACAGTACTTACTTTTCTGAAATTTCTTCCAGTAGTTCCATCAATTTAGCAGCCAAACCCAGCCGTCGAAATTCTGGTGCGACAGAGAGAGCCGTAACATGTCCGTGCCATTCTTCCCGAGCCACAGAGCCTTCTGCTTTACCCATTACTGTGAACACACAGAGCATCAGCGCAGTAGCACCTCTGCAATAACCCACCACCCACAGCTAAACACCTTCCCAAAAGAATCAAGCAGTGTGTGAACAAACATTGCAACGATTGCGGTAAAGGCACAAACAGGGGTATCACTCTGCGATTCAGCACCCCCTAAAAATGTCTCTTCGCTCAAGTATTCCAGTAAAAAAAACCCCACAGTATTTTTTGCAAACTTATTGTTTGAGGCATGACTTCCAAATTCAAAGTCTCCTGAGTCTTTAACTGAGTGGAATTCAGGAACTGACTAAAATAATGGAGGAGGAATGGTGGGCTAGAAGCCCAAAACTAACTCGCCATCCTGGCAACTACTGGATACTTTTGGCGACTTATGGGGGAATAGAGCCTGGGAAGCTTTGTCAGTCCATCACCTACAAACACGGTATGTTTAAGAAAGAAAAAAAAGGGAGGGTGTGTTGTTTTGGGTGGGCTTCTTTGTAGTTCCTCTCCTTTCTATGCATCGCCAAAGCCAGTGTCAGTTCCCTAATGAATATTCACACTTCCACATGGTACTTTTATAAGCATCAGTCACTACTAATAAGCAACTGATGCAGTAGCTACGGAGAGACCTTTTGTACAGCAAACACTTTAAGATTTACTATGTTAAGCACTTTATTTCCCTGCAAAATATTTCCCTTTATTTGCCCATCCCTGCAAAGACCCGTATTCTACCCCTACCCTCCTCCCCCCCCCCCCCCCCCCCCCCCAAAAAAAAAGAGGGGAAAAAAACCTGGAAGAAATAAACAGACCAACAACTCTACTTGGAAGGATTTCTGAGAAACACGAATATTCCACAGCCCATAAGGAAACGACATCCAGACCCAGAGCTTTCCCTCACAGGACAACAGAAAACCCAACCCCAGCCTTTTTACTTACTGGTGACTGACAGCACGTGAGGTCAGAGCTGAGTGCAGGTATTTAATTCCAGGATTACAGAAACGCTGGCACAAATACCTCTGCCTATATAAAACCTGGGCGGATGTTATGACACTCCTTACCAGGCAAGAAACGTCAAACTCAAAACTACTGCTGTGAGTCCTACCTAATACCCTTAGACATTGGTGACATGGGAAGATGGCATGTAATGCTTCTCTTCCCTGTTGAGTGTCTGGAAAGATCATAGAATGGTTAGAGTTGGAAGGGACTTTAAAGATCATCCAGTTCCAACCCCCCTGCCATGGGCAGGGACACCTCCACTAGAGCAGGTTGCTCAAAGCCCCATCCAGCCTGGCCTTGAACACCTCCAGGGATGGGGCATCCACAACTTCCCTGGGCAACCTGTTCCAGTGCCTCACCACCCTCAGAGTGAAAAATTTCTTCCTGAGATCTAAACTAAATCTGCCCTCTTTGCTGGGAGGAGTAAGGAAAGCTCCTGCGTCACGATCCCCCAGCAGAGCCCCGACACGGGCCGGGGAGCCGGAGCACTCACTGTAACCCATCAGCTCCCCGCCGGGCGCCTCGGCGACGATGAAGTACTCGGGCCAGTGGGCCAGGTACTGCAGGTAGAAGGGGATCCCATACTGGGGCGCCGGGTTAAGGACCAAGCCGTCTCCGCCGGGCCGCCCGCCCTAGGCCCCGCGCCTCCTCCCTCCCTCCCCGGCAGGAAGGATACGGTCTCCGTCAGCGGGTCCAGGTTGCTGCGGGGGGAGAGGAAGGCTCAGCGCCGGCCCGGGCCCGGCCGGGGGGCGGCGGCGGCTGAGGGAAGGGGGAGCCGCTCGGTGGCCGCCGCCGGGCCGAAGGGGGCGGGAGGGGAGGCTGAGGGAAGGGAGGAGGGAAGAGAAGGCAGCGGCGCTCACATGTTGTTGAAGCGGAAAAGGTCGTCGCAGGTGAAGGCGCGGAGCGTCGTCATGAGGCTGCGCTGCTGCTCGGCCCGGCACCGGCCACGCCGCCCCGGAAGCGATCCCGCCGCCAAGGGCCACTTCCGGCGCCAAGGGCCGGAAGCGGAAGGAGGGTTCTTCCCCCCCCTCCAGTTTCCGGGTTGGGCCGCGGCGGAGCGGGGAGCGGCGGGGCCGCAGCGCCCTCGGCGGGCCGGGAGGGGGTGTGCAGCGGCCCGGCCCCCGGCAGCCGCACGGCCCGCAGCGGGGCCCAGCGCCTGGATCTTCCCCTCGAAAAGGGGCGGCCTCACGAAAACTCTCCAACAAAGAGCGTTTTACCAAACATAGAGCCTTGGCTGGGCCTTAGCAGCTTGACTGGGGGGCGCTTTCCCTTACCCCCCAACTTGTATTTCTTTAGATTTTTATTTTTTAAATGAGACTCCTATGCCTGCCCGTTTACAGCCGGCAGGGTTTGTGCTCTCAGTTTTCTTTAATTACAGAAACGGCCTCCCCCCGATGCCGGTGAGGAATCCTCCCTGGGCTGGGGATGCTGCAGCTCCGGCTGAGAAAGAACGACTGTAGGCCTGGCCGGGAAGGCTGAGACAACAAGGAAGGATGGCAGCCTTTAAGATGAAAAATAAGAAAAACAACAGGGGGAAACGACATCAAGAAGTTAAATCTGACTTAAGCTGCTGCAGGCGGTTGCTTTGTGATTTGGAATATGTACTTTTTGCAAGTTCACAACAACCCCTAACAATAACGATAGCATTAACTTTTCTGTTAAGCTTCTCTTAGTACAAAGATTTAGGGATTTATTACCGCCAAGCCTTTCTCCCGTTAGCCTTTCCAGTTACTTCTCCATTTCAAAAAGAGGGAGTAATAAATAGAGACCACCCCAACGATAAGGTTTTTCTTGCTTTTTAGCATTTCGTAACATCAAACGCCTCGCGTTAGAGAAGATGGGATAGCTTATTTTCACAAGTCCAAATCCCTTCCAAAGTCTTTGCATCATCTGTTTCCTGGCATTATGAGAAGTGAGAAGTGTTTTGCACAGCACAGTGAGTAAAATGTTCTAATTTCTAAAAGAAACAATTGCACAAGAATAGACAGCGGAATCATCTTGAGGTGGTTTGGGCACGCGTTTCCCTTTTTGTACTCTGAGTTTCTTAATATTTTGCCTTTCTGCCCCAGTCCTTCCCTTCCCCAGCAGATCCCTCAGCATGTAAAAACAGTGGAATTTTCTTTATCCCTCAATGTCAGTCTGAACTTGGCGATAAACGGTTCGGCAGCCAAGATATTCACTCGCCTGCTGCTTCTACTGCCTCTTCAGGTAAAGCACACTAACTAGATAATAATGTTATTGCATCCTTCCTTGGCAAAGACTTTAACGTGGGCTGAGCACTACGAAAACCAGCAGCAGCAGAGTCTACAAAAACATTAAAGTGTGAACCATCTCTTAAAAAAAAATAAAATAAAAATAAAAACACCGTCCCAAAAACCACAGCAGACAACATCCCACGTGATAGTTCAGTATTACAATGTATTATTATGTGCAAAACTCACCATTTACAAAACGAAATACAAACATGTGCCAGGGGTTTCAGATACATGGCAAACTGACAAAAATGCTACAGATCTCCGTATGTACAATACATGTGCTGCTCACGACGTTTTTTTTTTTTTTGCAGTCATCTGCCTTAACGTTACGCTGCTGACGCTGGCCTTGGGGAGAACCCCAAGTTCCTCTAAAGAGAGTGGCCCTAATTGACCTAAGTAGGGTCCAGAGCGTCACCCGCAGCATCAGCTATCTTGGACTCGTCTATAGAAGAGACACGTTGAATACCATTTTATCTTTGCACACGTAGGACTGACTTTCACACCTCGCCTACTGAGTAACTTAGAACCACGAAACGCTACACCACCTTCTTCAGTCCAAGATAACCTTTTCATGTTGGGGACAAACTACACAAAATAGTTAGTGTTCTCCTTCACCTTACCGATATATTTAACCCTCTGCTAACACAAACGGTATCTGGGATAGGTGCTGTCAAATCCCTCCGCAAATCTACAATACTGCTTACATAAAAGTTCTTTACCAACCTCCTTTGCTTATTTTTCTGCAAGGAGCCTGAACCAGCAGACTAACACATTTTAATCCTAAATTAGGTTCTCTACATTCTTTCTCTGTCCCTTCTCTACATCCTTTTCTTTTCAATTTCCTCTTCCAACCCCCTAGTTCTGTCTAAAAGAATGCATATAAACAATAATCCAGATAACAGTACATCAAGTACAGATAAAGGCACTGAAATTGCCAGTGCCAGTGTTACAATCTTCTTATAGGTAACAGAAGATTCGTAAGAACTCTCCTGTAACGGTAAAAGAAGAGAAACCAGAGACTTTTAATGCAATACTCTAAAACCAGCAAGAGATTTATTCTTGTATATTAAATGTTAAAATCACATGCATAATTATAGAATACTTTATAGTTAAAAAAATATTTCAAAAACCAACCCTGACAGTTTACCTGCAACTGCTATAAAATTTCTATGATATATATATATATAAAAACATGGCAATTTTCTGTAATCAAAAAAATTAGGAAAGGATGCAATCATCCAGGTAATTACGAGTTAACTGATGCCCTGCATCGGACAGTCTTGTCAAACTCATGCTGGTGAAACTGAGCTCATACCAGCCAGTTTACTGAAATACTTGTCTAGCGTACATCTATTTAAATCAAAATTACATTTGTGTAATGGATGAGTGTAAGAAAATATATTTTTTGCACACTACAGCAAAAGACCTGCAGAGAACCACAGTATAAAATGCTTCCAAAGAGTCTGCGGTACAAGAGATTCAGCCTCAGGGGCCGTTTACTCAAACACGCTGGTGGAATATTCCGCATAACTGGCCATAATATGTATGTTTTACGTGGGTTTTTGTGAGCGATGCTAGAAGTGTCTGCGCATGTTTTACTAGGCATTTGTGGTTTAAGACCTGTTTGAGCTCCTAAGGAAGGCAGCCAACAACGACGTTCTCAGCAAGTTAACAAGGAACAGAAATTAAAGGACAGGTTGCTGGTTTTAAGAAGCCGAGTCATCGTTGTTTTGAAAAATGGCACCGTATGGATCGCTGTTAATGCGCTTGTAGACAAAGTGGAAGACCTGGGGTTGCGGTCGGCTGTGCAACTCTGCCTTAATTTTCTGGGGGTAGGTATCCTCCGTCAGTTGCTGCCAGGTGTCATCGACAAAAAGAAACAGGCTATATTCTTCTGGATTGTCCACTTTAAACTTTTCAGCACAAAGCTGACATACATCTTCGGTAGTGATATATGGTCTTACTAGTAAGGTCTTCCCTGTGCATCCACTGTTAACTTCCTGGAATGCAACGCGAAGGTAGTTCTGTAGAATGAGAAAACAGACATCAGAAACTCAAAAAACCAAAACTCATCCTCTGAGAACTGAAGAGTCAGCAACAAAGAGCAAGCCTCTCCGTGTTCTAGTCGCGAAACACACACCGGCGATCCCTGTACATTCTGGCCACCTTGTGAATTGCCACGGTGGTAGTAAAACTGTGGCAAGGCAGCGGTGGGCATAACAGAAATTCATAAGAGACGCCTTCTCTTTCTCGGCGTACATTCTAACCCTGCAATTCGGAGTGAACAGGCACAGCCTTAGAGCCACGCGGAAAACACCCCTGGTTTTAAAGGGACACGTTTTTGGGCCTTACTAGGAAACAAAAGGCTGTGAAGCAAAATAAGTGTCTGAGGCAGCACGCCCGAGACGCTGCTGCTGCCACTGCTGGGTCAGTACCGTAGAACAGAAGCTTCAACACAATATGTTAGTCAGAAAGAAAAAGAAAAAAAAAAAAAACAAAACCCCAAAGCCTCTGGCAGCAGCACTGTAGGGTGTTGATCCACAAGTTACTGCACGATAAACTCTTACACCACAGTACGCAAGAGGTAACCCTCAGGCAGGACATTTTCATCGCGTTAACTGGTGGCAATTTGGCTTCTGAGCCTAATGTAACCAAATTTCATGTGACAGCATTGTCTTTTTTTAATTAAGACTTAGAGGGATACAGAAAGAAAAATTTACTCTGCGACATTAGAGTAAATCCATATGATCTTGAGGCAAAAGCTAGATCTTTTCTTCCTCTGTTGAAATTAGCACGTGCCCACTGATAACATGTGTATGTTCTAAATACGCCCTACAAGGAAATGCAGTTCTACCTTTCAAAAAGCATTTAGAAATAAATAGAAAAATGTAAAAATTATATAAAAATAAATAATGAAATAAATGCAACAATTAGGAGGGGGGAAAAAAAAAAAACCAACCCACAAAACACTTTTGCACACATGAACAAAGCAGCCCGCTGGCACGTGCTTTTCTCCCTCCCCCCCTAAAAAAAGAAAAGGAAATAAACTGCAGTTAAAGACTAAAAAGCAGTAAAATTAAAGGAGGTGGAAAAAAATGACAGAAAAAAAAGCTTATTGACTGAGTTGGGACCTATTTTGTATGCTGAATAAATTAAGCATGCTAAATCACAATGCTAAAAATTTGTATTTTATGAACACAAGCTATTAAAAGCTAAGACTGAGAAAAATGCTTGTATGACTTAAGTTCCAAAGAGCACTCTTGTCTTTATTAAAGTACTTTTTGATAGCTTGCAGATGGAAACACTGACACTTTGCAACAGCATTTAAACCACCGGGACTGAACCTGACCGAATAGAACTAATCCATTTTTGTTACCCAGCGTGAAGAAATTATTAAAAAAAATCAGCCCTAGATAAGGCAAACCACACTACAGTTTTAATTTCTAATTTAGTTAACACAGAGAAGACCTGTTTTTAAATGCATGTGTTTTTAGCTGGACAGGACTGCTTCAAAGGAGAGGGTGAAGTCTGTGCAAATGCCTGTAACTCATACACTAAGTATCAAGATTAAATTTAGGGAGTATAAAAAGTTGTATTTAATCATCATCAAAATCTGGGATTTTTTGCTTTTCCATCCTGATGAGGGAGGGAGGATGGAGGATGAAGGCCTAAAAGCTGCGTCACAGAGCCGCAGTGATCACATCCTGGTTCAATGTGGGCAAAGATGAGTTGAACTAAAGTTGTGTTGTGTTACACGTTGGCCGTAGAGAAGGTGCTTCATTTCAGGACTGCAGGAACGTGGAGACAGGAGATGAGAAAACCGGCATTCTTAGCAGGCAGCAAAATGCTCCAATTTGTGCCTGGAAGTTGTGTGATCTTACAGATTCGAGGCTCTCTTTCAAAAAAGAGACAACTGAAGGAGAAATATCGAACACACTCGGTGCCAGCTCTTCCCCTGAACCTTCCCGCCTCCAGCAGTACAATTAGCACTGCTGAAGTTCATTTGCTGAGGAAGAGAAGGTGAAATAGAATACAAGATCCTGACGAAAGAATCTTCTGTCCTTTAGTCAGCCAGCAGAAATATGAGGTGGTGAATTTTCCTATGAAAAGTGTCGTGTTTTGCTAGAAAAAAACCCAAAGATTCAAGCTACTTGAATCTGACACCTAACTACCGGTAAACAGAACGTAGAATGGATCCCAGTAAGACGGACTAGCTTTGTGCACCGGCCATAGGTTGGGATTTCTGTTAATCAGTCCTCCTCTTCCTAAGAGAGGCTAATTGTGAAAGACTGCTGCTTTTTCTAGCTCCTTCCTCTTCAGTGTTGTGCTGTAGCCATTCGCACGGACACCGATAAAGCAGAAGGAGCCTCAACTGAAACGTTTCATTATCTCCTGATGTCCCCACACCTTCGTTTCTCAAGCTCTTAACTACATTGTATCTAATTGATGGTTGTCATTAGCCTCTCCGACAGCTTTGCGCAGTGGTATGAACTGTAAAACAGCTGAACACAAAGGAGTAAATCCTTTCTTCTCGATTCCGACATCCTCCTGGCTTCAGTCCACAAGCTGATGCATCTGAACAGACAATCAACAGCACACTGTATGAAAGACAGGCAGGCCTGGTTTTAAAAGATGAAGTAATGCCGACTGTATCGTTATCGTTCAGTTGAAGTTACCGCTCTGCTCTGGAAGAGCAGTAAGAAATGGAGAGGAGGGAAAAAACACAAAGAAACATGAAGACGACATCCATATTACAAGAACTCTACTCCTTGCTTAAACCTGAAAGCTGTAGGCAAGGTTTTCTCCCTCTCGTCTCTATTACCTGCTGCCACCATTAGCTACTGGGGAGTTGTGCCCATTTATACCACTGCAAATCTGGATTTGTCCTTTTTAACAGTAAAGCATACAAAGGAGCTGAATTTAAGATACGATTCGGTTCGTCCTTGCTCTGCATGACTTAAACAGAAGGGAGGGTGGGAAAACTCCATTATTCAGTGTCTTCTTTAGAGCACCATAATCAAACTCTATTATCAAGTGCAAAGACTTCAAAACTGAGGCAAATTTGGCAGCCATATTCTCAGCATTGCTTCACTCCACTTACCTTGTGGCCCCAAGGGAATCATTATGAATCACACCTCTCAAATGGGGATTTCCAACAAAACAATCAAACCCTGTTTTTTTCTGTAGCCCTAAGCTCTACCTGAAAATCATCAACTGAAGGTATCGTCCTGTTAGTTGTCCTCCTCTTGTGCCATTGCCGGAGAGTATCTCTGGCTTCCGAACTTAGCAGTCGGGCAGCTTGTTCTTCTTGGAAGTTCTTGATCAGTGAAAGTGCTCCATAAGCGCTTGTCAAGTAATAGCCTCCTGTGAAGGACAGCAAGGGAAGAACTTCTCAGGGTGGTCACAAACACCACGCCAGTTCCAACTGGTCACCACACAGAAGTACAACCACAATATTTTTAATATGTATATACATACACACATACAAATATATGAGAGTCCCTATAGTTTATTGCCGAGATATTTATCCATGAGGAAGAACAGCTCACTGGCCTGCAAAATACTGGATGGTGTGTTCTCAAGCTGCTAAGAGACACACAGTGGTTGCACGTGCTCCATATTATCAGGTAGTGCAATAGTATCTGACTGTGGGTCCACTACTGCTGGAGATAGCCGCTTATTTAAACGACTGGTATCACTCCTTTACCCCCGAGTGTTTTTACAAAGTTGGAACATGAGTTTTCTTCTAAATAACTTCCAAACAGTGATTTGTTTTTTTCCCTGAGCTTCAAAGCGTGGATGAAATAAACAAAATAAAAGACAACCTACCACCGTCCAGGAGCTTCAAAGCAAGCACCCTTAGCGGCAATAAAGCAATGACTGTGCGTGTGATTTGTACCCTGGAAGGACCCCAAAGAGTTTGCTTTTGTTTTTAAAAGGAAGACTCTGTTTGTCACCTTTTTGGCATTCCCCATAAAGTCCAACTACTTCAGGAGGTGATATGTACAGTTCTACATAGTTCACCTTTATTACACGAGTGGAGAACAAATCAAAGCCACGACAGTTGCCGATGTACAAAAGAAGCTGCAGGTCATAAAGAAAAAGGAGTCTCAACAAGAGGCAAGTCCTCAACAACGAGGAGAAACAAAACACATGCTGTCTCCTCTCTCTCGTGCTTTTTTTTTTTCCCTTCTTTTTTTTAAGTAAACTATTTGAGTGGGAGTGTCCAACTAAGAGGCAGCACAGTCTATTCATGGAGTCATTCAAAGACACATTCTATGCTTACAGTAGTATTTTCTGTATTACTGATAGCATCCCCTTGGCTTTTAGCTTTGCAAAAAGTTTAATACGTAAAACATGCAAGACCCATGAGACGAATCGGACAATGCGTTACATTTGAACTGCACAACCCCAAAGCACTGAACAATTTTTCCTGCACAGTAAAGTTCAGCTGGTGCCAAAGATGGGGCCAGCCAATGGATGGACTTCTTTTGCTGTGTTAAAAACAACACGACTTAATAGCCCAGTAAATGTTTCTGCCTTTCAAGCATGTTAATGATCTCCAGCTTCACATCTCAAGAATGTTCCGTGCTAAGATTCCTGAACAATGCACTAGAGGATGCTCTGTACACAAAGCAGGGAACAGACTAGTGCCAAATGGGAGGAATTCTGGCACGGTTCTCTCATGCATACCGGCATGTAAGAGGATACAGCAATTTCAGCAAGCCAAGAGATAGCAGGAATGGAAACCATACACATATAAACTCACAGATTAGCTTGGTCACAAGAACCTTTCAACTTCCTCATAAACCAGTAGATTCTGGGGGCTTACCAAGGGCTTGCAGAATACCTCTGTTAAAAACACCACCATGAAAACAGAAAGGAGGGAAATTTCCCCACTTCTAGCAGACTTCAGCCGTCATTCAAGAGTGCCTTAGGAAACATATTCCTAGGGCTCATAAAAATACCTTGTCAGAGGCAAATATTGGGAACTGAAGATCATTAAGAGGGACAATATTCTCAAAAGCACTTCCCCCGGAAGGGCAGAGAATTCCCCTAGAAGTTTTTACAAAGCACCTAACCCAAGTCCCATTATGTATCTTACAATTTAACTGAATGCTGCAGCCCTATAAATACTCTCAGGATATTTTCAGGCACAGAAGGACATCCACATTTGGCATCTGCACAGCGTGTTTGCTTGCTAAGTCACGATGCCCCCCCTTCTTGGTTAAAAACGATGTTATTTCCTCATAAGGTAGTATACATCAGTAGATTCCCAGGTCACTCGGGAAGCTAACCATCCTCCTCTTACTTGAAGGTGGAACTGATTATGAGATTCTCTTGTTACACTACTGACATCGCTGACTTTAGGACTCCCCTTGAAAGAATTTCTACTCCAACAAGGTCAACAGCAACTGTGCTACGAGGAAGAACCCTCCTTCCCTAGCCCTTCACTCAATTACAATACAAATAAATAAATAGATTACCTTCTCCGTGCAGCAAAGATGGATCCAGCAGTTCCATCATGTATTCAATTTCAGTATCCAGCTCCAGCATATCGCACTGGGCCAGTACATATGTCAACACAGGCAAGAAGTCATCAGCTCCATACAGCCTCCCTGGGTCGAAGGAAACACAGACAGTGAGACACAAACCACACCCTTTAACCAGTTCCAGTGTTTGAAAGGAAAGCATTATTTTGCTGCCTTCACCAACCAATACATTTGGATGACTCTAGATTCTCCTGTTACCAAGGTGCAGCAAACAGAACGTCCTCTGACACTCGTTGGACAGGAGAACACCACCAGCTTCATCCTGTACTTCCAACAAGCACAAATGTGATGATGCACACCTTGAGGCATGCAAGGGAATTTAAAAAGACTGGGCTCGCCTTGGCATTAGCTCAGCTGGTGAACTCACAAAAGGCTGCCACACCAGTGTGGCCTGACTGCCACCTGCACCTCTATCACTGGCCAAGAGATGATAAGTATTTTCTTTATACATGCAGGGATGACATCCACTTTCTGGAAGGATCCAGCCGCAAATACCAGTTTTCGAGTCTGAATCCCAGAAGAAGCCCAAGTATAAAAGCCTATTAGATCTGACATGAAAACTCAGCTCATTTCCTTGACAGAGCATAGTTAAAAAACATCAGTGAGCAAAGCCTCGTATCATTCCCAACTAGCTGGTGAAGCATCACTGGCAATGGCAGCACACAGCTAACACACGGAGGCTATGCCGTACCTAGGTCCGTCTGTGCTCCTATCACTTTTATCGCATTTCAACTTTCTGTTTAGAAAATACCATGTGGCTAAATCTCCGGGTCTGGCCAAACTTTGTTCACTGCAGAACTGGTGTGATGCTCACTTAAAACCACCAAAAGCAAGAGCCAGCTTAAGCTGTCCAGGTGACTGAGGGGCCGATACCTACAGTTACACCAGCTAAGGCATACCCTCCAGGTATTACACTGCTATCTGGCTGGAGTACATGACAAAGCAGATACTCAAAACAGCTGCTGGCTTAATGCCACGTTTTACAAACTTCAAATGACAAAACAAGACAACCCAAGGAGCACGTGCCACTTCGTAGCCCAAGCCCCTCAGTTAACTAGCAGCAGCCTCTCAGTATTTTTGTTCTGCGTGTCGGAAATACCTTACTCCACGTGAGATAACGCAGCATGGAGTTTACGTCACTTCAGGCCAAGATTCCCATATCCATTTTAAACTGCAGGATTTTGCACAGAAATAATAAACCGGGCAGGAGCTCGGACCTAAATCTTGAAAAAGTGCCTGGGGGTCTTTAACAGCCACAAGCTTTCACCATTCATCTCAAATCTCGAAAGAAAGTGGGCGTTTTGATCAGCACCGGATTCAGTGCTCACTTAGAAAGAAAACTGCCAGCCACCTGCAGCAGCTTGTCCTTGCTTAGGGAAAAACATCTGCCATTACCACCAGCGTTGCTTCACCTTGGCTGGTGACCCACCGCAGAACGTACGATAAGACGTCAGGCAACGGAGCGGCACCTATGAATCCATGCCATCCAGCACTGCATTTTAATTGTGCCACTGACCACTCAGTGGGTCTTAGCTGGTCCGTAGTCATGTTTTGTTTTCTGGGTTTCAAGGTCACGTTTGGACTCTTGCTACAGTGGAGAAATACGCATTTATGGCTTCAAGTTGCAACAGGGTAGGTTTAGACTGGACATTAGGAAGAAGTTCTTCACAGTAAGAGTGGTCAGACACTGGAAGGGGCTGCCCAGGGAGGTGGTGGAGTCACCATCCTTGGATGAGTTTAACAGTTGTTTAGATGTGGTGTTGGGGGATATGGTATAGGGAAAAACTTTGTAGAGCAGGGTAGATGGTTGGACTCGATGATCCCAAGGGTCTTTTCCAACCTGAATGATTCTATGATTCTATGATTATTTCTGTTCCAAGCAAAGGAAAGAAAGTGTCCAAATGAGAACATCCAGAGGCATAGCAAGCCAAAGACACTGGATCTGAGGCTGCTTTCCTCCACCCATTAACACAGAGCCCCTTGTAGTTGTCACATTGCATACAAGCTATTGAATTAGCTATAGCTAAATACAGGGCGATACCTCTATTACAATTTATTAAAAAAAAAACAAAACAACCCCAAAAAACCCCCCTCCTTTAGAACCAGTGTCAAATTCAGGGCTCACAGGACACTCTAGACAGCCAACTTGCCAACTTCAAAAGCCCACAGTTAACCAAAGCTGCTTTTTTAAAGCTGCTTCAGAAATTCAGCGTGAAGCAGAGTTGTAAGACGTGCTACCAGATGCATCAGAGATCTCAGGAAAGAAGTGGAGAGAAAGAATCCCTCTCAAAAGGGCAAGGAGATGCTATGAGAGTTCCAAGAGGAGAAAACATATCCCCAGAGTCAGGTGGTCTGATTTCCTCCACCGAAAGACAATCCCAGGTCTGGAGTATCAGTGAACTTGAACCACGAAAAGCACCATACCTGAGTTATTCTCCATAACAGTATAAATCAATTTGCAAACTCGCAGCAGCAGCATCACTTTCTTTTCAGGTGAATACATTTTCTGCATGGTCAGGAACTTGACTTTAATCTTTTCAACGTCCACAAAGTCTGGTGTTGGAACAAACACGCCCAGTTCCTGAGGATTCCTCTGCCGTACCAACTGCAGGTTTTCCTTTAGCTGTTTCCAAGAACCATCTGCAGTATGAAACTCTTTCAACATCGCTTCAATGTGGCCCTTCAGTGGCTTCAGAATGCACTTATGCATGGCCTTCTCCAGGACAACATCTGCAACGGGAAAACACAAGTCCAGCTGACTTCCTCCTCTAGAGCAGAGCCAGTATTAATATAACCATTCCCAAAAGAGGCACTGTAGAGCAAAACCTACTTGCTAAGGCTTATTTATAATTCAAGCTGAGTTTCCAGATGTTTGTTAACAAGAAAACAAAAGGCAGAGCAGAATCTGTATTCCATTTTCATTTATGGCAATGCGGTAAATACAAAAAAAAAAACACAACAAAAAACAACCAACCCACAGAGACAGACTACAGACTGTCATAAAAAAAAAAAATAAAAAAAAAAATCAAGCTGTGGCTCCAGTTAAATTTTTCTTTTGTTGGCAAGAAGTCTGAGTTTTACTTTACTTTGAGCTTAGACTTTTAACTCCCAAACTTACAAGTAAAACACAGTCAAAAGCATAACTTTTGTCTGTTTTGGCATGAAAGCCCATCCTTTCTGCATAGTTTCCATCAGAAACTATAACTCAACCACGGTCTCCTAAAACTTGGCTCAACTTTGTCAAGATCTTTATGAAGTTGGACAGATTATGGGCTTCAAAACTATAAATGAAAACCAAGCTGTGTTTGTCCAGCTTCGGATTTCATCATGCAAGCTTCTATACAGCTTTGTCATCAAGTTTGAAGTTCTTTCTTTGGCAATAGTGTGCACGTGGCACAATAACCACTAACTTAGGGTTTGTTTTTTTTTTTTTTTTTTCCTTGTTCTACACAAGCTTTTCTTTAACAGTCATTCTCTACTTTCAAAGTATGGACCACATCAACAGAGAAAGCTCTTCGCTAAACATTTTCTCTGCAAACCTTTACTTTATAAGCTAATTTCCTCTCCTGCTCAGTGTCCCTATAGCAACGCAGCTTACATTAATAATTAGCTAACGTAAATTATTTGTACCACAGTGAACTCCCACAAACACAAAAGAACCTGGGGACCCTTCAGCCTGGTCACTGCACCAACACGCTAGCTGCTGGGATGGTGGGGCAGGACCAGAGCCTAGAGCAGGTAGATGTGGTAGGGGAGCCCAGGAACCAAGAGCAGAAAGAGGTAGAAGCTGTGTCACTGCTAGATCGGAGGTTTATACAAGCTAGCAGTGGACATTCCTGCTATTAGTGGCGACTCATTAAAGTTTCGTTAAACCTCATGCCCCTTCCAGGTTCTTTGCCTGTTCTCATGTGTTCTTCTTAGACCACAGTCTCTTTCTCCCCTTCCAACTCGCCCCCCTCGCCTTTTTTTCTGTTTTCAAATTGCAGACTATTTCTAAGGCTTAGGATTTACACACACCCCCCTTCCAAACAAGCATTACCCACTTCTGTTTTCTTGCTTTTGCTTTATGCTTTCATTTATTTTATCCTTGTGTTCAGGCGTTGTTCCTTTGGGGTCTTCACACCTCTCTTTCCCATACAAACACACCCTTCACACACTCCTCTTATGGTGCTTTTGCTTCATATGTAGCGTTTATTCTGCATATGACATGCAATTCCCAAACGTCCAACTCTATTGGGAGGTCCCATCTCCCCTAACCCAATTCTGCTGGGGCTTCTGTAGCTTCTCTTTCTATTTTGCCCTCCCGGGACACCGATGGAGGGGTGGCAAAGCCGTGTCTGCATCATTCCCGGATGCTTTAAACACATCTAGGCTCTCTCTCACAACAGGGATTGCGAAAGCTGCTGGAAGGGAGAAAGAGTGAACGTGAGGAGCAGCATTTGCCCTTTGATTTTCTAGATTTCCCTATGGCTATCAGTAAAGGCATAACCAGTCTGACACACGTTCTTGATGGCCTGTCACCCAGCAAGAAGGGTGGATCCAGCTTCCCGCTGGACCAGAGCCACCAATTATACCTAACGAGTGGCAACGTTTCAAACGACTGATGATCCTTATCTATTGTACTTGGTAAAGCCACACAAGTCACCACTGACAGCAGTTCCAAACCCAGTCAGGAAAGCAGAAGCATCACCCTTCCGCGCAGGGAGAGAAACTGCCTCTCCCTGCCACCAAAGCCATCCTCAGGGCTCATGGGGCAGAAATACTTTTCCACCAAGAAAAATGCACAAATCTCACCCATTTGCGTTAGCTAAATTTCTAGAGGGTACAAATAGTTCCTTTGCTAGCTTCACTGACGGTGATTTTTTTTCTTTTTTGACAATTCAGATTTATTTATTTCTACTGCCTGTTCAGTTTTTTTAAATAGTGAAAACACCAACTGTTTTGCTTGCAAGTGGAACACCTCTGCAGTTTGCATTCCAACCACCTGGTCAAAATTAAAGCAGTCAGTGCTGCCAAACATTACATTAAGTGAGAGAACTCTCTATGCCCAATTTTAACTCCCACAGGCTTCCACTGGAAGTTCTGCACATGAATAGCTAGCGTCAGACATCCATCCTTCATCTCAACAAAGCGGGGTCACCACCACATTTGGCCACAGGAGGCTCAATAAGTTGTAAAGAACTCAGCACAGATCCTCAGAGCCCTTGGTCTGATAGTGAGGGAGCTCCTACCCTGGGATGGGAGGTGGGAAAACTCAGTATGTTTTTATGACTGATCCCCTATAGGCTCCAGGCTGGAGCTGGTTCAGCTGCTGCCTGCATGGAGGGAGCTGCAGGAGCAGTCCCTTCCCAGAGGCTGCAGGAACTGGAAGGAAAATTCCTCCAAAAAGCCCCAGTCCTTGGTTGGGTCAGGCTTGTTATCTGTAGGTAAGAAGCGGAAGCCGTAAGTCTTCTGACCTCAACCCTTAATAAGTAGCACTCTCACAGCTCTCCCTACAGATCATAGCATGGTTTGGGTTGGAAGGGACCTTAAAGATCATCCAGTTCCAACCCCCCTGCCCTGGGCAGGGACACCTCCACTACAGCAGGTTGCTCAAAGCCCCATCCAGCCTGGCCTCGAACCAGGTTGCAGATGAATCACACAAGAGTTTTACGGCTGTGCAAGATTGCAAATAGGAAAGAACACCTCCTTGCCATTTGTCACAGGCTCCAAAAGCAGTCTCTGGGAGTTGATTTGAAGTTTACTCCATCACATTCCACAATTTCTCTGGGAACTGAAATAGATTTGAAGCAGCACAGAGGAGGAGAACAGGTACCTCCCGTGGCTGTGCTCAAAGCTCCACACGGGGTCCAAGTACTAATTGCTGAAGGCTGTTCCTAATGGTTTCTGTGCTGTTAATGTGATCAGGTAAATAAAAACAAATAAAAAATAGGGAGATTTAGTAAAGCATCCCTCAGTGCTGTCCAGTGACTATATTACAGCTAATAGGAGACAAAATAAAGGATGTATAGCTGTGATTCCAAAGGGATACGAACTGCCTTGGCTTGGTAAGGGTAGACCGAGAGAAACTTGTCCATTTAATGCAACACGTTTGCGCTGAACCAGCCAGCAAACGAGGAAGCGACTAAAATACGACAGCGCGTCCAAGATGTTTGTTGTCGTTGTTGTTTTAAACCAAAAAAACCCAAAGAAAGTCCAAACAAACAAAGAAAAAACAACAAAAAAACCCCACCAAACCAACTCAAAAAACCACACAACCTTTGTGTCTCCCTTATGAATTCTTGGCACAGACATAAGAACCACGGAGTTCTGCCTTCAAATTAAAAAGTGGCAAATTCTAGCAAGCTGATGAGGCCAACAACATAGCAAAATTGATAAGGACTGGACTTCTTTTTAAATAGTCAATAATAAAACCCATATGTATCCTAATTAATATAAAACCTATATGAATATTTATATTATTATTATTATTAAAGCCTGGAAGGACAGCATTTCTTGTGATCTGGGTGGCTTGTGAGGCTGAATATTGGTCTCTAAAAGCATGTTTGGGATCAGACCATCCAACTATTTACCCTTTCTTCTGAACTGCTGTTACTGGCCCCTTTCAGGGAAAGGCATTTCTGGATATGATCCCACAAAACAATCCCCAGCCAGCAGCAGTTTTTACGGTTTAACTTCTAATGGCCACAAAAAAGTAAAAGTATAGGAGGGTCTCCCAGGCAAATTTGCATCTAATTTGTGATTTGAGGACTGATCCTTTGCATTAACATCTCCGCGTATTTCTCAGATCCAAATGGGCAACAAAAGTCCTGTTTACGTCAGGACAAGCACAGTGTTTCCAAGTATGCTCCCAGGATGCTTAATACTCCAAACGCAAGACACACACTCTTTAGATTTTTTTAGTTTTTTTTTTTTTTTAAAAATTGAGTATCACTTGAGCTGAGGGCCGTGTAGCGTTCCTGAAACGGTACTTATAATTAGCCTCTAGCCTCAAAATGGGAACTGGAAATGCTTTGATAAATGAATTGTAAAGGCCAGCCAGCTAGTTTCGTTGTGACTTGTGGAAACACATCTGTATCCTGTGCTGACATGCTGTTTTGTTTTGCTGCAAACCACACAAGTCTGCATCCAGAGAGGACAACATATTAGTCATCGCAAGTGTCCTTACGCAGCCTCTTTACAACCCTGGCTGCCCGAAATTGTGGGCGCGCTCTCGCCTTTCCCGGGCTGTCGGTTACCTGTGACCAACCGTTGCTGCTCCAGCGAGATTGCCTGTCACATCCAGTCCCTGGATTTACACGCGAGCCCCGTTTAGCATCTACAGCAGCCAAAGCATTCATCAGTAGACGAAGGGCTCAGTAAGAGACTGAGGGAGTCTGGGAAGCATTACAAAAAGGCTCAGTCCCGCACAAGTAACATCGCCTGGGAGGCTGAAAGCAGAAGGTTACTCCCCAACTTGTACGTGCAGGACACCTGACTACACTGCATTTACTTTGTCCTGGGTTTTCCTAAAATCTTGCACGTTCATAGACCTGTCTCAGTCATTCCAGTCTATTTTAAGACAGCTCATGTCAGGATGGCCAAGTGTCCAGAGTTCTTGGTGGACGTCTACAGTGACACGTGCCAAGGCCACGGTGCAGGCAAGAGCATCTCCTCTGAAGGAGTAAGACTTGAAAGTAAGAACTCATACAACCCACACTCCTTGATAATCTGCACAACCCTGAGAACAGAGGTAGGACTGAGGTGGGCGATGGATAGGCAGCAGTGACAGAAGTTGAGCAACAAGGGAAGAAAGGTCTCCAGGGCAAACCTCCCCTCACTTACCTACACAAAGCATGCCAACAAATCACAGAACTATCTGTGCTAGGTCTGTTTTGCTTTAATCAGGCGTGGGTTAATGAAAACTCACGCTATGGCTCTATGATAAACACATGCCTCCTCTTAAAGAGCAAGTAATGAAGGAGCAGGGAATAAGTCACAAAGCAAACCAAAGGGGTGGTTGGAAAATGGAGAACCAAATCCTCTGCCCTGCTCAGCACTTTTACCACTGCTTCTTACTTGCCTTGTCCTCTGGCTCCCGTAGTGAAAGAAGGGGCACTGGAGGACACGTTGGTTGGCCTCCATGAAGAGGAGTCACTAAGATGAGTGACTGGACAGGGGCACAGGACATCAAAACAAATGTACAACACCTAAAAACTAACACAGTGCTAAAAAACAGCCAACATAAGTTTTTCAAGAAGAATTAGTGGCATACCATTCTAATTCCTTTAAGAGGATAATTGGATCAGCAAAGAAGAGGGGAGCAGGCGGTGGGCTGAATCTTAACCTTGGTAGGACCCATAACTCTATTCCATGCAACTTTCCTATAAGCAAAAAAAGGAAAGACTCTCTTGCTGTAATTCCCATAAGACGGGTGCATAAAATACTGCACTGAGGGCCCATTTATCAATGGTTGACTGTCAGACAAGACAGATATTTGAAAAGAGGTACCGTGGAGGTCAGCCCTGGGCGTTAGCCTATTTAGCATTTTCATTGAAAACTTGGATGATAAAGCAGAGAGTCCACATACAAAATCTGCATACAATATCATGGCAGGAGAGGGAGAAGGGCATCACCAGTCCTTTAGAGAGCAGGTTTAAAGTTATCTTCAGAAGTGGGAAACAGGCCTAAAAGCCAACGTGGTAAAATCTCACAAGGAGGAAAGTAAAACATCGCCTCTCATCAGGAGGAGATGGCTTCTTCTCCAAGAAGCCTCCCTCAGAGTGGCTGGCACATCGGCTCCCACAGGGAAGGGACGACGCTCCTCCGTACAGCCTCCAACCCCGTCTGCCCGAGACTCCTCCACGCAGACCCAGGTCCCTGTGACAAGGCACGTCCTGGAGGGGCCAACACGTTCTCTCCAAGCCTCTTTTAACATTCAACATTCAAAAATCCATCGTGCATTAGACATACCAAAAACAAATAACAGGCAGTATTGCTCAGTACCTTCCCAAACGATCAGTTAACACCCTGTTGCCAAATTATTTAAACTGGTCACTTCTCGGGCTAGGCCCACATTCGTGCATTGAGTTGTTCAGGTGTTAGATCTTGCCTGATGATCACCTGGTGAAGCGATGACAGTCAACCTGGCTCCTTTCTGTTCACAGCCAGGAAAAGAAGAAATACAAATAAAAACTCCCAAACATTTGCTGTTCAAGCAGCTGTGGACTATCAGGGTCTCTTCTGACCAGCCCAGGCGTGGAAGACTTTTAAAGAAGTACTTTGCATTCATCCTTAAGCAATAAAAAGCCACGTGCCTTAACCTTGATTCTGTCCCAACACTGGGAATCCCATTGTTTCAGGAAGGGTTAACAGCCTACAGCCTAATATTAGGAGGCACCTGTCGGGAATAATTAGAAATCACATTCTCCCAATGATTTGGCAAAAGTTAAACAATTTGATACACCCCCTGTCTGGGAAACTTAAAACATCTCCCACATCTGGGGAGGTTGGACTAGATGACCTTTAAAGGTGCATTCCAACTCAAACTACCAAATGACTCTACGAAGTCTTTTGCTTGCAAGAGCCTGGGAAGTCCATGATACAGTTCTACAAGAAAAGCTACACCATCACAACAATCATTACACAGACACAGGAGAAAGTCCCAAACACCAAGGGCTTCTCTAAGCCTCAGGGGGTGCTTCTCTAGCACTCAAAATTCAGGAGACAACGGTGGGATAACGTGAAGTCTGGCTGCCCTGGAACAGGCGACCAGCAGCAGCAGTTCTGGGTGGAAGAAGGAGGTGAGGACTGGCTCCAGCTCCTCTCCATAGAGGCAGGACCAGCCCAGGGAACCGAGAGGCCCAAACATTTTCTGCTGCAGGCTCCCCCATTGCCCCACCAACATGGTCTGAAGCTACTGTTGGACAAGCGTGGCTGATGCCACCTCCTGCAAGTCCCCGGCAGGGCACAGCCACCGTGTCCTGCTCCAACGTGGCCATCACCAGGTCCGACCAGAGCCTCTGACACTGACTCGCCACCACTGCGGGACAGTACACGAGAAACAAAGGCGTATTTTTCTCAGCAGCACACATCCAGCCCTAGGCTGACATGTTGAGGGGGCAAACCTGCGCTGCAAAAGCGCAAACTGATGAGGGAGGATAAATGACTACTCAAAGTTAAAATTCAGGCTGCAATTCCATAATGAAATAGTCAAGCAAAATTGCGGATAATAGGCAGGGCTACATCATAAAAAGTTCTCTATAGGGATGACTAAATCGTGCTGTCACATAGTTATCTGCTTAAATCAGCAACATCTGATGCTCCTGATCCACTGCGGTTGTTTGCAGACTCGAGCAGTACATGATTCAAAAGCAAGTTCTCCCTTTGTTAAAACCATCCTGCTTTATAAATTAATTGCATTTAATCCCATGATCAAAGTCAAGACTTTCTGTCGCTGATGAAAACCCATGCAGTTTAGTTATTACATTTCACAGCTCATGCTACTTCAAACTACCGAAACATTTAGGGAGTTGGACTAGGTGATCTTTATGGTCCCTTCCAACTCTAAAAAATCAGTGAAATTCAGTGAAATTTAAAAGCAGAAGGCGTTTCGCCAGTCTTCAGAGACCCACGGTCCGATGTAACCACACCCTTACAATAAAAAGCACAAGTCAAACCAAGCTTTCACAACGTTAGAAGCAAACCTAGATCTGTATTTCTTCGTCAAATACCCAGCACTCTGCAGAAATCCAGGCGAAAATGGGCCTGCACCACTGCTCAATTCGCCGTTTTGTCTTCCACATAACGCCCACATAATAGTCTTTATTATTCTAGCGAGAACATTACACGTCTTTGAAAGAGTCTCAATTTCAAGGACGCTCTTTGGAGTGTAATATTTGCTTTAGCAGCGCTTGTTACTTTTGCTTGACTTTGTGTAAATGAAGCTGAAGTTATGCGAGAATACTTCCTCTTGTTCAAGGACAGAAATGTCAACATAAAAATCACCCTCGAGTCCCAGAGAAAGAACTGTCTGCCAATTTTGCACTGGGCCAACTGTTGGGACGCTGGAGTACAGGAGAAAAACAAGCAAATGAGGACTGAAGTGAGCTCACAAGGAAAGTATTCTGCCCTGAGGGATGTTTACCTCCTAAACGCGGCTTATAGGCTCTTTTACAAATACTGCTCAGACTCAGCAAGATAGAGGGGCAGTGAGATTTTACGCAGCAACAATGATTTCACTTTTGTGGATACACAAGTCTCTCTCTGTTGTTAAAACATGTATTCAAACATATAGCTCATCTGCAACCATTTACAAACATGCACATGTAACAGAGGGTATAGAAATCCCGAGACTAACAGCCCCTTCTCTGTCTTGCTCACATTTGTTTGGTTTTTTTAAAAACTCTTATAGATCTTTTTATTTAGCTCCAAGTGCAGCTTTGCTAAGAGTGACGGAGAATATTTGGAAGAATGGGATTTATTTCAAAATTAAGTTGCCATGAAGTGTCTCTGCTCCTAACTGTCACTAGATTTGACTAAATTCTAGTTTCACAGTTACAATCCATATGGTTAAAATTGCCACAGTTTTGGTCCAAGCATTGAGAACCATTTCAGCCCAATTCACCGAAAAAATACATGCGTGCCAGCAAATAAAGGATTCCATGTTATTAATAGTACAGCAGCTAAAAAAAGGAAAAGGTAATAATCACCAGTAAAAAGCCCACATTGCAGCTATTTTAAGGATAATTTTTTATGAACAACTTTGTAGCATAGTTCTTCCAAGTTGCTAGGGTGATTGGAGGCGGGGGGGGAGGGGGGTGTTGTTTTAAGACTCAAAGACTCAATGGCTCGAATTCTTCTAGCAAAGTCAACCTCACCTTTTAAAAGTGGCACAAAGACTGTCACAATAAACACTGAATCCGCATTTTCACTTTTCCCCAAAACACCGGACAGCATTTCTTACCTATTTGGTCCTCTGGAATCAGCGATTCGATTGGGGGATCAAGTTCGGAGCTTTGGGACAAATAGTTCTTGACTTGGGTCATGAACTGCCGAATCGTTTGCAGCATATCGGTGCTTGAAACATGGCACTCCTTGTTCTCCTGGAGAAAGCTGATATAGTCCTGGACTAGGCACCCAAAATAAGTGCGTTTGTCCCGGGACATCTCTGCAATTTTCTTAATCATCCTCTTTTCAGGGGTCATGAAGGAACTGAAAACTCCACTGACTTTCCGTAGCTGAGATTTCACAATCTTGGGGAGAACAAACGAACTGTTTCTTTTCTTCTTGGGCTTCAAGGGGGGTGCCATGCTCTCTTGGTCGCTTTCCCCCTCAAAATCCTCCAGGCTGCTGTTGGTGTCCCCCTCATAGCCGAAGAGCGGCATGCTCCGATCGAAGTCCAGCGAGTCGGACGAGGAGGTGGAAATGCTCATGTCGCTCAGCCTCTGCCTGCCTCCATTCCACGGGATGTGTGACTCAGAGCTGGTAGCTGCCGTCTTTTTGGCGGCTGCCGGAGCCGGCTCAGGCAGGGCTTCACCTGGAACGCCGGCAGCTTCAGGCACACGCAGCGAGCTGCCGCCAGGTCGAGTCACTGCTGCGGTCTTTGAGCTACCTTCCACCTCCAAGCAAACAGCCTGCTTCTTCAGCCGAGGAGGCGGAATAGGGGTTGGTTTATTCCGCAGCAAATCCAAGCCTCTCTCTTTCTTATGGTTGACTGTTTCTGGCATGCTCGCCTGCTTTATAGTCCTGGAAAGCTGCGGACTCGTCAGGATGCTATTAATAGAAGGAGGTGGCGGCCGGGGTGGGGGGGAGCGAGGCCTGGCTGTGCCATTCACGTCTTGAGTTCTCGGGCTCTGCCTTTTCAGACTTCCACTGACATCCTGGCTGTGCACTTTTAAGAAGAGAGGATTAATGAAACACAGCGCTCCGTTGGTCTGGCTGCACTCCAGCTCCGAAGGCGTTCTGGTTCGTATAGAATGCACTCCATTTATAAGGCAGAGCTGACGGGAGTCTTTACAAGCACTATCCAAAGGCACAGGCTTACGGGGAGGTGAAGAATCCGGGGGGTTGCTGTTAGCCGGGGAGCTCCAAAAGTCTGGAAAAAACCATCATTATGTTAACATAAGAATGCAAAACGGCATGCAGATGGCTTTCAGAACATTCAGCTGAACGTCACCAGTTTCAAGTATTAAGACATTTAGACAAGCTTTTATTAATTCAAGGGGAAAAAAACAAACCCTCCAAGTGAACCTCTTAAAGCACCACCAGGCATAACTGCATGCTACACCCCTGGGGCTTCTCTTTCTCATTTATAAATATCACGACCAACGCATAGCTTCAAATCAGCGCGCTGAACTAAGCTTAAAAATAAACTGAGAATGAAAGAAAGGAATGGAGACTGTAACCCAGTAATTCTTACCAACTTGTGACTGAAATGAACATAAACTACTCCCCTAGCTTCTCACTCAGGAGAAATAAGCCTAGATTCTCAGCTGGTATTAATAAGCTCATTCCATTAAAGACAACAGCTAGGCTGATTTATACCAGCTGATGGCCACTTACAGCAACTCAACAAAAATTTCAGTTTGGTTTCTTTTGATAGCGAACGAATGACACTACAAATGAAAAGACAGCTCACGGAATCACGGAATTGTCAGAGTTGGAAGGGACCTCTAGAGATCATCTAGTCCAACTCCCCTGCTGAAGCAGGGTTGCCCAGAGCACATCACTCAGGACTGCATCCAGGTGGGTCTTGAAGATCTCCAGAGAAGGGGACTCCATGACCTCCCTGGGCAGCCTGTTCCAGGGCTCTGGCACCCTCACCGGAAAGAAGTTCTTCCTCATATTTAAATGGAACTTCCCATGTTCCAGCTTGTGCCCGTTGCCCCTCGTCCTGTCACTGGGAACCACTGAAAAGAGTTCGGCTCCATCCTCCTTCAACCCACCCTTTAGGTACTTGTAAACATAGATAAGGTCTCCCCTCAGCCTTCTCTTCTCCAGGCTAAAGAATCCCAGCTCTCTCAGCCTTTCCTCGTAAGGGAGATGCTCGAATTCCTTAATCATCTTAGTTGCCCTACATTGGACTCTCTCCAGTAGTTCCCTGTTCCACACGCTTTGCTGTGGTGTGTGCACACACAATCTTGAGCTACGCAGGCCAAGTGCTCGCATCTCTGTAAGAGCGCTGGCCTGCAGCCCTGCCTTTGCAAGGCTGACACAGTCTGCCTGAGGTTTTAGACTCTCAGCAGCACATAAATAGACCGAATCTGCAGTCCCACATCAGCGGTGTGGAAAACCTGTGCTAAAATCGGCAAGTCTCAGCCAGCCAAATCTCTGCAACCAGCTGCAGCCTCCGCACTCGTCCCAGCAAAGCATCAGCATGTTCGTGAAACTGAGTCAGCGATAAAGCCCATCAGCTCCTGAAGGTATGAAAATTGAAACCAGACAAGCCCTGGAATACCAGAGGAGGGAGATTTTGCTGAAATTTGCCAGTCTTGACACGGCCTCTTTTTCTGCAGTGTCAAGATGCCACATTTGGGCTGTTGAGCAATGTCACCTGGGCCCAATTGCATGAAGGTCAAGCAGTCCACAAGAGGGTCCACGCCTAACAGTCATGCCCAACAGCTGTGTCTTGCCTACGGGGCAGAAGACAGGAAATGGCTCCTGGTGATATGCCACTGCCAGAGAACACATGTAGGCACAGACATATTTCTCTACATAGTCATGCAACGCTGCTGTTTTTGTCCCGCTCCATGACTTCACATCCTGCCTGCAGATCCCTCACCAGACTGGCCAGCATGCCTGGCATACGGGCTGTTGTGAACACACACGATGTGAGCACCGCTGCAGGTGAAACACAAGAGAGACTGAGAGGGGGAATCTTATGTTCAGCACATGAAACCTTACAGGTTGGCAATAGCCCTGGCACCTTTACCACCAGGTCTTCCTGATGTGGTTTGCTGGGCTACACGCTGTTGACCTGCCTTGTCCAGTTGTCCCTCTGAGCCTACAGCACAACAGAGCTCTGAGAGGAGCTACAAACCTCTGTGTTCCAACCAGGGTGTTTTGTGCCTATGTGTTGCTTAAGGAAAGCTCACACTTAACAGGAAGGGCCCTTGGGAGTTTAAGGCGTCTCTTGGGTGCACAGCGTTGAAGGGCTGATTTCCTGGTATATTCTCTTTTGCACGCGGACACCTAGAACTCTATCAAAAATCTAAGCTTTATTGTCTGGTTTCTGCTCACAGAAACCGTGATCTTAATTTGGTGTATAGAGGTAATTCATCCCAAATACACCAACCACACAGTCAGACACTGGTCCATCAGTCTTCTCCTCAGCTTTTAAATGTATTAGCTTAAAGAAACAACACACACAATGCAGACAAAGGTTGTTCAAGAGCAAGACTAACTCTACAGCAAGCAGGCCATGGTGCTCTCGGGTACTGAGGACAAAGCCAGTATGGTTGATCTGGAAAGCTTGCTCAACACCACCACTATCATCTCCTGTGGAGAAAGTCACTTAATGTTACTTTAAGGCTTCCAAGTGTCACTGGGAGTTGGTCTTCACTACACTGTATCCCAATCACACTTTTTTTTTTTTCCATCCAAACACCTAATCAACAGTTCCATGTTTGCCTTCATGCCCATGAAAATCCATACTTTCATCTAATTACCTAAACTTGCAGATGAGCAGCACGGAAGTCATTTGTCTCTTCTCTGAAACAAGACAGTTAATTGCATCGCTACTGCAGCAAAACAAAATGCAAAGCGGTGCAATACTTCCCTGTGTATGGCTTTGCTGCAAAGTCCCATCAAATAGTTCTAGACAGCCTCATGATTTACTCTGATTTAGCATGGATCCGTTTCTAAAGCAAAGATGATTCAAAAAAAAAAAAAAATCTACTGGGACAAAGACTGCCAACAGCCAACCCTCCCTTCCTGCAAAAGGAAATGAGGCCGTCAGCACTTTGCAGGAGTTGCTCAAGGATTCGTCTGGGTGGAGCTCACGTTTCAAACCCCTTGCCAGGCTTTGCGTCTCCTGCAAGCTCAAGGTAGGTTTTACAACGAGCCTGTATTGGTTTATAGCAGCCAAGTGATGCAAGGATATGTTCTTGCATTTTCTTTTCTTATTTTAAAAATTTCACCAAACCAATGCGCATGGATACGCTCTGCAGATCCTATGCATACACTCCTCCTTTTTTCACTATGCTACTGCATTGAGCCACTGATCTCAAAAATCACCATTCTAAGATCACATGTCAATCTGAACAGAAGTTTTCTTAACAGTGAACCTCAGCTCCTACACTCTCCTGGCAACTCCAGCAAACCACCAAGCCAGTGCCTGCTACATGTCCTCGCAGCCAACATTAGCCCTTGGAGGGGAAGCTACGTCAAACTAAGGATTTTAAGACTTGCTTTGCCCAAGGGTTGTACAGAGAGGGGAGAGAAGGAGGAAGGAAGGAAACAGCACTAACAAAAATATCACAGAAGGCACGCACAGAAGGAAGGAAGAGCCCCAAGGTCTCCATTTGGCAAGTACAAGATTTGGCCTTCCCAACAGGAGAAGCTGCTTTTCTAAACGAAATCCGTATCATCACTGATCAATATGGACTATTTACTGATGCAGGCTATTTCTTCAAGCTTATAGCAATGCTACATCTATGGAGAGATCTACTTACTCAGGCCAAGCTGAGCAATCTCTTCAAGCTCAGCTTCTGTCTTTGCTGCAGCAATAGCATGAGGCAACTTCAGGGTGAATGGAAGGACATCCCTGTTGTCAAAAAGAAAAGCAATTATGGTTTTCATGACAACATCCATAGTTTTAAAAGCGTTTGTTTTCAACACTGGCAGTAGCTGAACTCTGACTCTTATTTTCTTCTTGAGCTGTGGCAGGTAGCAAGAGCCTTAAATGCGTTACCAACCCTAGGCCTGCTTTACATTGCAAAGTGGTGTGAAGTGCAAAAGTCAGTCAAGTCCCCAGGACTCTCTTTAGGCTCATTTTCCACAATATTTTCTCTCATTACATCAGCAGGTTTTACACCTGGTCTTTTACAAGCATACCAGTGAGATGCAGAAGTGTTATCTGCCCTTAACCTTTCAATGAAGCTTCTTATTTTCTGAATATGCTGTTGCTTGCTCTCGAAGTTCAATTCCAATTCTCAGAATAAAAATTTAAATGAGTACTCGGGCAGCTACCTAAAAATTTCTAAGCTGGGATGTTCTGGTGCTACTCTGTCCTAGGCTGAAAACATATTTCATTTAAGAAAGTCTTCATAATTTATTCTCATATGTGGTTTCTCTTCACTGCATACTAGAAGTTCAATGCATGGTCACAAAGGGAGATGCATAAATGCAGGAACAACAACATAAGCCAAATCCAGTCTAAAAAGCTTTTATACAGAGATTTTAAGGGAGAAAACTACTTAAACCACTTGTACATTGTATGAGTACTACCATCAACCAATACTATACCTCTTTCCTGCCCAGTCAGTACTGATGCACGCTCAAACAACAGCGCATGCTAAACTGCAAAATCCGTAGAAATATCTATGTAATTAAGAGTAAATATGAACAAATGGAGCACAGGAATCCTACACACAACTGGTATCAGTTTGTTTTGTTTGGTTTTTTTTTTTTTTTAAGCTGTGAACAAGCCAACCATCTGTTGTAGCACAGACAGCTAGTGGGATTTTATCACAAATATTCTCTATGCTGTACGTTAACTTGTTGAAAAAAAAAAAACACCACCACTCAAATTCAAGTCAAGCATACGCGTGAGACTTTTTAGCCAGTGTATCAGTATTTGAAAAGACACTTTCAACACTGTACCACAGATAATCTAGACTCTAGAACATCATGGACTCAGTACAAAGATAGGTAACCCTTGACTCCTCACACAAACCAACTGGGTATCTGTTGCAAAAAATTCCCTCTGCTTTTAGGAAATCTTCCTGGTTTTACTGTGAGGTACCAAATGGTACTTTCTTTCTCAGGATAACTACCTCTCTGCTTCTTTAAATAGTCTACACATTTTCCTCTCGCACCCCCAGCAATGTTAGACTGCTGCCTGAAGGCGACAAGGAAGCTGGGTAGATGCTGCCGCTTAAAAAAAACATTAGAAACAGAACATTAGAACAGAAACACTTAGGATGTTTCTCAACCAAATGCGGAAATAAGCATCCGCTTCCAAAAGTGTACCCACAAAGAAGCAAGCTTCATTTACTAAAATCTCTGGACAGGTTTGCAGCCGAAATTGTCTTTATTACTGGTATCTGTGGATGGGTTTGCAGCTAAAGCTGTGTTTAAGAAGATGCACTAGGAAAGCTTTAACACCATGTCGAAGTTGTGATGCCCACTCTTCTTGCTTCCTTCCCCTTCCTTAAAGGGCAAGAAGAGGAGAACGATAAATGGGTGACGAGCAATTTGTATATATGCTTGCTGAACGGGAGGCCTGACTGCATCAGGACACCAAACACACGGGGCTGACCCAAATACCTTTAAGAAAATTAAAACCACTTCACAGAGAGAGGCTCTTGGTTATGAGACTCGTGAACAAGGCAACATGCTACCGTGTGGTTGTGGGCTTACTAGTAGCAAGCAAGCATTGCATTGCCGGCAATGTGCACTGGCAGCCCAGAAAGCCAACCGCATCCTGGGCTGCATCAGGAGAAGTGTGGCCAGCAGGTCACGGGAGGTGATTCTGCCCCTCTACTCTGCGCTCCTGAGACCCCACCTGGAGTGCTGTGTCCAGCTCTGGAGTCCTCAACACAGGAAGGACATGGACCTGTTGGAACGGGTCCAGCGGAGGGCCACGAAGATGATCAGAGGGATGGAGCACCTCCCCTATGAAGACAGGCTGAGAGAGCTGGGGTTGTTCAGCCTGGAGAAGAGAAGGCTCCGGGGAGACCTCATAGCAGCCTTCCAATATCTGAAGGGAGCCTACAGGAGAGCCGGAGAGGGACTCTTTGTCAGGAAGTGTAGTGACAGGACAAGGGGTAATGGTTTTACATTGGAAGAGGGGAGATTTAGATGAGATATTAGGAGGAAATTCTTTCCTGTGAGGGTGGTGAGGCACTGGAACAGGTTGCCCAGGGAAGTTGTGGATGCCCCATCCCTGAAGGTGTTCAAGGCCAGGCTGGATGGGGCTTTGAGCAACCTGGTCTAGTGGAGGTGTCCCTGCCCAGGGCAGGGGGGTTGGAACTGGATGATCTTTAAGGTCCCTTCCAACTCTAACCATTCTATGATTCTAAGTGTGAAGCAATTTGGAGCCTTCAGCGAAAGAAAGGAAATAAACTAGTGCAAAGAAATCTACCCTTGCTGCATGCTCCCTGTAGGCCCTTAAAGTGAATTTTCCAGAGCCTGGCTAGTGCGCAGAACTGAAAGGGTGACAAGCTAAGGAATCTCTCATCCTTAAATTGCTTTTAAATGCAGTTTCAGCTCATTTCTTTATCCGAGTGCTGACCAATTACTTATGTGGTATAAACACTTCTTCCATCGCATGCATGTAGAGCTTGGCAAAATGGAGGCCTGTAACAAAGGAGGTCTAGATGCTCCTCCACCACAAACAAAAACATTAAGTACAGCAACCTAAGTGCATCCCTAGTGAGCGTTTCCCACACCAGAAATTGCCACTGTCAGCACTAATTGGCAATTAGTGGCTGCAGTAAAAGGGCCAAGACCAAGAGTTGTCTCTCCCCCGTTCCTTCAGAAAACGTGCAGGTGTGCGGTTTGGCCATGTCCTGCCTGTGGATATATGTATATATGGATATATGTAAGGCTTAAGCATCAGTCTGGAAGTTTTCACCAGTAAACTAAAGTCAAATTGAAAACAACCTAAAAGATAAAAAGCACCAACTATTTTTTTTTCTCTGCATACCACCTGGAACACAAGTTGGGGAGCCATAAACTAGAAATCTGATGAGGCTATTTTCGTTGTTCACAATTTACGTTCACATCTCAGCTATCATATTCTACACCGGGATCTGACATTCTTAACTTATGCTCCAAAAATGCTTTTCACTAGCAATTCCAAGAAATGGACATTGCAAGATAATTTATGGTGCTTAGTAAATGAGTTACAGAGTGTTTAAGAAAGCACTGCAAGATACCAGCTAAAGTAAAGTTCAATTTGGCAACACCTCACAGCTGGGTGGGTAACATAACAACAGCCCTCCGATAATCGGCACCAAATAAGACAGAGGGAGACTTGCTTCCAGTTCTCGTCTCTTATTTCTCCCATTACCTTCTAAGACTACACAGGAATATTTGTAGATTGACAATACAAAAGTCCTTGAGATTCTTTTTTTCAAGACATTCTAGCAAATGCGACTCAGAACAGAACACCGTCTTACCTGCTAATACAGTAGAAAGCAATGAGCCTGAATAAATCAGCAAAACTTATTCCAGACCCCTCCAAGGAAAATGCTGCAAAGAAAGTTACAAGAGGGAAAGAATCACACATCTATCCACCATTTCTTAAAAATGCTTAATAAAACGCTTCTCAGATTTTTTGCATAAAATTAATAAGTTTGCACCATCAAACTAGCTACTGTTTGGTTAAGGAAAAACAACTGTGTGGAGGAGTACATGTCTCTGCTAAAGGCATTTTCAAGAATACACTGATAGTCTTGGTAGTGGTTTTGGTTTTGTTTTCCAAACATATGGTCTAATTCCTGGGAACCCGATTAAATGTGATCAAAATTGCACAATGTTTTGCTAATAGACAATAAATCAATAACCGAGGTGTTGTTTGCCCAGGGTACTAATATACCTAATTTTAAATCTCTTAATTTCCTCCTCTTGCATTCCATCCTACTCACTTGTTTTCTCACCCAGATGTGTTAGTGCCTAATGGGAGATAAATTTTCACTCACTTCAAAAAAACCCCACAAACATTTAACCTGAAAACCCTTTAAAAAAAACACAAACTCAAGACAATTTTGCTTCATGCCATTGCTTTATATAGTGGGGGAGGAAGACACATGCTATGCCTTTCATTTTTTACCACTCCATACCATTGTTTCTTACCGATATAAATACTTGGTCATGTAATAACGACATAGAAGTGATTGTCACTTCACTTACGTTAAGCGTGCTCTGATTCCAGTGGCAAATCTTACCCAACGACTACAAAGATCAAAGCACAAGAGGCTCCCAGAGTGAAATGATCTAGATCTTTTGCCCATGGACGTGACTGAGACCAGATCAGAAGGGAGAGCATTTGTGAAATATAACAGTAGCACAAGACAGGTTCCTGGAGTACATGAACACCCGTCTCTTAGAGTCTCGGACAACTTCTACAAAGGGGTGAATGTGAAGTTTGTGATTGCTTCAGCCCACCCCTGAGTTAGAAAAGCCGGATCATGGGGGTGAATCTCCAGCTGGTGTGATGTGCACACTGTCGCTGTTTCGCTGGTAGAGGAACACTTTTTGAAATTCATCTCCCAAGGAGAGTACTTCGACCGCTGCAGATGCTTCAGACATCTGGGCTGAAACCAAGCAGACTCCCAGGCTTGGTGGGGAAAGCCAAAAGCCACACAGCGGCTTTGGATACCTCAGCAACGCCTCTCAGTGAGTAGTGAGAGTGTAATTTTGTCAGTAGTCCATGCTGTAAGACCAGCTTCCCCCCACCAAGGTTCCAGTGCTACTGACTATAAAGCCTGCACGCGAACCAGAAGAAAACTTAAGTCAGGTACTGATCTTTTATCCAACCCTTACACAGAAAGACAGATCAGCCTGGTCTTTTATGTGCCTGGAAAAAGGAATTTCTTTAAAAGAGACACTAATAATGCAGACAGTAAGCAGGTGATGTAGGAGCGTGCTAAGAGACGATGACTCTTCAGATCCCTGACTAGAATTAAAACCTCAGCTATGACCGGTGAGTAAAAACATCAGTAGATACTTCCCCCTTGTGGTAAAGTTTTATTCATGAAAGCCAGTATATTTATATTATTTTATTTCCTAAGACGGGAGAGAGGGAATTCATTTGCACAATAAGCCTACAAACACAGCCTTAGATCACACTTAGACCAACTTGTCATTGATAGCTTTCTCTTCTCTTTGCCATGCCTTGTTTGTAACTGGAACCAAAACCAGACACACAGAATTAATTTTTAGTTGCCGGGGGCAGAGAAGGGAAAGGTAAAAAGGAAAAACTCAAATACAATTATCTCCGTTTACTAATAGAAATAGAATTTAACTACAGACACTCTGCTTTAACTAATACTGTTGCTGGTTTTCTCCAGCTTTCACTTTCTTCTTAAAATGAACCATTTGCTCCACTTGCAGTCTCTGCACCACATATACTCACCAGCTACAGCTTCCTTTTTTCATTCCTGTATCTCAGCCATAGCCCTGAGGGTGCAAACCAAAAGCATTGGTGCCTAAGTTATCTTTTGTTCCATTTTACCGGTTAGAGGAAAGGGTGTAGCCAGAAATAGACACGTAATACAAATCCGCTTCTGGCTTTGTGGCTGGTGTTGCGTGAGGTTTTTGGCTTTTATGACAACAGGACATTCTTCAATGACTGCAGCCTGCTAGGGAGAGATGGGATCCACCTGTTTAGAAGAGGCAAGGGAATCTTTGGCAGTGGGCTGGCCAACTTGGTGAGACAGGCTTTAAACTAAGCAACTCGGGGGGTAGGTTCCAAAGTGGCAACAATCATGCCACTGCAACCATCTGGAGAAAAAAGCCAGGCCAACCTGGGCAGCAACAAATGTTCCTCAGTTGCCTCCCAAGATGTGAACTGGAAGAACAACCACCTCAAGAGTATGCATACCAATGCATGCAGCCTGGGGAACAAACAGGAGGAACTGGAGCTCTGCACCCAGTCAGAAAGTTATGATATCATAGGAATAACTGAAATGTGGTGGGAAAACTCACATGACTAGAGGATCACCATGGACAGCTATAGGCTGTTTCATAAGGACAGGCTGGGAAGAAGAGGAGGAGTCATTGCGCTCTATGTTAAGAAGAACCTTGAATGTATAGAAGTCAACTATGGTGATTGTGGAAGCCCTACCGAATGCCTCTGGGTCAAGATCAGAGTGTTCGTCTCCAAGGGGGATCTTACAGTAGGCATCTGCTACCAACCTCCGAACCAAGACACGAAGGCCAATGAAGCAACATTTGGATCATTTAAGCAAGTTTCGAGGCAACAGAACCTGGTCCTTATGGGTGATTCCAACTACCCAGACATTTGTTGAAAGAACAACATGGCAGCTCACAGCTCCTGGAACATGTAGAGGACGGCTTCCTCATACAAACGTCAGATGTGCCAAGCAGGAATGAGGCTGGACTTGCTACTCACAAACCAAGAAAACCTGCTTTGTAGTATCTCGGTTAGTCATAGCCTTGGCTGCAGCGATCACAATATTGTGGAATTTGGGATGCTGCTGAGCACGCTGAATTTTTTAGATTTCAGAAAAGCAAACTTTAGCTCGCTCAGAGCTCAATTGGGAGGGATTCTGCGGGAAGCTTCCATGGAGGATAAAGGAGTTAGCGAGTGCTGGGTGTTTTTCAAGAACCCTCTCCTGGAACCACAAAACCAGATAATGCCCTTTAAAGATAAGGGAAGTAGGTGGAGCAAGAGACCCCCTTGGCTTAACTGTGAGCTTCCGAGTCTGCTCAAAACCAAAAGAGAAGCGTATCAGAGAGAGAAAAGTGGACCAATACCCATTGAGAACTACAAGGGCATTGACAGGGCATGCAAAGATGCGGTTAGAAAAGCAAAAGTTCACCTTAAATTGAAATTGGCCAGAGATGTCAAAACCTGCAAGAAAGGGTTCTTCAGGTACGTAAACTACAAGCAGAAACAGAAGGAAAATACTGGCCCGCTGTTAAGCAGGAGAGGTGAATTAATCATCAACAACACTGAAGAGACAGAGGTTCTCAACGCTTTCTTCACCTCTGTCTTTACTAGCACCGTTGGGCCCCAGGCCTTGGGAACAAAAATCCAGGTTGATGCAAACACAGACCCACTGCCAGTGAAGGAAGAGCTGGTAAACAAATTATTACAGGAGCTTGACCCCTCCAAATTGATGGGCCCTGACACTATCCACCCAAGAGCACTAAAGAGAGCTGGCTGACATTGTTGTGAGGCTGCTCTCCATAATCTTTGAGAAGTCATGGAGATCGACAGACATCACAGAAGACTGGAAGGCGGCTAATATCACCCCCATCTACAAGAAGGGCTTAAAGGAGGATCTAGGAAATTGTATGCCCATCAGTCTTACTTTAGTCCCTGGGAAAGTTATGGAATGAATCCTCCTGGGGGCTATCACAAGCCAAACGAAGTACATGATTGGGAAAAGCCAGCACGGATTCACCAAGGGCAAATCGTGCTTCACAAACCTGATCACCTTATACAACACAGTAACCTGCTCAGCTGATATGGGGCGAGCGGTGGACATCATCTACCTGGATTTCTCCAAGGCTTTCGACGCAGTTCCCCACAGCATCCTCCTAGAGGAACTGATGTGTTAGTCTAGAGAGGTGGTCTGTGCGGTGGGTGGGGACCTGGCTGACAGGCTGCACCCAGGGGGTGGTGGTAAATAGCTCCTTTTCAAACTGGCAACCTGTCACAAGTGGGGTGCCCCAGGGACTGACACTGGGCCCAACGCTGTTTAATAGCTTCACAGGTGATCTGAATGATGAGATCAAGTGTACCCTGATGAAGTTTGCTGATGATACCAAACCGAGTTGGGAAGTGGACACTTCAGAAGGGAGAGCCACCCTGCAGGAAGACCTGGATAGGTTGGAAGAGTGGGCTAACAAGAACCTTATGAAGTTCAACAAAGACATAATCCAGGAGTGCAGCACAGACTGGGATCTACCCAGCTGAGGAGCAGCTCTGTGGAAAGGGACATGGGGGTCCTGGTGGACAACAAGCTCAATATGAGTGAGCAGTGTGCTGCTGTGGCAAAGAAAGCCAACAGGATGCTGGGTTGCATCAACAAGGGCATCACCAGCAGAGGTAAAGAAGTCATTATCCCACTCTACTCTGTGCTTGTCAGGCTTATACCTGGAATATAGTGTTCAGTTTTGGTCTCTTCTATACAAAAACACACATGGATGGGCTGGAGAGGGTCCAGAGAAGGGCCACCAAGATGATCAAGGGACTGGGAAGCCTGTCATATCAAGAAAGGCTGAGAGAATTTGGTTTGTTCAGTCTTGAAAAAGGAAGGCTTAGGGAAGACCTTGTCATCATGTTCCAGCATTTAAAGGGTGGCTACAAAGAAGACAGAGACTCCCTTTTTACAAGGAGTCACATGGAAAAGACCAGGAGTAATGGGCACAGGTTACTCCTAGGGGAATTCCAATGGGACACAAGGGGAAAAATTTTCCCAATGAGAACAATCACCCACTGGAATAATCTCCCCACGGAAGTGGTGGACTCCTCATCATTGGCCGCTTTTAAGATATGGCTGGACAGGGTGCTGGGCCATCTTGTCTAGACTGTGCTTTTTGCCAAGAAAGGTTGGACCAGGTTCTTTTTGAGGTCCCTTCCAACCTGATATTCTATGATTCCATGGTATTTTTCACACCTTCCCTCTAAAGAGATGAGCAGAGTATTGTTTTGAAACTGACTGGATCTTTAACATTTGCTCATTTCTATTAGAAAACAGGGAACAAATCTAGTTGGAATTAAAAAAGAAAAATCATTGATCTCGGATCATAAACAGTTCCAAAGGGTTAAAATCCTTCTAGTTATTACATTAAAAAAAAGCATACCACACCCAGATTTGTAGACAGAGAGAGCTCATGACAGGGTTGCATCCAAGAACAGTTCCCTGAGCACAAGGAAATGCAAGGTCATTTCATTGACAGCAGACAGGATTATAGACTGTGTTTCTACAGGAGAGGATAACTACCCATAATAATCAAGGAATCCTGGATTCAGCAAGGTATGTAAAGTAAGTATTCCAGTTGCATCCAGAACAGACTTAAGCATTTCTGTCTATCTTCCCTTCTCCAGGATATGCCCGACCCACTTGCAGAGCCCTCCGCAGACAGCATTGTGGGCAGTTTGTGACACTATTTGCAAGACTTTGGATATTTTCTGTTGTGGGTTTTACCAACGCAGAGTGCTCCTGGCTCATACAGGGCGACACCTAGCTGAAAAGTATGTAACTCACAACTTACTGTATGTGCTTTCTTTTACCGCAAATTCCTTTAGGCAGGACCCACAGTCACTGGGCAAACGCAGAGAGATGACTTTCTTCTGCAATCTTGCAGATTTCCTAACCAGAAATATCTGTTGCGGAGAAGGCAAGAGGACATAGTTTTAGCCTCATCACACATCCCTTAAGAGAGACAGGTTATAGACAAAAGAACCAGAAAAAACATCATGATCTCTGATCTCAGAATTTTACTCAGTATCAAGTTCATCAGCTTGGTGTAAAATGGCAGCAGAACACTTAGAAAAGCATCTCATTCTTCTATAACACAGACGTATGACACCAAATCCATTATGCCCTTCTCTGAGCTCTCCATTTTAACACGCAGCAAATCCCAAACCTACAGAGTCTGGAGGAGACTGAGGGTGGAGCACTCCCTATGTCCCACCAGCCCATTCATGCAGTCCTTCTGCACAATGATGGAGGCAACATCAGAAACGTGCCATCAGCCTCATCCAAGCAGACAGGGCCTGGTTTCCATCGTAGCAACTTTAATGCAGGCACCAGTAAAGGATAAAATGCTGTCATTTCCCATTTATATTGCGTTCTCGTTACAGGGGAAACACACCTGTTACATACAACCCTGGTTAGCAAGGTCCAGCTTTGGAGGTATAACGTCAGCAGTCTAGTTCTCAGTTCCAGAGGAACCCAAACTAGTCCCCCAACACATAAGCCCAGGTAATGGGTCACCCTCCAACTGGTCCAGCTGCCAGGCGTTCAGGAAGCCCTCACTCGGATTATCCAAAGCACAGAAGAAATGGGGGTGGGATGCTGGTTGGTTAGGGCTTTTTTGTTGTTTAACACTTATCAATCAATCAAGTGATAAACACTGTTTATCAAATAAGTTGAAGTGTAACTTCTTACCCCAGGAGGCTGGGCCTGCAGAATTTCCATGGCTTCAGCATCATTCAGACCAAGCTGCAGCCACACAGGGTGAGTATGGAGGAGCTTGTCCAATATGCTTAGCTTGTTGGATAGGCTGTCATATCCGGAGTCCCGGGGGCAGCTTTTCACATCATTTTTCTCAGGAGAGACGTTATCCATGTCCTTTACTAGACTGTGAAAAATTTGGAAAAAAAAAAAAAAATTAAGTTAGACATGCTAACCTCCTATAAACAATCACTCGGTTCAGCAAACAGATGAATCTTATCACAAAGCTCTGCTGGCACCCTGGACTGGTATTTCTCCTACTGAGAATTCATATAATTATTATACACAAAAAGTCTCTTATTCATAAGATATTTTTTTTTTCTTTCACTTGTTCTCAATTTAACAGCTAGCTTTAAGATAAGCCATAGCATTCTTCTATTAGCTTGTTGAAATTCGGCAATCACTTCAGATACGGGTGTATACACATACATAGAATCATAGAATCATCCAGGTTGGAAGAGACCCTTGGGATCATCGAGTCCAACCATCTACCCTACTCTACAAAGTTCTCCCCTATATCATATCCCCCAACACCACATCTAAACGTCTCTTAAACACATCCAGGGATGGTGGCTCAACCCCCTCCCTGGGCAGCCTGTTCCAATGCCCGACCACTCTTTCTGGGAAAAATTCTTTCCTAACGTTCAGTCTAAACGTACCCTGTTGGAGCTTGAAGCCATTCCCTCTCGTTCTGTCATTAGTTACCTGTACGAAGAGACCAGCACCAACCTCTCTACAGTGTCCTTTCAAGTAGTTGTAGAGAGTTGTAGAGAGTTGTACATCATCGATTGAACATTTCACCTCCTTTCTTTGTTCACATTTGGAAAAACTTCTCTTCAAAGCTATTTATGCAATTCAGATATTTTTATTCCCAGATAGATTGCAAGAGCTGCACTCTACAGAAATCTTCCTCTGTCCTGCCTGCCAGAAAAATCTGTTCGATACTCTTGACAACGGAGCAACCCACTACCTGTTGGCAAATCACCGCACCAAACACAAGCGCTTTCTGTTTGTTTGTAGGGATTATTTTCACAACAGAAGCTCACAAACTAGCATCACTTCATCTTCTCCCCGGACTACTGTCTCTGCTCCACCAGCCCTGCCATCTTCACAGCTGTGTATCCGTCTTTGTTCCCCTCTGCTAACGAGCGGTCAGAGACCTCAGTCAGGAGAAATGAAAGGAGGAGAAAAGAAAAAAAAAAAAATAAATTAAATCCCCCAAATAACCCTCCCTAAGCTTCATTAAGAAATGATCCTAAGTGGTAGTAATTTTTTATGGTCCGTACCCCAAATTCTCTAATTATTTACGGTTTTGCCATTTTGCCATGAAAGGTCCTTACTTCCCGTTTCAGTACTACACTTCCCAGAAGCAAGTAAGGAATTGTATATTTATGCTCCTAATTCCTTTGGCTCTGGATTGACTCCTGTGTGAGGAATAAAGGCCAAGTTAAGCGTGAACATGGCAAACTAGTGTAAGGTTAAAATTCATTTGGGGCAGGGCAGCTAACGTTGCTGTTCAGTAATGAAGTACAATTCTTGAAGGCTACTAATACTTGTTATGTGTTAAAAATCCAAATAAACAGAATACTTTGAGAACTCCTTTTGTTTATGCAAAGCTTTGCCGTCATTCAAATAGTACGGAACACCCAGTACGATTGCATGTGTGTCGCTGGTTCAAACTCCTTATTTCTGAGCTAGAAGCACATCCTGTGATTCTTCCAGTGCTAAAAAATCACTACACAACAGTTACTCTGGTAACAGCTTCCTGATGACAATACTTGAACACAGACAAAAACCCCTGCAAGCTCAAGATCCGACTCACTAAGGTGTCAGATGCAGAGGCTGCGTTCTCCCTAGGAACTTTTTCTGATGGCAGAAGAGGTTCCTGAGCAGCAGAGGGCAACGCAGCTGCATTTCCCCACTGCAAACCGCCTGGAAGCTCTCCTGAACTTTGTGTTTTGCACAGGCAGTAAGCGTCATTAACAGCCTTTACCACCTCCAGCGTGCCAGCTACTGTACCTAGAGCCAGGGGGTAGAAACTTCACAGGCACAGAAGCACCGAGTACTTACAAACAAATAAAAATTCCACCACCCCCTCCCAAACCCAACCTCACAACAAAACTCACCAACCAACCAACCAACCAACCATACTGTTTTTTTTCTAGCTTTGGGCAGCAACTTGCAGCATCTGCGGAAAGGGCTAGAGCGGAAAGTAAATGTGGTAGAGAACTTTCACTGCACGATCAGGTAAGAACAGGTACAATCACCGAAACTTTTCATTATCTGGATCTATTATCACCTTGATCACCTGTGTGCCTCTCCCTTTTTGTCCTCTTTCTCTGTTTGCTTATTTATGACATGATGCCTTTTAGATTTGCAAGGCATCTAAAATGCCAGGGATCTTTCCTCCTCGAGTGTCAAAAGCTTTTAGTAACTGCCACTATGCCTTCAAGGGGCACCAAATACACAGAGGCAGGTTGGCAGCAGAAGGGAAGTAGTGTTTACATCAGTTATGAAAGGGTTCTGAAACTGCCACAGCAGGAATCCCGGGTTCCCCTTTCAACCACAGCCCCAGCAGAACCTCAGTGTTGTAACGCGTGAATCTCCACGAAAGCCAAATCATGAATCATAAAAGGGTTTTCACGAGCCGTACCTCCAGTAAATATTGTTCAGAAACTTCCCACTCACCTTCAGAGCCAGTTAGCAACGTTACAAACCCAAGACAGCTGTGGCAAAAATGCGAGTTATACACTGACGTTGGCTGTGGGCTGAGCTAGACAGAAATTTCCATTTCCAAGAGGTGGAAGCTAAATGTGTTGCGGAGGGAACGTATCCGAGACAGAAAAATTTTTTGCCTACAAAAGAAAGTTACGCCACGTGCAAGAAAAGGTGCGTGACGGGTATCAGCTATAAGGTCTGGCACTGCGCGTTGCCGTGAAGAACCTAAAGCTGGGAAGGGGCTGCATGCGTACGTAGGGTCACAATGTTCCTCCTCAGTACGGCTAGATTAAGGTTGCCAAACACACCCAAACGGATATAAATCGGAAGATTCATTTGAATAGGGAGCTGTCAGGTTTTCGGAACCTCCAGATACTTGTATGCACAGTCCCTCCCACCTGCTGAGATCCAAGGAGGAATGCAACGGGTGAGCCCACACCTTACTGATCTAGATACACGCGCACCTCCTTCTTGCAGCTACTTCTGCCCCCTCAAGAAATAAGCCAAAGATTACAAGTACCTGATCTTGATGAGACCTTCTGCCACTCCTAACCACTACCAGTTCAAATGACCCCCACGCACCGCAGCTGGATCATAGAATCATAGAATCGTTCAGGTTGGAAAAGACCCTTGGGATCATCGAGTCCAACCATCTTCCCTACTCTACAAAGTTCTCCCCTACACCGTATCCCCCAGCACCGCATCAGTACTAGTACGTTACTGCAATCTGCAGGAAGGTAAACTAGGAACAAACAACACTTCAAAAAAAATTTATTTTCTATCCAAGTAAAAGAGGCAGAGAGAAAGATCAGACCTGATGAACTCTGGCAACGGCATCGCTTGGAAAAAACCCCGTATCTGGCACGCCCCATACAACCTACAGGAAGCCATTTCCCAAATTCCAGGAGGTAAAACACAGTCAAAAGTCCATTGATCCGCTCTGACAGCCGATTTACAATGGTCTAGCCCTACTGAGCATCACAGCCTGAGTTTGGCTTTTATTCTTAAAATTATTTTAATTAATGATCTGGGTGCTAAACATATATCCCTGACACGTGGGAGTTCTTGAAGCTTGTCATGTCTTCGAGACAGACTGTATATTTATTTGGGACTGAGATGTGTGTGTAACTTCTTTGTAAACAACAGCATGGAAAGAAGAAACATTTGAATTCCTCACAATCACCTGATTAATTCAGGTGTACAGAATAAGAACGCCAGCAAAATGTGCTGTATATTACGCAACAATTAAATTTATCTCCTGGTTTTACTTTTGAGGGTTTGAGGGGTTTTTGTTTGGTTTCCCCCCCCCCCCCTTTTTCTTTTTTCTTTCATTTTTTACAGTGACTCCCACTAAAAGGCAATCTGACTAGGTCACATTAAACTCAAAATCGAAACACAAATCAACCTCCACGGATGGTCTACTTTAATGCAGGGGTACTACACTGGTTCCTCTCCAGTGGGAGAGGAGTTTCAAACGCAACTCACAATGAATTGAAGAAAATACATGATCCGTGCAAGTTTCCTTTGACTTGAGAAAACCCCTAGGCCTGTGGGAAGCAAACAGAAGTATCTGCCAAGATAAACAATGCTGTGCTGCATCTTGATTAGACTTAGCTCACAGTATAAAGGACAAGGAACAGGTTGAAGCCTGTAACCGGGATGATCCTCATCCCCACAGGGCTGTAACATATACCTCGATCGTGTATCTGTGAAGCAAATGCTCCTGCCCTCCCGCTCACCACAGCAATTTTCTTTTGGTGTCTTCGAATCCTACCTATGCCTCTTGCTCTAGAACCTTGTAAAACCTAAGCTTTTAATGTTTCTCCCATTTTTTGGTGAGACTTGGGACAATGAGCAGATCCGCTCTCTGAAACTACCGCCAACCTCCTGCATGGACAAACACTCTGTCCCGAGGAATGGACTTTTCTCTCTTTGGAATTACAGACACAGTGAAGGTGCATCCAGCTTGCCTGCAACATCCTATCAGGGTCACCAACGCTGTTCCATGGGTTTCCTCTGTTGAATTAAACTCAACCAGCTGCTGTAGGATTTACACAAACACATGCACACCCCTCTCTATGGCAGAGCTCACCCACCCTTCTGAGGGCATGAGAGGAGTTGTAGGAAGGACCTAGGTGACCATGAACACTTAAGGGATTCAGTCTGCTCCCACACTATGGAGAAGGCTGGTTATCAGCCCAAATGAAAAAGCAACCTTGGGTTTAGCTTATCATCCCAGCTGCGCTCCCTAGTCAGGGGGAGGATCACAGTGAGAGGCCAGGTTTGATACTATAATGAAGATACGGACTTTAACTTGCACTTGAATACGTCCACATTTCCTCACTCCATTTTTGGCCTGGATTGGCCTCTGTTTTTTGGGTACTTGCACACCAGGACCATGTTACCCAGGGGGAGGGGGGAAGACAGAGAGAGAAAAGAGGTGGTCTGCTCCTTGCCCATGGCAGTAGGATGCTCAGCATCTCCCCAGCGCTTAACACGCCTTGCTGCCAACTCTTTGCCACGGTGCAAAGGTTTGCAAAACACAAGATTCATTGCTCTCCCACTCCACCGTTACGCAGCAGGAAGGAACATTCCTCTTGTTTCAAAAGAAAGGACAAAAAGAATGGCGATAGGCAGGTAAAGGGAATCTTTCTAAAATTGCAGATGAGCGTGAACCTTACTCCAGTCCCACCAAAGGCTCCCCACAGTTAACCCCATTGGAATCCTCACTGCAGAAGTGCCTGGATTTCTGTAAATCCTGCAGTCTAGCAGGCCTTAATCACACGTGCCTGGCCTGTACAGTCACAGTGAGAATGAGCTGGGAGAGGGCGTGAAGCCTCTGTTGAGCATTACCTGCACTCCCCAGCAGTCGGACTGTCACTTTCTTCTCCATCCTGTTACAGCTGAAGGGACGGGACAAAGCAGCTGGGGAAAAGGTTGTTGAATGGTGGGAGTGTTGATCTGCTTGAGGGTCAGAAGGCTCTACAGAGGGACCTGGACAGGTTGGATCAATGGGCCAAGGCCAATGGGATGAGGCTCAATAAGGCCAAGTGCCGGGTCCTGCATTTCCGTCACAACAACCCCAGGCAACGCTACAGGCTTGGGGCAGAGTGGCTGGAAAGCTGCCCAGCAGAACAGGACCTGGGGGTGTTGGTGGACAGCCGGCTGAACATGAGCCAGCAGTGTGCCCAGGTGGCCAAGAAGGCCAACGGCATCCTGGCCTGGATCAGGAACAGCGTGGCCAGCAGGAGTAGGGCAGTGATGGTGCCTCTGGACTGGGCACTGGTGAGGCCTCCCCTCGAGTGCTGTGTTCAGTTCTGGGCCCCTCACTACAGGAAGGACATTGAGCTGCTGGAGCGTGTCCAGAGGAGAGCCACCAAGCTGGTGAGGGGTCTGGAGAACAAGTCATAGGAGGAGAGGCTGAGGGAACTGGGCATGTTTAGTTTGGAGAAGAGGAGGCTGAGGGGAGACCTCATTGCCCTCTACAACTCCCTGAAAGGACGTTGTAGAGAGGAGGGTGTTGGCCTCTTCTCCCAAGGGAATCATGACAGGAGCAGAGGAAACGGTGTGAAGTTGGGGCAGGGGAGGTTTAGATTAGATATTAGGCAGAATGACTTTACTGAGAGGGTGGTCAGGCACTGGAACAGCCTGCCCAGGGAGGTGGTGGAGTCGCCATCCCTGGAGGTATTTAAGAAACGTGTAGACGTGGCACTTCAAGGCATGCTCTAGTGCCCAAGATTGTGGGGGTCTGGTTGTATGTACGTGTGTGTATGGTTGGACTCGATGATCTCAGAGGTCCCTTCCAACCATGAAGATTCTGTGATTCTGTGAATACTTGCCTGCCTATCAACAGAAGCAACTCACTGTGCAAGACACAGAAGAGAAGATGACTCTAAGTTAATAGCTGCTATGGAAAAACGTAGGAGACAAGCCTGAGTGCTGTTCAGTGCAAAAGAGGGAGCAAAGTTCTGCCCTTGTTTCTGTCATGGTAACAAAGCAGGAAGGGAATAAGCTGCTACAGCTGCCACCACCAGCAGCTGATCCTGCTGAATGATCCCTGAATCACTTCGCAGGCACCAAACATTCCAGGAAGGCTGGGGCTTTACAGCCTTCCCTGCAGAGGGACAGCAGCAGGCTTTTTCCCCCTCACCGTCATTCACAGAGACAACAGACATGCAGGGGTCCGAGGGCTCTCCAGGGAGACTGGGGGTCTCCTAAAAAACCATCCGTTTGCCACCAGCCACACCACGTGTGCTCCCCCATCCTACACGACCTGGGCTGCCGCTGCCTGCAGAAGCTCTCGTTTCCCCCCCCACCAAAGTTCACCAGTACAGCGCAGCTCAGAAATTTATCCCATTTATGCCCCTTTTCTGACAACTCCACTCATCTGCATGACTGAGATATGTGTCCCCAATGGAAAAAAGTCCAGGCATCAAACACTGTGGAGTATGGACACTGATGATATGAGTGTCCCACTTAATACACATTTTCACAAGCCTCTTTTTTTGCCTGGCTTTTACACGCTTACAACCCAAAGTCACAGGCCCAGTTACTCGAACCGTTCTCAATATTACTCAGGCCATAAAAGTAAAAAAGGGGAGACAAAGCCCAAAAAAATGATTCAAGGATTGGAGCATCTCCCTTATGAAGAAAGGCTGAGAGAGCTGGGACTCTTTAGCCTGGAGAAGAGAAGGCTGAGGGGAGACCTTATCAATGCTTATAAGTGTCTAAAGGGTGGGTTGAAGGAGGATGGAGCCGGACTCTTTTCAGTGGTTCCCAGTGACAGGATGAGGGGCAACGGGCACAAGCTGGAACATAGGAGGTTCCACTCAAATATGAGAAGAAACTTCTTTCCGGTGAGGGTGCCAGAGCCCTGGAACAGGCTGCCCAGGGAGGGTGTGGAGTCCCCTTCTTTGGAGATTTTCAAGACCCGCCTGGATGCAGTCCTGAGTAACATGCTCTGACATGCTCTGGGCAATCCTGCTTCGGCAGGGGAGTTGGACTAGATGATCTTTATGGTCCCTTCCAACTCTAAAAATTCAGTGAAATTCAGTGAAAACGTAACTAGAGAGAGGAGTATGAACCTGAAAAAGTCTTCACACAACCACAAAAAAAACCCAAAACACCCAACTGACCAGAAACAGAACAACAAAACCAACCAACCCACCCCCCCACGCCACAACACTACAGTCACAGACAGGTGATTCCATGTACTTCTGTTTCTGAATACAGTTGGAAGCTCTTTGCGACTGCTACCTTTCTAAAACTGTCCTGAGTGCACGCGGATATATGTCCAGGTGAAAAACAAGCAAGAAAAATAAAACGTTCCTTTTAGCTCACATTTCTCTAGATGCAGATCCAAAACCCGCATCAAGATACCAAACTTCTGAACAGCAGAGCACACAGTAAGAAAGGCAACCTACATTAATTATGAAGTTTTAAATTAACCACAAAGAAATAAAATTATGACAGTAAACACATCCTTGTGGGAAGTGTAGTTTAAACAAGAACTCCCAAAAACTTTAGTTGACACTACTGTCACCTTGCTCTGTAGTTCTATATAAGCAAAAGATATCAGTGCACAACTATTTATATAATTTAGAATCATAGAATCATCCAGGTTGGAAGAGACCCTTGGGATCATCGAGTCCAAGATTTACACCAACTTACACAACTTACAACAATTTACACCAACTTTGATACAACTTCTTCCATACATAGAAGCACACAGTCCAGAATTATGTAGTCAGGCAAAAATTGACCTTAATTCACGGAATCACGGAATTGTCAGAGTTGGAAGGGACCTCTAGATATCATCTAGTCCAATTCATATATTTAGATTTTGTATTTTACATTTATCACCTTAGAAGTGACAGAAAGGAATCAATTTCTTTTCATATTGGATGGCTGTTATTTCAATATGAGATCGAATTCAGTTAAGTAGTCATGGAAATTGCTTTATTCACTTTTTAATGTTAATATTTTAATAGAAATATATTTTTCACTCAAAATTAACAAATTCAGTGAAAAAAATCCGTAAAAGAAAAAAAAAAATCAGTTAAGAAGTCCCCCGGATCTGTAAAATTGGGAGATTTAATTGACTGTTTCCAGCTAAGTATTTCCATCAAGATTTTAGAACTAGTAGATCTTAGTCCTTCGCGCATATGGTATATTCATAGATAAAAGAAGCTTTTTCTTAACTGGAAATTAGTTAATGATCGTTGAAATTAATTAGCTGAATCCACCGAAATGGAGAAAGTATCCTTTCCACCCCTGTAAAAAAAGCTGTGCTTTCAAAAGCTTTACAACTTAAATAATATGCAACCAGGAGCATAGCCAAGGACCTTAATTAGTTCATATATCTTAGGTTCTTTACCACTTGGGCAACAAAAGTGCTGCTCAATGTTTCATTTAAATAATTTAAATATGTATTGTACTAAGTGTTAGCACATTTCAAACACTTTATAGCATTTATAAACACATTATAGTATTTATAGCAAGGAAAAAAAAAAAAAGCTAAAAAATATGGGTGTAATTCTAATTAACATACTATTATCCACTTCAAGGCAGTGAGTTAACGAAGAACAAAGCCCAACAGCTCCAGAGCTGGCCCAGCTCGTGCAGTCAGATAAAAGGAAACGCCTGCCTTGGTTGCTTTCCTCTTGCAACAAAATATTTCAAAAATAAGTATAAAAATGTGTTCTCCTGTTAACACAGTGATTAAAACATCGAATATCCTCCAGATGTCAATTTAACAGATGCTGCCAATCAAGCACAACTGCCATGCAAAGCCAAAACGCTGGTGTCCCACTATGCCCACTTACAGGTACAAGTTTAACATTACAAATTTCCACAGTCCATACCTACACAGCATGAACTATTTTAAAAAGCCAGAACTTTTATCTGCACTGTAAAATGCATCTCAAAACATTTCAAGGTTAAGGAAATGCCTCCATTTACTCAATCACTTTTCTTTTTCACGTGCAAGATACTCACATATAAGTGAGCACACAACCCACAAAAGCATCACCTCGTAACAGTTAATATTTTACTTCCTAACCTGAGAAAAAGAAAGAAATCATGTTATTGTGTGCTGAATCTTCACAGAGCCACTTGAAGCAATGGACGTTTTTAGTTTTTTCCAGCGTGAAAGCAAAGCTCATTGCCATAGACAATGGGAATAACATCAGTAGTTTCCTGTTGGAGACATTCATCAACACCCAAGGTTTGTAACATGGAAGCAGAAGTGAAGTTCAGTTGCTTTTAGAAGATATTAAGGCAAATACACAGAGCAACTGAATCTCTGGGCACTCCACCCGCACAAAGGCAAACTCCTTGAATCAAGAGCAAGATTATCCACACCCCCTATGTCGCTAGGACGAGAAGCGCTAGGACAGAAGCCACCCAAGAAGAGAGCACAGTGAAAACATTCCTGTCAAGTACACCTCCAGGAACCGTGAAAATAAACATTTTAATCACCTTCGCAAATCGGCAGATTCATCTTCCACTGTGAGATCTGTCTGTACCATCTCCTGTTTCAGTTCTCCGATTTCTGAGGCAATTGTGTCAATGAGCTAGAAAGGGACAAAAATAGTATGACGTCAAGCGAGTGGAAGAGGCGTGGAAAAGCAGCCCGGGCAAGTTTAGTCACCAGAGATTACAAACTTTTTTTTTTTTTTTTTTTTTAAATCGCATCCTATTTGGACTTCCCCTTTCAAAGGAAAAAGTAAGTCTTGGGGCCACTTACAATCGTTCTCAGAGGAAGAATAATTCCTGTTTTGTGCCAGTACAAAACCTTCCAGGTTGGCTAGCTTTTTTGTTTAAATATATTAAAATCTGCAGCCTCAGCATACTATACAACAGCTTAAAAGAACTAAATGATTCGATCATTTGTAGCATTTGCTTTCTCAAATAAAAAAAAGAAAAAAAATACAATTAGAAGAGTTCCATCTGCAAGAGTTATTTCAGAAGGGACACTGAGCCAGCATTACGATATTTTGGTGGATGAAAAGTAACAAAGCAAGAAGGAAATGGGTGGCTGCTTTTCACATTAGGTCTTGGACTGCACTCGAACAGAACAACTCAATTAAAAGAGAACTGCCTTATAACACTTCAGCTCAGGTGGAACACAATCCTAATTTTGGACACAAGAGGCAAGAACTCATTTTAAAATCGGTCGAGATTAGCACGAGGGCTGTATCCCGAGAAATACAGCATTTGCTAGCCAGATGTCTGGGAAGCATTTTGTGGAGCAGAAACCAACTATGAAGTTTGCAAGGCATGCCATGCCGCCTTGGACATTCTTTGCGGCAACTGCATCACGTTTGCCTGACGCGCCGCACCATGACAGTATATAAATGCTGGCGACGGTCCCTCTCTCCTGTTCGCAGGGATGCCACCTCCTCTACCACCACCCCGGCACCTCCGAGCAAACAAACAAAAACCCTGGCAGACCAAGTAAAAACAGCTTGCTTAAAATAAGCCAACTCCATTAAGTATAGCTTAAGTAAGGATGAATTAGCACACACTACGCTCGTACCATAGGCTTCTTTCTGCCAAGGTCAGAGCTCCCAGCTGTGCTGTACCACCAGCACTACAGTTTTACACAGATCTTCCACCTGCTGACTCTCAAACACCCCCTGAGTCACCGTGGTGAGATGTGAGCAATGCCTTCCTGACCATGAGAAAGAGCAGCAGGAGGAACGCGTGTATGTCCCGATGGAGCAGCCTCGCACCTCGCTGCACACTTGGCACCCCCACCAAACAGCACCTCCGGAAAAGAGCCGCAGGAAAACTCATCCAGCCCCCACATCGGCTTTACACCGTGAAAAACACACGTGCCACTGCCGTGGGATGAGCCTCATTGGGCCACCCTTGTGTCGTCAGGTGCATCTGACAGTGGCTGCGGGCAGCAGCATCAGCCTAGAGGGAAGCTTTGACCTGGGTGCTCAGAGAGCAGTACCAGGTTCCAGCCAGTACACGGCTGACTCCATCCTGCAGATCACACTGCATTGTTTTTTTCTCTTTTTAAAGCCTCCACCGCCCTCGCATCATCATGCGAGCATTATGCATTAATGCATTTTTTTTTTTTTTTCTTTCTTGCAATCCTCTGAAAAGCAATACAGTTTCAATTCTCAACACATTCATCAATGACCTGGACGAGGGGACAGAGTGTATCCTCAGCAAGTTCACTGATGATACCAAACTGGGAAGGCTGGCCGACACTCCAGAGGGCTGTGCCGCCATCCAGCGCAACCTGGACAGGCTGGAGAGCTGGGCAGAGAAGAACCTCATGAGGTTCAACAAGGGCAAGTGTAGGGTGCTGCACCTGGGGAGGAAGAACCCCAGGCACCAATATAGGTTAGGGATGGATCTTCTGGAAAGCACTACTGAGGAGAAGGATCTGGACGTCCTGGTGGATAGCAAACTATCCATGAGCCAGCAATGTGCCCTTGTTGCCAAGAGGGCCAATGGGATCCTGGGCTGCGTAGGGAAGACTGTGGCCAGTAGGTCGAGGGAGGTCATTCTCCCCCTCTACTCGGCACTGGTGAGGCCACAACTGGAATACTGTGTCCAGTTCTGGGCTCCCCAGTTCAAGAGAGACAGGGAACTACTGGAGAGAATCCAGAGAAGGGCAACTAAGATGATTAAGGGATTGGAGCATCTCCCTTACAAGGAAAGGCTCAAAGAGCTGGGGCTCTTTAGCCTGGAGAAGAGAAGGCTGAGGGGAGACCTTATCTATGTTTACAAGTACCTAACGGGTGCGTTGAAGGATGACGGAGCCGGACTCTTTTCAGTGGTTCCCAGTGACAGGACGAGGGGCAACGGGCACAAGCTGGAACATGGGAAGTTCCATTTAAATATGAAGAAGAACTTCTTTCCGGTGAGGGTGCCAGAGCCCTGGAACAGGCTGCCCAGGGAGGTTGTGGAGTCCCCTTCTCTGGAGATCTTCAAGACCCGCCTGGATGCAGTCCTGAGTGATGTGCTCTGGGCAACCCTGCTTTAGCAGGGGAGTTGGGCTAGATGATCTCTAGAGGTTCCTTCCAACTCTGACAATTCCATGATTCTGTGATGGAGGGGGAGTTCCATGCTATGGTGTGCTGCCCCTGAACAGGGATGTTCCACTTCTTCACTTGGGCTGGCTTGGCTGTTCCTCGAGCCCTTTTAGCCGGTTCAGCTTGCAAAAAGGTTGGAAAGCTTTTTCACTTTGTATTTTGATTAGGTTTTTTGCTGGCTTAATGACGTGAACCTAATCTCTGAGGGGGTCAGACAAGCTCCAGTGTAGACACAAGGAGACAGAGGACAGCACCAGGCTGGGAGTCCATCTGCCCGTTTCAGCAAGTCACTAGATCCCATTATTTCCCCTGTGAAATCATGCCCCATTGCTCAGCCACCCCAGCAAATAGCCCAGAGTTTTGGGCTGTTTGTGCTGACCTTGGAAGAGAGAACCTATATCCCGGTTTAGGCACCCCAAACTAGCCAATAACTGAATCACCCACCCAAAACGTTGCAATCTGACCAGATCACCCCTGGAATTCAGACCACTCAGGTCTTCCAGCCACCTACTCAGTAGCAGGAAACATGCTTTTGGGCTGACACATACTAATGAAAAAGCAACTACCTGCCCCCCCCCAGGGAAAAAAAAGAGCTGCACAACCTTATCATGCACTGTATTCAGAGCGGGCACGTGCACGCGATGGTCTAAGAAACAACTCCCAGGATATTTAAATCAAATATTTTTTCTTTTAAAAGTAATACCTGATGTTATGACAAGCCATGCCAAGATTTCAAGTCAAGCATTAAAAGAATGAAAATTAAACACATTTTTTTTTCCATCATGTGGATTGCCGTTTAGGTTTTAAACAAAAAGAAATCAATTTATCTATGGAAATTCTTTGGCTACAAACCCAAACTACAGCTGATGTACTTAACCAACTTTTAAATTTTTTTATTTTTTTTTTAAAGCAATCCTTCTGTACCTGTAGAGATACACTAATTCAGTCAGATAGTCAGCTTCTCTGTTTTGAATTAGTTGACTACAAGTGTAAAAAGAGAGAAAAATTGCATTTCTTTTCCAAGCTGTGACTAAGCAGAAGAATGGAAGGATCAGCTCTATTAGGCCTAAATCTCTGATGAGCAATACATTAACAGTCTCTAGCTACAATAACCACTCTCAGACTATTCAATTAGTTTCAAACAGGAATGTGCCTTCTTAAAGTTAGTTCTAAAAAACTAATGGTATCCTAAAATACCGACACAATGAATTTCTTGTTGTTATCGAGACACAGGAAACATGTCAAAAAACCCTAATAGATATATGTTCAGAAAGAAATATACAATTTGCCATTTCTAAATAAGGAGTGTGACAACTACGGAAAAAGCAGAGCACACCTGTGATGAACAAAACCCATTCCAGGTTTAATTATAGCTTATCAGTTACTTAAATTAGGCTTTCCTCTTCCTGGATTAAAATAATATTTCGTAACTGAAGGCACTTCACAGCGGAACACACAGCCAAGGGGGTTTCTTTATTAAAGAGCAGGTGTTCCAATGTCAAACCAGAAGCAAAAAATATTCACTTTTAAGTACCTGCTAAATTTTCCCAGCCTTCATTCATTATTAAGTTTGCTAAGTGCAATGAGGCAGTCGAACACAACCATACAAGTTGTTACTGCTAAGTAAAGTACACATTGCTGATGCGAGTCTTACTATGTCCCGACAGCTTTTGTAGCTGCCTTGTCCCTTTTGGTTCTGCTGAAGCACATCAGTTCATTAAAACAGCTCGTAATTGCTCAGCACAGTCATCCATTTGCCTTTTTTTTTTTTTTACATCTTATCATTCACACCTTTACCTACATATCTTGGTATACATCTCAGTGCTTCCCTGCCTTCCATTAAGGAGCAGTATGTTTCAACTTAGCCCCTTTTTCAAGTATGCAAACACAAGACTCACAAATTTTAATTGACTTCAGGGCCAGGAAATGGAACTTTTAGATTAAGAAGTAGACTGACTTAAAATTAAGGCAATATCCTGTTTTTTTTTTTTCCCAGCCACACTAGGCACTAAGTTTCCACCTTTTCTATTAGCCTCCAAACAGCCGGTTTCTCAGATGAAATCCTCTCAGTCTCTCTGGCAGCTGAATGAGCGTTGGTGGATGAGAAGCTCGCTCAACATGAGCCGGCAGTGCGCGCTGGCAGCCCAGAAAGCCAACCGCATCCTGGGCTGCATCAAGAGAAGTGTGGCCAGCAGGTCACGGGAGGTGATTCTACCCCTCTACTCTGCGCTCATGAGACCCCACCTGGAATATTGTGTCCAGCTTTGGAGTCCTCAGCACAGTAAGGACATGGACCTGTTGGAATGGGTCCAGCGGAGGGCCACGAAGAACAATCAGAGGACTGGAACACCTATGCTACAAGGAAAGGCTGAGAGAGTTGGGGTTGTTCAGCCTGGAGAAGAGAAGGCTCTGGGGAGACCTCATAGCAGCCTTCCGGTACCTAAAAGGGGATACAGGAGAAATGGGGTGGGACTCTTGATCAGGGAGTAGACTGATAGGACAAGGGGTAATGGCTTCAAACTGAAAGAGGGGAGATTTAGATTAGATATCAGGAAGAAATTTTTCACTCTGAGGGTGGTGAGACCCTGGAACAGGTTGCCCAGGGAAGTTGTGGATGCCCCATCCCTGGAGGTGTTCAAGGCCAGGCTGGATGGGGTTTTGAGCAACCTGGTCCGGTGAGAGGTGTCCCTGACCATGGCGGCGGGGTTGGAACTCAATGATCTGTGAGGTCCCTTCCAATCCAAAGCATTCCACGATTCTATGATTATCTAAGTACAGCAGAATTCATTCTCTGTCTATTGTGAAGTTTCCAGTGTTTTCAGATCTCCTGACCTCCCAACTGCTGCAATAAGGGAGCATGCAGCCCTTCCTCTCCGCTGCTGTTAAAACCTTTCCAAAATTGCACCCGAACACAACTGGGAGTTGAATTATTATTTGAACTGACCAGGTTACAGCCTTTTCTCTTTTCCCACCAGAGAGCCACAGAGACTCTAACATCACCTGCAGAGTCATGAATGCAGCCACATCAGGAACAGAACTGCCTTCGGTGTTTCATCCTGAAGTAAAGGCTAAAAAGTAAACTTTTCTAATGGATGAAGCAAGGCTCAGTTTTTAAGTTTTAAATCGCAGCGTTCCCTGAAGATGCTTCCTATTCACTGCGAGAGCGTGAAGCTTTTCAAGCACCACGTAGTCACAAATTGGAACGATTTAGTCAGCTGTAAATATAGTAAGGCTTCCTGTCACCCCTTGCCTGGAGCCACCTCAGAAGGAAGCCACCACTAGTTGGCTACCAGCACACAACACGGGTCAGGGCCTGGAGTCTCCTTATAGATGGCAACTGATTCACAATGATCTGCAACTATATGTTACCATTTAAAATACGAACTTGTGACGGAAATCACTATTACCTGAAGCTCAACATTACCTGAGGATCAACATTAAACACTATGCCAGGATTCAATCTGCTGATGAAAACAGGGGCAAGAGCTCTACCGCATACAATATTGTTTAAGGTCACTTGAGCAGCCTTTTGGTTGAATTAGTGATATAACTAATGCTACATGCACTGGTCAACCTGCCTGATCCCCCCACTGCAGGGCCTGACTGGGGGGGATTCCCAAGAGCCCAGGGAGAGCGTGAAACCAGAGGAATTACTCCCAGCTCCTTCAGTCGCATGGAGTATGTTAAAACCTAAGGCAAATCACCCAGGGATCTTGAAGACAGTCAGTCTCAGAATAATCAAGCTGGAATTGATGATTTGTTTTCAAGGGATTATCATCAAACCGCTGGAAGGGATGTCAGCTCCACCTGGCAACAGATGTGTCTCAACAGTCTTCCTTCAAATGTCAGCTGTTTCCTTAAGATTCAAGCAGAGCAGGAGACAGACTGCTTGGCAGCCCCCTGGCTTCTTCAAAGAAATCAACCATCCATGCAGACAAGCTGATCAGGAAGAAGGGGAGGCCGAGTCAATGCTCCACCCAAACTCTCCAAGCCTACCAGGTGTTTGGTTTGCCCAGCCCTGGAGCTGGAGCATCCTGGCAGGGAGCCGGGATGCAGGCTGGGCACAGGACACCAGCCGGATGCTGCCTGCACATCCCACCGAGGCTGCAGGAGCTAGTGGATGTGTGCCAACAACTCATAGGAGCTGTAAAGGATGGCAAGGGGGAGATTTTGGCAGCTGGTTGGAAGTATGGAGGCGTCAGCTATCACGAGAAGCAGCACGGGAAGCATGTGCTTCTGCTTCAAAGACAGAAGGGGCAACGGCAGCCGCTTTCCAATCATGAGGTGCCAGCACCACAGCCCAGACCTCCTGGGGTTGTAGCATTTAGGCATTCTTGTAATTAACTGACGCATACTGTTACAACAGCACCTGACAAATAATTTTCTACCAAATAACATAAGGTGCGCTCATGATTGTATGACGTCATTTCTGAAGTATTTAGGGTCAATTAAACTTCTGGTCATTGTACAGCATATGCAATGCTTGCATGAATAGCATTATACAAGGTGAGCTGTTAATAATATGTTTCTGTAAAATGCAGGAAAGACCCTGGGTGTGTATTATTATTAGGATCCAACTCTGAGAAAACAAGAAGCAGCAGAAGGCTGCCACCTTCTCAGTGGAAGGCTCAGAATACTTGAATTCTTCAACCAGATTTCTCTATTCATAAAGAGTGTGATTCCTATTTTGCTGAAAGTAATAGGAAAACTCACCCATTGGTTTCAACAGACTTGAAATCAAGACCACAAGAGGCAGTTTCCAAAGGAAAATACAATGGAAGTGGACAGATATATCTGTCAGATGCCCCTGTTAATGTAAAACAACATACATGAGCTCCAAGACTTAAAAAGTAATCTGAAGGAATCTGAGGCAGATTATTTAGGACTATGAAATAGATATTATCTGCTATGCTAGAGAAACAAGATATTTACATAAAAAAAATGTATTTGAAAGTACGACATCTTCTCAGATGGTGAATTATTTAACAGTAAAAAAAAAAAACAAATTAAAGGGAAACCTTATATAACATGATAAATCGCATTAGACGCAAAAATGGCTAAGTTCTTCAGAGTTTATTTCTGATAAAGCATGGCTCTGTAAGTTCTAAAGAAACTACAATGCAACCACTGTAAACCCAAATAATAATTATGACTCAGAAAGCATGAATTCACATAGCAGCCCAGTACAGTCTTCCCTAACCAAACCTATCCTAAACATTAGATTGCCACAAATACTCATGTACTAACTGTTTACATTCCTAAAATCCGTGGACAAAATAATGGAATACAAACATCTTAAACTACAACGTTTCCTTTCATACCATGTCACGCTATGCTTATTGTCAACTGATTCTCCGTTCAACAAGACTGACCTCAGCTTTTAGAAGCTGGCAGAAGCGGTGTAATTCCTACATACAGACCACAAACGTAATTTATCTCAGCTCCCCAGCACACTCTCACCAGAACGCACATATTCCATTTTTATGTTTTACATCTTTCAGAGTGTCATATAAGCAGCAAAAAAAAAAAAAAAAAAAAATCACAGTGAGTGTGTTCACTAGGAGAAACACACTCCCAAGGAGCTACAGTCTGAAGACTGAGGGGGGATCTGATCAATGCTTATAAATATTTAAAGGGAGGGTGTCAAGAGGATGGAGCCAGTCTTTTTTCAGTGGTGCCCAGGGACAGGACAAGAGGAAATGGGCACAAACTTGAACATAAGAAGTTCCACCTAAACATGAGGAGGAACTTCTTTCCTTAGAGGGTGGCAGAGCCCTGGAAGAGGCTGCCCAGGGAGGTGGTGGAGTCTCCTTCTCTGGAGACATCCAAAACCCGCCTGGACACGTTCCTGTGCAACCTGCTCTGGGTGGACCTGCTTTGGCAGGGGGTTTGGACTAGATGATCTCCGGAGGTCCCTTCCAACCCCATATCATTCTGTGATTCTGTGATACAGTCACCCTTCTGGAGCTACTTTGTCTATACACACATCACTGCTGTGCACCAAGGAAAGCACAAGCCCAGGACCAGACAGAGACCAGTGCCCCTCTCAGAAGCCCAGCTTAGTTACAGGTCATCTTACTTATTCAACTCAGGATGAGTTTCTCAGTCCCAAGAGTGGCTTTGACTTGATGTCTGCTTCAGGACATTTTTAGAAAAATCATTCAGCCATCACAGAATGGCAACTGAATTCCTGTTTTTTTTGTGTTGAAAGGTAAATAAGCTTGTACAGAGAATTAAACAAAACTGCCATTTTACTGAGAGCACATCGAAAGAGTCAGCCAAGGTGACCACTGCAGAATGTTTCCAAGCCCTGAGATTTACAACAGCTAAAGAGGAAAAGGTAAGATCAGTGCAAGGGAACACAGGCTGCAGACAGCAAGGATCAGTATCAGAGTGGACAAATGAGCCTCAGCACTTACCACCCCCCCTTCCTGCCAGCATCTCATTTTTCATTCTTTCTGAAGACCTGCATCCTCTTTGGCATCACATCTTTTCCTTCCTGTTTTGATAAGCAGACCGTAGCAACCCTCAAAGAGCACCCTGTGTGACAAGGTGGCGAAGAGCCAGAGGCGAGCCAAACTGGGAATGCTATTTCTGGACTTGTCCAAATGTTTGAATACAATTAAATATTTTGATATGTGGCTGCAATTTCTGGTTGTTTTGCACAGCGAGCTATGAACTCTCAAGACCACTAACATTATTCAGTGTCTTATTCATCAGTAAGCAACAAAGTTTTACCCGATGTTTGATTCGGGGACAGAAAAGCTTTAGTGGTGTAAAACCTCTGCTGCCAGTTCAATGAAAGCTGGAACATTTCGATGAGAAGGAGAATGGTTCAGTAAAAAGGATGTTTGTCAGAGACATAAATTCAGTTCCTTGCTGTACCACAGACTCCCTCTGTGACTACTGGCAAGTTATTCAGTCCCGGAATTACGCAACCCTAACTCCATCTTTGCTTCATTTTCACTACTTGCTGGCTTTGAGTCTTCATCAATTGCAAGGTATAAAGACTTGAGAATTTAGGAGAATTTAGCCTATTAAAATACAGACCTCTGCTCTTTGTAAAATGGGGACGATACCGTTCTCCTCGTGGACTAACAGTCAAAAGAATGAACATGGCAAAACTAAGAGATGGTCAGAAGCTTCAGCGATAGGAACTATTTAATAACCAGAAAGAAGAGCTGGAATTTCCCACTGGTACTTGTCAATGAGTTTCCTCACAAATGTCGCTGAGAACAGTAAGATACTCTTTATGAGGATTTAAGTGCCCTAAGAAACCGCATGCCAGCAAGCTAAAGGTTTCTTGGGCAACTGTAAAGCAACAAGCACAACATGGAAGCCATGTGCAGAAATACACTATCCACAGTCTGGGCATCTGGGAGAGCGTTCTGAAGTAAAGGTCAGCATGGATAAATGGCTGTATCTTAATTTTACGGGGGAGGAGGAGAGGGGGGGCGAGGAGAAAGAGCAGGAGATTTCACTGTACTCACAAGTGCACACACACACGGACACCAGGTACACTATACACAGGCTGGATACACTGACCCCCTGCAGTTTCCAGTTCAACACTGTAGGTTCGGAACAGTGGTCCAACAGTACAACTTCCCAGGGATGGCAAGAAGTCTGAAGCAGTAGCTTTCAGGCATCGTTTATTCCCACTGTTCAAGCCATTCCGGTGCCAGACTATCCTTCGAAAAATTTAGGACAACATTAGTTTCTTAATTGACGACATTTCTTATGCCTGTAAAGAGTCTGGTGTCTTGAAATTTCTCAGGCATACCGCATTCCTAATAATTTTGAGTAATTACAACTATGACATCACAAACAGAAGGTGCACAAAATAGCCATTCCAGCATCTGTTTTCCACAGAAGAATTACTTACACAAGGAGATACCAAAGGACTGCAGAAAATGACATAGGCGCTTGCTCACAGTCCCACTGACATCACGATTCCTTCAGCACGTGCGTAAGTGACAACCTAGAAATATTCCTCAGTCTCACAGAATGATACGGGGTTGGAAGGGACCTCTGGAGATCATCTAGTCCAAACCTCCTGCCAAAGCAGGCCCTCCTAGAGCAGGTTGCACAGGAACACGTCCAGGCAGGTGTTGAACATCTACAGAGAAGGAGACTCCACCACCTCCCTGGGCAGCCTCTTCCAGGGCTCTGCCACCCTCTAAGGAAAGAAGTTCCTCCTCATGTTTAGGTGGAACTTCTTATGTTCAAGTTTGTGCCCATTTCCTCTTGTCCTGTCCCTGGGCACCACTGAAAAAAGACCGGCCCCATCCTCTTGACACCCACTAAGTATTTATAGGTGCTGATCAGATCCCCCCTCAGTCTTCTCTTCTCCAGACTAAAAAGACTCAAGTCCCTCAGCCTCTCCTCATAAGAGAGATGTTCTAGGCCCCTCATCATCTTTGTAGCCCTCTGCTACACCCTATCCAACAGTTCCCTGTCCTTCTTGAACTGGGGAGCCCAGAACTGGACACAGTACTCTAGATGGGGGAAGTGAGGCAATGTCCATTCTCCCTATACGGTTGTGGGCTGCCAAACAAGGCTGATGTTTGTGCTTATGAGATATGAGACATAACAAAAGCGTGTCGCAAAACTGAGAAGCGGTTTCTGTCCCGAGAAGACCCTGTTTATTGCTGACCACATGAAGCTCTGGGTGAGACAGAGAAAAACACACTGTCGCTGCAGCGCTGATCATTTGTTTACCAAAGACTGGCCTGGTAGGATTGCCTTAAGATAAAGAAACCATGCAACACATGCAACAAACACTTCAATGTGTATGTGTGTCACTATGACAGCACTATGAAGCTGCTGACACAGAAACTGGTCCTGCACACTGCACTGGTGGTCAATACGGCTCTCTCTACCCTACAGGCACCAGCCACCACTTGCTTGGGTCCCCTTTGCCAGTAACCTATCCTGAGGGTATTTATCATCTGCTAGAACACCCACCCAGGCATTAGGGTCAGATTCAGGCAGCAGGAGATCAGCATTTCTGTCCCAGAGGGACAGAGAGAATGGAAACACAACCACCCGAAATATGCGGTACAGGACCTGCAAGGAGAGCACAGGGTGCCAGGAGCAGAGAGGCAGGAGCCAGGAACAGCCAGTAAAGTGGCAGCTGCTTGCCCTTAATTAGAGCTTTGGCTGGTCAATCACATTTGCTGCAGTACTAGAAAAAGAAAAGCAGCGTGCTTTTTCACTGAATTTCACTGAATTTTTAGAGTTGGAAGGGACCATAAAGATCATCTAGTCCAACTCCCCTGCTGAAGCAGGATTGCCCAGAGCACATCACTCAGGACTGCATCCAGGCGGGTCTTGAAAATCTCCTAAGAAGGGGACTCCACAACCTCCCTGGGCAGCCTGTTCCAGGGCTCTGGCACCCTCACCGGAAAGAAGTTTCTTCTCATATTTGAGTGGAACCTCCTGTGTTCCAGCTTGTGCCCGTTGCCCCTTGTCCTCTCACTCGCAACCACTGAAAAGAGTCTGGCTCCCTCCTCCTTCAACCCACCCTTTAGGTACTTGTAAACATAGACAATGTCTCCCCCCTCAGCCTTCTCTTCTCCAGGCTAAAGAGTCCCAGCTCTCTCAGCCTTTCTTCATAAGGGAGATGCTCCAATCCTTGAATCATCCTCGTTGCCCTTCGCTGGACTCTTTCCAGTAGTTCCCTATCCCTCTTAAATTGGGGAGCCCAGAACTGGATGCGGTATTCCAGTTGTGGCCTCACCAGTGCAGAGTAGAGGGGGAGAATGACTTCCCTCGCCCTACTGGCCACACTCTTCCCTATGCAGCCCAGGATTCCGTTGGCCTTCCTAGCCACAAGAGCACACTGCTTGCTCATTGTCATTTTGTTGTCTACCAGGACCCCCAGATCTTTCTCTTCAGAACTTGACTCCAGCAGGTCCACGCCTAACCTGTATTGGTGCCTGACATTCTTCTTCCCCAGGTGCAGGACCCTACACTTTTCCCTGTTGAACCTCATGAGGTTCTTCCTTGCCCAGCTCTCCAGCCTGTCCAGGTCTTGCTGGATGGCAGCACGGCCCTCCGGGGTGTCAACCACCCCTCCCAGTTTGGTATCATCAGCAATATAAGCTTAATATAAGCTTTTGCTTATACTGCTTATATTGCTCTATAGGCAATATAAGCTCTTAATATAAGCTGAGATGGCAGCAAGTACCAGCACCTTTGACCGGAAGAAGCTACAGCAGGCGATGAATATCCTAAGGGAAGGGATCAAGGTAAGTTAATTCAGTGCTCAGAAGCGCCTGTAAGTTTTGATTGCTCCTTAGAGCAAATCCTTGCCCTGCAAGACAGCCACTACCCCGGCATTATATCAACAGCAAGATGCTAGCACAGAACAGACAAGTCCAACTCTGTTGTATTTAACCCTGGTACCAAGCTGGTCTATGTGACAGTTTACTCTCTTCCTCACATCAGAGAAATACACACAACTTCCTGGCTAGTGGTAGGACACCAGTTTGATACTTTCAATACAGTGGCACTGCCTGGACACTATTCTCCCCATTCTGCTCTCTAGAAATACATGGTGTTTGCAGCTGTACTCACACAGTGCACATGAAGGATTTGTTAAATACATTTCAGATCAATTAATCCCTTTTTTTTTTTTTCCCTGGAAGAAAATGTTAATTACAGCCTTTTCGACAATTAACTTCAGCACTGCCTCCAGACCTCCTCCATTACACATGTGGATGAGAAGCTCAACATGAGCCAGCAGTGCGCGCTGGCAACCCAGAAAGCCAACCGCATCCTGGGCTGCATCAGGAGAAGTGTGGCCAGCAGGTCACGGGAGGTGATTCTGCCCCTCTACTCTGCGCTCCTGAGACCCCACCTGGAGTACTGCGTCCAGCTCTGGAGTCCTCAACACAGGAAGGACATGGACCTGTTGGAATGGGTCCAGCGGAGGGCCACGAAGATGATCAGAGGGATGGAGCACCTCCCCTATGAAGACAGGCTGAGAGAGCTGGGGTTGTTCAGCCTGGAGAAGAGAAGGCTCCGGGGAGACCTCATAGCAGCCTTCCAATATCTGAAGGGAGCCTACAGGAGAGCCGGAGAGGGACTCTTTGTCAGGAAGTGTAGTGACAGGACAAGGGGTAATGGTTTTAAATGGGAAGAGGGGAGATTTAGATGAGATATTAGGAGGAAATTCTTTCCTGTGAGGGTGGTGAGGCACTGGAACAGGTTGCCCAGGGAAGCTGTGGATGCCCCATCCCTGGCGGGGTTCAAGACCAGGCTGGATGGGGCTTTGAGCAACCTGCTCTAGTGGAGGTGTCCCTGCCCATGGCAGGGGGGTTGGAGCTTGATGATCTTTAAGGTCCCTTCCAACTCTAACCATTCTATGATTCTATACATAATTAAAACACAGTTAAAGGGATTCTGTCACCTTTTGAAAAATCATACTGATAACTCCTGCTATACCTCTGCTTTTTGTGATGCCAAACTGAAAGATGATCGTTCTCCAGAGTCTGTCCACTGCATAAAGTCTCTCTGTGTCATATAAAAAGACCAAAGCACATTCCCACGTGCCCCTAGAAAGTAGTAAGCTCACTGCAGCCCCAAAAGGCTCTGACTGACACCCCCCCACTCCAAGCCTTAACAAACCTCACATAGGGCATGAGGCAGAAGAGAGGACACGGTGACCCATCCTTACTTTTGCAGTGTGATTCTTCATGCCTGAGCTAAGCTACTACCACTGAGCAAATCTGGGGCCAATCGTGCAAGTTAACTCTGCAGGAAATACTGTGAAAGAGCAAAATTAAGTCATCAAGTTTAGTTATACATCACTTCTGTCAAGAACTACGTAGAAGAGAGATAAGCACAAAAGATGCACAAAACCTGATGATGGCAGGCAGCCAATCTGAAGCACACCCTTTCTCATGCAGCTCTCAAGGTTCTATTTTCCAGCTGCAATGAGGTTAGCGGGACGAAAATCAGATATTCATGCCCAGGGAAAAACACATTTCTAAAGAGTTCCAGGGAGTATCTGAAGGTGCTTCAACTGAGGGCTCTACCTCCCTGCAGCTCTGAGCCCCACCTCAAGTCTGGAGAGGCCTCCATCCATGCCTGTGCTCCCAGGTGTTTCCCAGGGGTATTAGCAGAGTGTATGTTGCCTTCCTGGCCCATTGCCATGCATCAGCCCTGTTCCGTGATGGAATGGAACTGGGCGGTGGAGGGGAGGAGAGAGAAGGGCTCTCACCCAAAACATATTTCTTACTGCAATGTGCTGCATTAGATGTGTTGTAAGCCACATGACATCTCAAAACAGCCCCCAGAACAAAGAAACACTAGATGGAATTATTTCTATTTTCTCTCTATAAGCAAGTCCATGCCAGAAGAGAACTATTAGCTCTCAGTGCCTCTATCATCGTGTATCATCAGCGAGCCGGGCTGAGTATCTTACAGGAGGAAGCACTAAATTCCTTTAAAGTATGTAAGCACCTGAAGACACAGCCATCTGCCTTGCTGGATTTTTGAGAGTGTGGCAGTGAGCTCAGCACCAGCTCCTCGTTCATTTCAAACAAGATTCACTTAGGCTTTTACAACGAACAAACAAACAAACCAACCCCACAAACAAAGCAAAACCACCAAAACACAAAAAGGACTGAAATATACCTAGAGAATACAAATATAGTATTTTTGTGAGTGTTCAGATTACACATGAACAAGGAGCCCTGCCATTTTTTCCCTAAAATGGGCAAGGAAGCGAAACAGATTTTCAACTCAATAATGGAAATCATAAACCTGTACTGCGACTTTAAGCTACACAAATCCAGTTTAAGAAAGCTCTATTAATTTATGCCTGTGCATAATAAAGCTTATGTTCTCAGCATTAATGGCAAAGAAAGCCACAAGCTGTTTTACACCGAATATTCTGTTCAGCGTACAGGAAAACAACGTACACATGAAAAAATGAGTGGTTATCTAATGACAAATACCACCTGTAAAAAGAGATGCCCAACGTGGTGCTTCCTATTTTATAGAAAACCCTTGCTAGATATCACAGACTGCACTGCACATCCTGCAGCACTCGTTTCACAGAAAACCACGTGCTTTACGTTCTGTATAAATACCCCATTTACCTTAAAGAAACTTCCTCTTTTATCCAGACAACGGGCTTTCATTGTCAAAGACGACATCTTCCCCGGGAAGACTCCACTGTATGCCTTGAACTCCTAAAAGTAGAAACATTTTTTTAATGGTTAGTCCAGTCTGTAGGAAATTCCTTTCTAAGCCACAGAAACAGTCACAACAAGCCTTCTGCCAAACCCCTTTCCGTCAACAACACGGTGCCATTTATTTCCTACCAGAGTCCTTACATATCCCTTTAGTCTCTTATTTTTCCATAAATTACTTCAAAAAGACAGCGCTACTTGGAGTTTCGTGTTTCTCCCTTCTCCTCACAGCTGATCCGAGTAGATTTCAATGTGCTCATTAAAGAAGAATGCTAAAACATAACGATTGCTTTGTTTGTTTGCTTGACCTCAGCGTGAAGTACAAATAGAACAAAATGTTAGATGTCACTACAATCCACTCAAATATTACGGTATTAATGGGGCTGACCAGGAGGAGAAAAAAAAATTATAAATTAAAAGTCACTCAGAAGGGAAAAAAAACCACATTAGCATGAATGTAAAAAACCAAACCAACCCCAAACAACAACAAAATGCCCCCCCCACAAAAATTCACCAAAACAAACACAACACTACCACCCCCCAAACATCCCCCTAAAAAAAAACCTGCTTAAAGTTCCTAAAATGCAATTAAGTCTTCTGAGAGTCACATCCAAGTGATAAAACTGAAGATGCAGTTTGGAAGAAACTGCATTTTCCACTATCAGGTGAGCTGAATGTGCAGTTTAACACCCAGAAGAATATAGTAACGCAGAACTAGAACACGCACACATAATGAGAAATATCACGGGGGTGATCTCCAGCTGGTTAGTAGAGTTCCTCTAAAGTCACAACCAAGTCAAGTCAGTAATTTGCGAACAAACTTCTCAACTAAACAGGAATCAAGTTCCATGGTTGAAAAGCCCTTCAAGGATTTTTAGCAGTGAGCTTATAATTGCGTGGGCACAAACTTGAACGTAAGAAGTTCCACCTAAACATGAGGAGGAACTTCTTCACTTTGAGGGTGGCAGAGCCCTGGAAGAGGCTGCCCAGGGAGGTGGTAGAGTCTCCTTCTCTGGAGAGACCATGTCACGCTATGCTTATTGTCAACTGATTCTCCATTCAACAAGACTGACCTCAGCTTTTAGAAGCTGGCAGGGGTGACAGTGTAATTCCTACATACAGACCACAAACAATTTATCTCAGCTCCCCAGCACACTCTCACCAGAACGCACATATTCCATTTTTATGTTTTACATCTTTCAGAGTGTCATATAAGCAGCAAAAAAAAAAAAAAAAAAAAATATCACAGTGAGTGTGTTCACTAGGAGAAACACACTCCCAAGGAGCTACAGTCTGAAGACTGAGGGGGGATCTGATCAATGCTTATAAATACTTAAAGGGAGGATGTCAAGAGGATGGGGCCAGTCTTTTTTCAGTGGTGCCCAGGGACAGGACAAGAGGAAATGGGCACAAACTTGAACATAAGAAGTTCCACCTAAACATGAGGAGGAACTTCTTTCCTTAGAGGGTGGCAGAGCCCTGGAAGAGGCTGCCCAGGGAGGTGGTGGAGTCTCCTTCTCTGGAGACATTCAAAACCCACCTGGACACGTTCCTGTGCAACCTGCTCTGGGTGGACCTGCTTTGGCAGGGGGGTTGGACTGGATGATCTCCAGAGGTCCCTTCCCAACCCCATAGCATTCTGTGATTTAAGTAGCCTAACTCTTCTCCTCACTCACACATTACCGACCGCCTAGTAGGTAGTTATGTTGGAAGTTTCCCTTACCTGAATGGCAAATAGTGCAGGTGCAAAACATTACACACTAAGAGATTTTTATTTGACACGAGCAGAAATTAAAATATAAACGGCAGAGAGCAGCAGCGAAAAAACAAGTTTAGTGGCATGGCTGCAGACGGAGCTTGAGCAAAACAAGCTGCATTCTCAGCTGGGACAGAGAATGCAGAGACTTAAAAAAAAACCAAAACAAACACCAAACCCCAGATTTGACACAGACACACACACCCCCCCCCACGCACACATACACACACGCTTCTGCTCCCCTCTAATGCCTTACGCGTGGGCACCAACAAGCCGAAAAGAAAAAAAAGGGTTAAACGGCCAGCCCTGGCAAGCACAAGTACTGGAAGAGGGTGAGAGGCAGAAGGGGGAGAAAAGAAACATTTTTCTCTTGGTTTTAACATGTAGCGAGAAGCTTTAAGTTGTTCACCCCTCCCTTTCCAGAGGTCATTACCACGAGAGCACTAGAAAAGGTTACATTTTTCCACTTAGATTCTGGTTAAACAGTAGCTGTGACAGTAAGCTTGAGGAACCAGCCTTTTTTTTTCCAGGCAGAGTCCGCAGATTTTAAAGGTTGAAAGAAAAATCCTGAATTCTGCGTTCTTGTGAAAGCTAAACACGAGAGGATGACCAAGAGAAGACAAAAAACAGCACCCGGAGATGGGGGGGGGGAAGAGGTGGGAGGGAGGGAGCAGAAAAAACCCACGATAATCAAAACTAACTTTGTAAATCAGCCCATCTAAAGCAATACATTCTTCACGAGGCACTAAAGCACCGTGATTCGTGTTGCTTTTACTTAAAGTCTGTCTAAATAACTCGATTGCACCAATGGTGTAAGAGACTAAAGTCCAGGGAAGCTGGGGGGGTGGTTTGCAGGAGCTATTAAATCATTTGAGCTCTGTGTCCTCATTTGTCACATGCACAAGAAGGATTGTTCCATTCTGGGGAGCATCAGACATTTTAAAGATTTTTGGTATTCGATATTGGCTATTCTAAGCAATCTAGAGCCTGCCATATAACAAGAATTTTTAAGTTATAAAATAATAATAAAGTTTTCTTTCAATGAATTCTGCAATGGAAATTTGCACCTGAAAGACTTACGGTAGAGGAAGACCCCCAAAACCCAAAAAGGAATCAGAATAACAATTCGATTTCCAAGTTCTATCCTTTTAACGACAACATCAAATTCAACTCCATGCAAAAAACCCAGGGACTTTAAAAGCGTTACATTAGACGTTTATGAGCAAAACCATGCAGTTGTACGTGCATCCCTAGTCTCAGTCATTAATCATTACATTTGCAAACAACAACCCCTTCACAGGAAATCTCATGTTTGTGATTTTTTTTTTTTTTTTTTAAATTTAACCACAAGGATGTCTGCATGCAATCCTATTACCAGAACAGAAGTTCATAAGCTTCCAGGCTCAAGCGCACAGAAGAATGCAAACATACAAATACAGTTTGCCCTTTGCTTATAAGCGGTTCTGAAGCTCTAAACTCTTCCGTAGCCTCTATTATGGTTATTACTTATGCAATAATATTACTAGCTGTATGATCTTAACTCTGAACCTCAGCTGAGCTCCAGTCATTGCTCTTTGCAGCTCTCTACACGGCCAGAGGAATCAATCCACACTTAACGGAACCAGAGGAATCAATCCACACTTAACGGGACCAGAGGAAATGGTGTGAAGTTGGGGCAGGGGAGGATTAGATTAGATATTAGGAAGAATGACTTTACTGAGAGGGTGGTCAGGCACTGGAACAGCCTGCCCAGGGAGGTGGTGGAGTCGCTGTCCCTGGAGGTATTTAAGAAGCATGTAGACGCGGCACTTCAGGGCATGCTCTAGTGCCCAAGATTGTTGGGTTGGGGTTTTTTTTTTGGTGTGTGTATGGTTGGACTCGATCTCAAAGGTCCCTTCCAACCATGAAGATTCGGTGTAATACCCTTTGTGGTTACACTGTAATTTCAAGCTGACTCAGGGTAAGGTAAATACTGTTTCCGTGCTTGAGCAATTTTCAGTATTTCTGATTAAAATCAGCACAGTGGGAAATGCTGCTGGTTGGGTTGTTGTTTTTTCTTTGCATATGGTGCGTTGTTTTTTGTGTTTTTTGTTTTTTTTTTTGTGCATATGCTTTTTTTAGGCCAGCCAACACGCAAATAGACATTAAGACACAACAGCAAAAAGGATGGCCAGGGGTGGGTGCAACACTCCAAATAGGTGGGGGGCCCCCCCTCAGTATCTCCCACCTTGGGGTTCAGAGGTACCTCCGCAGCACACAGAAATAACTGCAGAAAAAACAAACCTACTGTCGAGAGGTTTCATTCCTCTACGGGGCTGCCCACATCTGCTGCTTATTCAGACCCAAAACAGGCTGAAAAACCACCGCTCTGAAGTTGTCTTTGTTGAGTTCAGACGGCGTGAGGCTGTCAGAAAGGAAAAACCTGCCTTCTTTGATTGGGAAGCCGAGTGGAGAAAGACAGCAAAGCATGCCTTCTTCTGAACATGCCAGAGACAAGCATTTTTCTCCTTCCTCTGTGTTTTAAGGACTGAGGCAGAGAGTCCAGAGAGATTTGCTTAGACCTTGCCCGGGTGACTGCTCAGAAACCCATCTGAAAACGTCATCAAGCTGCAGGAGCCAACTCACCGTATAATTCACGCGACCTTTTTGTCTATCCGTCTGGAAGGTAGCCTTCTCCGTGTTTAAGCGGCCAGTGCTTTACCTACTTAGCAGTCTCTGGTAGCTCCTAGCTCCCAAAGGACAGCAGGTGCTAGACTACTGCCCGCTGCTCTGAAGCTTGGGTGGCTCCCTTCCAGCGGCACGAGTCTCTCCTGGGAGCAGTATCGTCTCCCCGCAGCTCTTCAAATCCAGGACAAAGCCCACGTGTGTAAAGGACAATACAAGGCAGGAAAAAGGAATGATCGGTCTGCTTGGCAAACTTCTCTGAAACGCGATGCCAGCCCATGGATGCTGACACCCACCCAAGCTGTACGTTTTCGAAAAACTGGTGCTTTCCATCTTCTTTTTTCCCTTCCTTTCTCCTCCTGGTTTTCATTTACACAGGAATGCCAGAGCACCATTCAGGTGCCTGGACATAACCAAGACTTCTGGTCAAAACAGCTCCTTCTTTCCTCCCTCTCCTGCAATTTCATTTGGTATTTTATATGTTCTTAACCATAGCAGTGACGATCACTATCATCCCAGACTCCTCAAGGTCCTTCCCTTTAATCCTCTCATTCCAGTCTTGCTTTCACAAGGCAAAACATCCCATTTTCTTTAGCTAAAAGTCCTAGCAAAGACGAGACAGTCTGTGTTCCTCCCCTGAGCTGGAAAACAAAGGCCACAGCGATCTGGAGAACTTAAACAGTCCCACAGTTATGGAGAACTTAAACAGAGACTCCACTAATGCCATCACTGAAGGAAGAGGAGAGAGCTGCAGCCTTCCTTTTGCTGGCCGACAGAACTAGCAGAACCCACTGGTTTTTGTTTGTTGTTTTGTTTTGTTTTTTAAATTTATTTTAAGCCTAAATTATTCCACTGCAGGAACTGGTCATCCTCTTTAATTCTCAATCCGTAAAGGCCATGCGACTACTGATCACAGACACTCACAGAAACTACTTGACACAAGCGAAAAAGGGTTTTACTACTCTGCAGTCAAGGAAGAGCAGGAGAAAGCACCAGTGCAGACCTTAAGCATAAACTGGCAAAGCTCAGCTGGTGTCAGGAGACCAACGCTGGTTGAGAGCTGGCAATGTGGTCCTGAGGCCATCCACCTTGCCAGTAGCAGAGTGCAGCAGAGGAGCCGAAATACAATCTCTACCGTCTCATATCAGAAATGCACGGAAGCTAGGTAGAGCCTACCATGTATGTTCTTGAAAAACTACGGTGAATTAGCATCATACTACCATCAAATTATCATGGCAATTTATAGATACATAGTATTAAAAAAAAAAAAATTACAATTAATTCAGCGAACCCATTATCTGCTGGGTTAAACTGAAAAACAGAAACGATAAATACATTTTACTTTTTTCTAAAAAAATGAAAAAATACTTCTAAAATGCAATCTTGCACTTTAGAATACGCTAAAAGATATAAACAGAACTTCAAATTTTCAGCAAATTTAAGCGTCCTCGTGCATTTTGTTTTCCTAGCACATTCGCACTGCCCCACGGAGAGGGTTGCGGTCATCTCTTAACTTACAAAGCTCTGGTTTGTCTAATTACTCTGACCTTATCTGATTCTTGGCAAAATTAAACTTTTCCTTTTGAAAGTATTTCCTCTGAAGTTAACTGAAAGGCTACTTCCAGGGCCACAGAGATACAACTGAGCACAGTAGCACTTTGAAAAGAAAAATCTATCAAATAAGAGCTGCAGTCTGAAAACTATCGCTGGTGCCAGGATTTTGCAGACCTCTCCACTCAAACGTTGCATTGTGTTAGCACAGCTGTATCCACAGGCAAAAAGCGACGGGATTATGCAAAAAGGATTCTAGCTTCCATCATTCTTCTGGCTGCAGAAAGGGTTTACAGTCTTTTTTATTTATTTCTTCAAATAATGCAAGAGCACATTATTTGTAGAAAACAAACAATGCATACAGCAAAAATGACAAGTCACCCTTTACAGTGCCATATTTCTGTATTTTGTCATTTTAATGAAAACATTTGAAAAAGCCTGGAAATAACAAACATTCCCTGTTCAATCTCCTTTTTCTTCAGGCACTGTTTTTACTCTTATCTCTGCTACCTGAACACAAGGAGTTTCTGTGAGCGACTCCCCTGAAGAAAGCCTGGTTGCCACCAGTACGCTGTCAGCGAGCACCGGTATCTCTGCTCATAACGAGCTAAAAAAAAAAATAAATAATAATCTTACAAAGATAGAGACTCTCTACAGATGTAGGCAGAAGGGCCACAAATGACTGCTTGCAATCTTTTTCAAGAAGCAATGCTCTTTTGAAAAACTAAACAGGAAGCAGAAACATGCCACACTCGTTAACTTTAAAAAAAAATAAAATATGGGCAGATCACAGGTGAACTATGCTTATTATTCCCCCGATGTGCCTCCAAATGGATTTTGCAAAATTTGAACACCACTGAATTTACACCCATCACTAATTCCTTCAAGGAAATTATCACTCTTCCAGTAAAGAAAAAAAAAAAAAAAAAGAAGGTATAAGGTAGTTAAAGGCAGCCAGCGGAATTAAACGATGTGCAAACGGTCAGATCAGTGAAACAAGGTTGAGCTACAATGAACCTTATTTCAAGTTCTGCTGATATACCATTTTATGCTTCTAAGTTTTTTTTTTTCAGTTGCTACATCTGTCACATCAGGCACTGTCACCCCTGAGCCTCGTTTCTTGGTACGGATGGAACAAGGCGACACGTTATCGTCTTCCCCCACGGAGAGGTTCCTCTCGGGCCACTACAGCAGCCAGCAGTCTCATCAGGGTCTGAAGCTCCATCTGTAGGACTTGGCTCTTGCTCTTGGTCAAACTCTGTAGCAGGACAGTCACTCAGACAGCCTGAGTATTAAACAGCGCTTACAGGAAAAACAGCCGAGTCACGCACTTCACTGCCGTCCCATCTTTTAGACAAATCCTTGTCTCTTGTCACCCACAATGCTAACCCGAGACCTGAATTCCCATGGGGTTGGGAGAGGCCAGAACAAGTACAACCACTGAGGATCACCACAGTGACATCTGGGTCTGGACGTCATCTATGCAGAAGCCTGTTGGAGGCTGGGAAAGTGGGTATCCATGCAGGGCCACTGCCCTATGGCTTGCAATAGGGACAAGAGGCAAGTGCCACACAGGCCTGCTCTGCTCGGTGATGGGGTTTCCTGGAGGAGACCCCAGCTCCGGGCTCCAGCAGCCCCCTGGAAGGCAGAGAGTGCAGCAAAATGGTTGATGTGAGAGGAATGGTCGAGTCTTGAGACCTGGCCATGAGATCTAGATACTTTGCAAATCAAAGGTTTTCCTTGAGCCAAGACACAAAGTCCATGCCTTTTGCCCCTCTCCTACAGATGCCTTCTCAAGGCAGGCAAGCAGAAGGTCCAGCCTGCGCCGTACAGTGTCCCTGGCACCCACCATGCATGCCTGCAGCTCAAGGCGGCCACTGAGCACTTGCCCACTCTTGGGCTGGTAGCCCCAGACATCTGCCCCAGAGCCCAGCCAGCAGCGTGACCCCAGAGCCTGCAGAAGTCTCTCATCTCCTCAAGCAGATGAGCTTCTGGGGCTCCAAGCACCAGTACCCACCTCCCTGGGCACAGGCAGAACTCGGGCAGGGCCCAACACAGCCTTGACCCAGGTGTGAGGGCAAGGTGCGGTGCAGTTGTGAATACGGAAGCAGAAGTGATGCCTTCAGAAAGGGCAAATGAGCCCGAGGAACAAGGTGTAGCGTCTGGAGGTGCAGTGAAGAGTTTGTAGGGTCACAACCTCATATCCTCCTCACAACCAGGAGGAACTTGGGTGCAGTATGGCTGCTTTTTTCCTAGTAGTCCTCTTTCCTAAAACAAACAGCTGGCAAACTGCCCCTCCACCCCTTGCCCTGTTCATAGCTTTGTCCTGCTTATATATTCTCCTAGATATCGCACTGTTTCACACAAAGATTACTCTTCAGCTCCCAATATTGTCAACTATCTGTTCAACATATTCATCAGCGACCTGGACGAGGGGACCGAGTATATCCTCAGCAAGTTTGCTGATGATACCAAACTGGGAGGGGTGGCTGACACCCTGGAGGGCCGTGCTGCCATCCAGCGAGACCTGGACAGGCTGGAGAGCTGGGCAAGGAAGAACCTCATGAGGTTCAACAGGGAAAAGTGTAGGGTCCTGCACCTGGGGAAGAAGAATGTCAGGCACCAATACAGGTTAGGCGTGGACCTGCTGGAGTCAAGTTCTGAAGAGAAAGATCTGGGGGTCCTGGTAGACAGCAAAATGACAATGAGCAAGCAGTGTGCTCTTGTGGCCAGGAAGGCCAACGGAATCCTGGGCTGCATAGGGAAGAGTGTGGCCAGTAGGTCGAGGGAAGTCATTCTCCCCCTCTACTCTGCACTGGGGAGGCCACAACTGGAATACTGCATCCAGTTCTGGGCTCCCCAATTCAAGAGGGATAGGGAACTACTGGAAAGGGTCCAGCGAAGGGCAACGAGGATGATTCAAGGATTGGAGCATCTCCCTTATGAAGAAAGGCTGAGAGAGCTGGGACTCTAGCCTGGAGAAGAGAAGGCTGAGGGGAGACCTTATCAATGCTTATAAGTATCTGAAGGGTGGGTTGAAGGAGGATGGAGCCGGACTCTTTTCAGTGGTTTCCAGTGACAGGACGAGGGGCAACGGGCACAAGCTGGAACAGAGGAGGTTCCACTCAAGTATGAGAAGAAACTTCTTTCCGGTGAGGGTGCCAGAGCCCTGGAACAGGCTGCCCAGGGAGGTTGTGGAGTCCCCTTCTTGGAGATTTTCAAGACCCGCCTGGATGCAGTCCTGAGTAACATGCTCTAACATGCTCTGGGCAATCCTGCTTCAGCCGGGGAGTTGGACTAGATGATCTTTATGGTCCCTTCCAACTCTAAAAATTCAGTGAAATTCAGTGAACTTATTCATAACGGGTCACAGCTGTTCTCAGTCTCCTCAGCTGATCACTTCTGACACCTGTATTTGCATCTTGAAGGATCAACGCTCCTCATCCTGGTTCAAGTAAACAGTGATGTCAAAAATCACAGCCATCTTTCCAAGGACTCCTTCACCTCACTGCGTGTTAAGCCGTAAAAATATCAGCAACTGCTTAAAGAACTACCAACCTGGACAAACTCAGATCTTCAGGGGCTGTGAACTAGTCCACGCATCAGGCTTGGTATATTTATTTAACTTAATCTAAAGGCGGAACATCACTGCCAAACCTATACATTGATCTTTCTACACCTGGCTTCAGCTAGTCATCACTCTGGCCTCAACCTAACCTTTTGCCTGCAGGCCTATTTTTTCCCCTTGATTCCAGATCCTATTCACTGGCAGCCTTTTAAGAGACTAAAGGATAAAGAGGAATTACTTTGAACTTCTTTCAGTGTGGCCCTCTCAGGAGAGGTTTTAAGTCCCACTAGATGTTTGATAGATCCGCTGTCTCACAGATGTCTAGCCACTTCTTTTATCTATGCTGAATTCATAAACGCAGACAAGAAAGCATCTGAAAGTCCCATCTGAAAAGTGCGGAAGAGTTGGCCTGACTCTGCTCCCACTGACACGAACAGACGTTGTATCACTCTTTCCAACAGGAGCCTACAGTTGGGCAAACACCAAAACGCTTCGGAAAATCCAATCCTTAGGCTTTGCCGAACATGGCACGCTACCAGGAGGATTATGTTTGCTGCTAGCGCTGTCTCCCTGCACCCCTTCCAAACAGTTTCTTCTTCCTCTCTTCCACTAAACAACCTCTTCCTGCTTGCTCTCATGGCATACTTTCCACATTACTGAAAAGGAATAAAAACCCCAGTCATTTCCTCTGGCACAGCATTTAATCGTGAAGGATACTACTGCCTCTCTTATAAGAGAATGATTGTACATTGATACATTCATGTCTTGTTTTGCCTCTAGACATGTCAGAGAAATACATCTGTAAGATTGGCTTTGATTTGGATAACCTTTCAGAAGGTTCATATTCTTCCCAAATTCCCTGGATATCTTGCAAAACGAGAATTTCTTGCAGTATTTCAGAAATTTCCATTTGTTATTCCTGCCAAAACCAGCTGAATAATAAAAGTAAAAACATTCAGAAATATGTTTGCAAACCTCTTAAAAAACCCAACATTTAACGTTGAGCTGCAGTTCCTGGAAGAAACAAGAAAAGGTAATCACTTGAATTAGAATAGAGCTTCAAGGTGTGGAGAAGCTTCAGAATTCCTAACGAACCATGAAGTCAAATGCAGAGAGAGATGGGTTACAGCACCCGTATGTAAGATGGAGATGCACAAAATAACCACCTGTTGAGCTTGACTGCGGGTTATTTTAAGCATCTGGGAAAAGCATCTCTATCTCCTGCATCATGAATTCCAGAGAAGAACATGTCACAGCTCCTACCTTCTTGCCCAACAAAGGCACCAAGCAAAGCTCTGACTGTACCACTGCCAGAGGTAACGTCCCTCCATGCAGCAAGGGAGAAGGAGAAACCTGACCTACTGCTGGCTCAATGAGCTTAAATGCTTCCATCTACTCAAATATTTCCATGACTAGGGTTATTAGATATGCTTATTCTGGTATTAGGCGCAAAAGAGTAAATTGTAGAAGATGCTGTACTAGGTGTAGCTATCTAACAATTACTGATAAACAACATAATTTCTATTTCATCGTGTTTAAAAAAAAACCAAAAACAAAACCAACCAACCACCACAGGCATGCTGACTCAAAACCAAAGACACTGCAGCATGCTTTTGAAAATTGCCACGTGAAGTATATACCTCACTGTTTATTAAATGCACACACAGTATCTGTAGATATGCAAAACTTCAGAAGACGGGAGAAAGTATAAATAAGGGCTTCCTGCTAAAATAAACAACCTGACAGAAGGAAAGGGATACCTTCACCTACATGTTTAAGGACTTGTCAAAACGTACACCAAGATTCTTAGAACTAATATGTGGTATTTGTCTAGAAATTTACAGATCTGGAGGGAGGACAAACTACTTCATGATCAATATTCTCCATTATTACCATTCTGTGAATCTGTAATATACAGGCAAAGAAATCCTGCAATGCTTTAATACAACGGATCAAGCTTGAACTTGCATCCATGCTATAGCAAGAGGGTTCTTGCATGCAAGGTATAGTTAAAGTATACATGTTTGGTGCAATGGTAAATTCAGTACTAGACATGAAAAGATGCCTTGCAGTTTATTTGCCAGAGTTTGAGGGTCTTTCCTCTGACGGATTAATCCCATACGTGTTCTACCTTTCCTTCTTTGTAGAGTTTTATATTGCAGCAGTAGATAATAACAAGGACTACCCTTATTTCAGAGAGGGTCAACCTCTCTTGGATGCCCCACAGACAGAAGGGGAAGGGTAACTCTGAAGAAGAGGACACAGAAAGGACACTTAAGAGAGGTCCCCATAACCTGCCTCTCCACTCCCAGGCTACAGGGAGGGTCTAGGGGCAGAGGCTTAACCTTTGACGGTTCTTCCATTGAACCACAAAGATACTCCCTAGAAAGATCAGCAGGTACATATCAAACCTTTCCAAATTCAGTAGAATAAGCCAGGCCAGCCACACAAAAAAGCCAGAATGATACAGATTATCATAAGCTCCATGCTTATGATAATTGGTTTTAAACCAAAATTGACTTCTGTTACCTTAAATTCACTGGACAACTCGAAACCTTGCAAAACATATCTGAACTACCATAGTGTTCACTTCCCTCAAGAAAAAAACAAAACAAAACCCAACCAACAACACAATTCTCTCACATTGAACATCAATAATTCACACACAAAATGTTCTTCAGATAATTTCAAATCTTAAGCTCCCCACAGGCGGCTGAAGTACCTCAGAGACTTATGAACAATAGCCAGGAATTAATTTTATCTATTTTCTTATTCTGATAACAGAAATACAATTTCTCTGCACAGTCAAGCACGCTGTTTATAGCATTCTGCACCTGCACAGAATAGTTTTGGTTGGATGGGACCTTTGAGATCATCGAGTCCAACCAACCTCCTTCTCAGGTCCATCAAGTGCCACTACAAAGTTTCAGTGTATGGTACCAGAGGCAGTGAATCAGGCAACACAGATCACCTGCACTGACTTATTACATTACCCAGGTTGGCAAAAGCAGCAAAGATTGCATTTCTAGTACTCATCGTCTGGTCCAAGCTGCTTTAGAAACATCAGATGGCTAAATTTCCACAGCGCCCTAAAACATGCACGATTCCATTTTAAAACATTTCTCCCGTGTGGCAGAGTATTATGTACATCAAAGCTCTCACTCACTTTGCTCAGTGTTTTCAGAAATACTGAGCAGTAAGTTTCAGCTGATTTCCAGTAAAAGCAATTCCATTTTCAGAGACAGGGCAAAACAAACTGCTTTTCAAAAAAAAAAAAAAAAAAAAATCTTTTTTATGTAACTCATTGAAAAGGATTCCATTTGTTTACCCAAAGCAGCACACAGAAAAAAAAAAAAAAAAAAAGCAGCAGACAAAACTAAAAAGTTTTTTGTTTGACCTTAAAAATAAAAATTAGCCATGGATTGCAAGACAGAAAAGTCACCTTAAGAGAACTGCAAAAGCTGCATATTTCTTTTAATTAATAGGTAACTTTAAGTATCTTTTAGACTCTTCACTATTAAAAAAAAAAGTTAAATAGTTTGTATGCCACTGAACAATGACAAAACATAGCTTCTTTTAATTAAAATGCAATAATGCTTTCTAGTTCTGTTGTTCTGTTTCTTGCACCACTGATGTGCTTCATAGGTATCTCCCCATAAGAAAAATCACTATTTTATAATTGCAACCAACTGTTTCATTATTCCCTAAGAAATGTTTTGCACAGATTATTCTTTGCTCAGCTCTGTAGTTCAAAGCAGTAAACTATTGTTCAGGAGGTAGCCAATGCCCAAGAAGCTGCATCCTGTGTTTCATAAAATCAATAGAAAGATTGCATTTAATGTCGACAAGTATTGGAATGGGGTTCAATATAGGGCACACTTAAATAGCACGCAAGTAGAGTCTATAAGAAACCCCGAAGTCACTGGGCATACCTGTTATTCCAATCGCTGCTTAAAAGCTTGTACTGCTCCCCATGAGACTGTTGGATACAAACGCTGGAAGTGTCATTTGCTGTGTACCTCAGCTCCAGCACAGCACGAGACGGCAAGGCGACAAACAGCATTTTCTTATTCTGGTGTTGACCACAGGCTCATCTTTCACGTGACGTATTCAAAAGAAAATATGTAAATTGTGCCGTTGGGACTCCCACTGATCTCATGTTTTACCTATTAGCTATGGAATCAGGTCATCAAATATACTACGCTTGACAACTTGCAAAGCTTCCTACAGACTGGATTACACCAGGTCAGCACCGAGTGACTACCTTGAGCAGACCCAAGCTATGCCGTCGTGGATTTGCTTTTTTTTTTTTTTTTTTTTTTTTTTTTGTTCAAGAACAATCGTATTTGCACGCCGTTAGCTACGCTTCCGCTATTGCTTTCTGACCGAGAAGTTAACGTAATCCGACAGCCTACATGAGGAAAATCACATGCAAGTTTTCGGGGTCGCGCTGTTCGTTTTTAACACCCGCACGTCATCGGTGCGTAGACGCTACAGCCGCTTTGCTGCTTTATTTGCTCAACACTCACTCCTTATTTTTGCAGAACCCACAGCTTTAAGCGCCACTTTTGTAGCACGCTTCCAAAATGGTTACCAACTCTTGCAGAATCAGCGCACGAGCACAGCAAACCACGAAGCTGAGAACCGAGTAAGATTTATTTCTCAATGAACGAAAGAAAATATTTTCACTAGAAAAACTTTAAAAGACCAGTGCTTCTGTCTCGATCTGTTTGTTTTGTGCGCAGAAAAGACTGCGAGAAAAATCACTTAATTAAACCCAACTCATTGCTCACCGTACAGAGACCTCCCACGTAAATATACCAGACAGCAAAACAGTTATGCCTATAGCAGAGAGAGTTTTCACTGAGCTATCCTAGTTAGGATCCACCGGCCATGAACAGATAAGCTACCCAACATAGAAACCATTGCCTTGGCTTTAGAGAGACAGACTGGTGAACTGAGTTTGCCCCACTGGAGACCTTCAGGCCTCCTGTGCTACTACACCACAGTGCTGCCAACCTGTATTCTGTAGAGGGAAAGCTACCTTCAAGCTCAGGATGGACAATTTGCTCCTGAAGCCCACTTTGAGGGGGGAGCAAGTTCTAGATAGATTGGATCATCGGGCCAAAATCAACGGTATGAGTTTCAACAAGGGCAAGTGCCAGGTTCTGCACTTGGGCCACAACAACCCCGTGCATTGCTACAGGCTTGCGGAAACGTGGCTGGAAAGCTGCCTGGAAGAAAGAGACCTGGGGGTTCTAACTGACAAGCGGCTGAATACGAGCCGGCAGTGTGCCCAGGTGGCCAAGAAAGCCAATGGCATCCTGGCTTGTATTAGAAATAGCGTGACCAGCAGAAGCAGGGAGGTGATTGTCCCCCTGTACTCAGCACTGGTGAGGCCACACCTGGAGTATTGTGTCCAGTTTTGGGCACCTCAATCCAAGAGAGATATCGAGGTGCTGGAGCGAGTGCAGAGGAGGACAACAAAGCTGGTGAAGGGCCTGGAAAACAAATCCTATGAAGAGCGGTTGAAGGAGCTGGGACTGTTTAGTATGAGGAAGAGGAGGCTGAGGGGAGACCTCATCACTCTCTACAACTACTTGAAAGGACACTGTAGAGAGGTTGGTGCTGGTCTCTTCGCACAGGTAACTAATGACAGAACGAGAGGGAACGGCTTCAAGCTCCAGCAGGGTAGGTTTAGACTGAACATTAGGAAAGAATTTTTCACAGAAAGAGTGGTCGGGCATTGGAACAGGCTGCCCAGGGAGGGGGTTGAGTCACCATCCCTGGATGTGTTTAAGAGCCGTTTAGATGTGGTGTTGGGGGATATGGTGTAGGGGAGAACTTTGTAGTGTAGGGTAGATGGTTGGACTCGATGATCCCAAGGGTCTCCTCCAACCTGGACGATTCTATGATTCTATGAGTTAAAAAAAAAAACAAAAAACAAACCACACAACAACAAAACCAACACAATCAACACGCAAGATCCCAGGGAGCAAACAAACTTAATTTGAACCATCTTTATTTCTTGCCTGTTTGAGGATCTGGTCAGGAGCAAGGGGGGAGGCATAATTAGGGCAATCTAACAGTTCTTCATAACACAGCCTGCAGATAGCATAACACAAGGTACTGCCCCTAGCTGACCTATATGGAAAAATTAGGAAGTTTAAATCCTCAAAATCATTTGAGCCACCTGTGCATTTCCCCCAAGGAACAAGACTGTAAGCCTGGTTTAATGAAAAAAATTCACCCACAACTTTGACGAACTTTGCTCTGAAATATTTAATTATGTGGGTTTTTTTCATATAACTGAACCGCTTCTTATTTGGGGGGGGATTCATTTGGGAGATGTTTTCTGTTGGAGGGACAAGGGAATTTCCAACACTCAAATGTTTATAATCTACAATTTAGTTTCTAAATACAGTTTCAACAAATAAATGAGAGAAGCCAAACATGACATACTATTCTGATAAACACTGTTTATTGCTGCTTCTTCCGTTTTATTTCATTATGGACAAACAACACTAAATAGCGAAAACAAAAAGGTTATGACACATGCCAATGAAACCCAGGAAATTTGAAGCTGACAGCTATTGAAATATCTGTCCCAAGTTAATTCCACTCCTCTTCCTTTTTTTATAAATACACCCTGGAACTGACAATGTTAGCCTCAACCAAGCTTCCTGGCTTGGGTCTCAGTCTCTGTAACTTTTAAGTCACATAAACACAGGTCATCCTTCCTGTTCTCATTTTGCTCTTCTTGATCCTCCTTCAGGGGACAATTGTTCCCTCTCCCTATAACCTTTCTCTCTGATAACCACCTCAAGTACCTCCATCATCTTAATGCTCCTCCTTCTGTCACTGCTGACTTGCAATTTATCAACAATGCAAAGGTTACTGCTGTTTTCCTGGCCCTCTTCCCTTTTTCCATCAGGTTGTCCATCTCTAGCTCTCCTCTCTCACTGTGTATCCTGACCAGCCCCAGTCTCTCCTACCCCAGCCCTTACACCCACCTTATCCTCACTCTTGCAGCTGAACTCCCTGGGGATGAAACCCCGTTCTAGGTGGACCTGTTTTGGCGGGGGGGGTTGGACTAGATGATCTCCAGAGGTCTCTTGCAACTCCATATCATTCTGTGATTCTGTGACTTTGCTAGCTTTCTTCCCCAGCTTTCCTCACTCTACCTATAAGTTTTCCACAGAATCGTAGAATTGTCTAGGTTGGAAGGGACCTTCAAGATCATCTAGTCCAACCGTCAACCTAACTCTGATTAAAAAACAAAACAAAAGAAACACTAACCCATCACTAAAACATGTTACTGAGCTCTATGTCAACCATCCACCAACCCAATTCTCTTCACATTTTGCAGTTTTAACTATTTTGTACTTCCTGCTAAAGCTCTTCTCCTTTTCTACCCCTTTCTCCATAGCCATCTGCATAAGGATCCTGCAAAGACAGATGTGTTTCATATTGCACACCAACTCCAAGATCTGGCATTTCACACAGGTTTGAGCAGCCTTCTCATCCCTCCCCCTTCTTCCTACATCACATTTGTATTTGAGAAGGTGGTCTAAGATTGTCACCCCAATAACTCACCTATCTGCTTCTGTCCTCAAGTCCCTCGAAAGACCAGGACACACACAGTCCCATATATAAAGAGGCGGGTATTGATGCTACAGCTGCTAACTGAGCCTTACAGCAAAGAGAAAGGCTTAAAGCCTCTCCCAGGCTGTCTTCATCCAGACAAGGAAGAAAGAAGGTCCTGCCCCTCCCTAGATTTTTAGGGTGAGCAATTTTTCCTTCTCCGTCCAACCTCTTTTTGAACCCCCAGCGGTACAGAGAATATCATCATTGCCAGACAGTCACATCAAGACCCACTTGATTGCTATTAAAAGTTTCTCTTTCCTTGATGGATTTATGAGTTCATAGAAACGACTAGCAGGGGAACTCCTGAGGAAGAAAGTGTGGGTGTTTAATTCTCCACTATTAGTTTACTCGTGTAAACAATGTGTTTTCTTTCTCCTCTCTCCTGGGACAAAGCGTTTTGAAATAAGAAAATAAACCTCATTTGGTGAAATGGTGAAACTGGGTGAAAGTACTAACAACAGCAGACCATTCTGAAGTAAAACACATTGGTGACTCCACAACATTTGCTGTATTGGGGGCTACTCTGTACACAGGTCAAATATAGAGGTTTTTAGTGTCAGGTTTTTTTTCCCCCCTTTCTAATGTGAATCAAATGCGTTCAAGCCCAGAAAGTGAGGCAGCAGTCAGACGACCAGATATTGTCTAGGTTTAATTCTTGCTGACACACTGATACCAGAAAATTCCCATGACTGCTAACAACAAACATTGGCAATCATCGTGTACGGGGAGCTGGGGCTAAACATACAGCGACACAGGTTTTCTTGGTCCTTTTACAAATGAAAAAATAAATTGTTTGAGTAACAGCTAACAGAAATTCCATCATTCTTTTTCTGTAAATAATAAAGGGAAAGCTGCCAATGGGTGAAAATAGCTCTTGTGGTTACATACCACAGTTTCAAGACTTAACACGGCATTATTTTATTGATTCTACATCTGGTGCCAGTTATTTTTATACAGCTTCTTTGTATAAATTCAGCGACATGAAAAAAACCTTCACCAAAGTCTACCAACAGCTCTTGAAAAAAAACACCAACAAGTTCATTTCTCTCTATTCTTCCGTACCTCAGCTATGATGCGTCACAAACACAAATCCACATCTCTGAGGAGCCCCAAATCTCTCCAGTGAGTAACCTGAGCCGCTGTGACTGAGCTATGGGGAACTCAATCCACCCCGAAAACTCGTTCTCTCTTTCCCATTCTGCCTTCTTTCCAAAACAACAGCACCAAAAGTCAAATCAAGGAAGAAGTAAACATCTTCCTTTTACAGTTCATGGACCATGACCTCACATGGGTAGGATCTCCTCCTTACTTGTGAAGTCCTACCCCGGCCCCTACCGGAGAAGGTGAACACGAACAGTGCCCAGCATGGAGCTGGTATCAGCTTCTTCCAAAGACAGAAATCAAACATGCTCCATTACTTCCCCCAAGGCACGGGAGAACTGAAGCTGCACAGAGAGACCTTGCAGAGGCCAGCACCCAACTGCCCTCGGGCATTTGATGCCGAGTACCCCTTGACAACCAGGAAAACACAAGCCTAGAGGGACTGCTGGTCCACTTTGCCCATCCTCTCCCTCACCACCCCAGAGGGGCTGTTACAATCAGCTGGGCTTCCTAAAGCTGCTACTGGCAAAGCTCTTCTGCTTGCCTTTATGACCCAAAGTCTAACAGAACCAGCTGCTGTCAGCCTGACTGCATTCAGCTCGTATTTTCTACGGTTATTCTTAGCTTGAAGGGCTAAACCCCATTTCCCGCCCCGCCCCCCCCCCCCTTCTCCCTTCTGATAAAAGTTATATTCTGCAGAATACAACCAGTGGTCCCTCTTGTCCAGAGAATTTATTGTTCGGCAATGCGTACTAGAAAGAGACCCAGACTGTAACCCAGCTTTAAAAACATCTAAATAATTTTTCACACTGCAATTCCATTTCTCTTTCCATGTTTTGCCCATCCTGCCAGTGACACGTCAAAGCTTTGTCCTTAATCATTTTTCACAGAATGATACAGGGTTGGGAAGGGACCTCTGGAGATCATCTAGTCCAACCCCCCTGCCAAAGCAGGTTCACCCAGAGCAGGTTGCACAGGAATGTGTCCAGGCGGGTTTTGGATGTCTCCAGAGAAGGGGACTCCACCACCTCCCTGGGCAGCCTCTTCCACTGCTCTGCCACCCTCAAAGTGAAAAAAGACCGGCCCTGTCCTCTTGACACCCTCCCTTTAAGTATTTATAAGCATTGATCAAATCCCCCCTCAGTCTCCTCTTCTCTAGACTAAGAAGACCCAAGTCCCTCAGCCTCTCCCTGTAAGAGATGCTCCAGGCCCCTCATCATCCTTGTAGCCCTCTGCTACAAAGAACTGGACCCAGTGCTCCAGATGGGGCCTCACCAGGGCAGAGCAGAGGGGCAGGATGACCTCCTCGACCTGCTGGTCACACTCTTCCTGATGCACCCCAGGATGCCATTGGCCTTCTTGGCCACAAGGGCACATTGTTGGCTCATGGTCATCCTATTGTCCACCAGGACTCCTAGGTCTTTCTCCTCAGAGCTGCTCTCCAGCAGGTCAGCCCCCAACCTGTACTGGCGCATGAGGTTATTTCTCCCCAAAATTTCTACTAGTTATTTCTACTACCGTTTCCTCGTACGGCACCGAACACTGACTACCCCCTGCTATCAGCACTGCAGAATTCAGCAGCAACAGCTACTTGTCTGAAGCCTGCATGTTCAGTGAACATCTCTCAGAAACACATTCCAAGCCCACAAGCACTTTCAAACAGCTGCCGTGCTTCTTCGCAGCTTGTCACAAAAAAAAAGCATCTCTCTTCAATCTCCTCAAGTGCATAAATTCACACAGAAACATACCTATCCCTGCACTCACACATTCCATACCCACATACAAATTACACTGACACCACCGTATCATATTCAGGACCGGAACAATTTAAATTTGCCATTTCATAAAGACCAAGGCTGAAACTTAAGAGACTACCTCTGGAAATGATAACTTAGCCATTTTCCAACAACCCAAGACGTTTATGTCTAGCCTTGGGAGGTCTGGCATTTAAATGATGATCATCTTATGTGCAATTCAGAATTAGCCTACCCATCCACAACACAGACCCAAGGACTCAAGAGACTAGAATCATAGAATATCGGGTTGGAAGGGACCTCAAAAGCACCCAGTCCAACCTTTCTTGGCAAAAAGCACAGTCTAGACAAGATGGCCCAGCACCCTGTCCAGCCATCTCTTAAAAGTGGCCCCACTTCCCTGGGGAGATTATACCAGTGGGTGATTGTTCTCATTGGGAAGAAGTTTCCTAGTGTCCATTCGGAATTCCCCTAGGAGTAATTTGTACCCATTAGTCCTGGTCTTTTCCATGTGACTCCTTGTAAAAAGGGAGTCTCCATCTTCTCTGTAGCCACCCTTTAAATGCTGGAACATGAGGATAAGGTTTCCCCTAAGCCTTCTTTTCTCAAGGCTGAACAAACCCAATTCTCTCAGCCTTTCTTGATATGACAGGCTTCCCAGTCCCTTGATCATCTTGGTGGCCCTTCTCTGGACCCTCTCCAGCCTGTCCACCTCTTTTTTTGTATAGCAGGGACCAAAACCAAACACAGTAGAGTGGAACTGACTCCAGTGCGGGTACTTTGCTGAACTGGATCTGAGAGAGGAAGGTCTAAGGCCTTCCTGGCGTTAATGACTGCTTGAAAGGCAGGGAAAAGATGCTAGCCTAGAAGTGGGTTTAAGTAGCCATGCAAATAACCATATTGCCTTTAATCAAAAGCTGGCAAGCTTGAGACTAAAAAGCTATCAATGACAACTAGACTTCTATGCTAACCACCAGGCAGCGGATGAATAAAAGCAAGGGATTCCATAAAATGCTGAAAGAGTCACCCTACAGGCATCATACATAATGAACTTCGCCAAAACCTTCCGTGAGCTGTCCTTCTTTGGAGATTGACTAAATAGGGCTTTACAGATGTCAGGGGTAGTGTATTCAACCTGTAAGTTGCTAGACTTGGCGCTTTAATTTTGTCAGGACCTTTAACCACAGTTCCAAGAGTTAAATGTCATCTGTTGGCCTGGGCTGCATGAGTGCTCATTTAACAGAGCAAGTCAATTAGAAAAAGCACAAACTGATGTCAATTATAAAAGCACTGACAAAGAAAGAAAAACCGACGCGCCACTCAGCTGAAATTATACATATACAAAGTATAAACACCTTGCTGAATGGAAAGCTCACCGAGCATGAGCCGAACCTATGATCTCCCTTCCTTAGATTTGTTGTCATTTTAACGAATGACACCGGACTCCAGCACAATGCTCCAAATGAAGATTTCTGCTAGTGAAATAAAGGCTACCTTCCCGTTCTGTTGGGCCCAAAGGACACGCTCCACCTTGACACAGAGGAAACACCAGTAACCAGTGTCACAAACCCGTCCCTGCCTAGAAAGGAAACACCCTCACGGACAGGACTGCGCAGGGAACGCGACCTCTCCACACGTGGGAACTGGGCGACCCAACAGAATAAAAACCCAAGGAATCTTCCCATCACAACGGATGCATTGCATCCTAGCGGGAGTTTTAACCTCACTGATAAACACATGCCTTTGTTTGCAAAGGAAAAGGCGGTATGAAACAATTTGTTGATACTAAGACTTGGTTCAATGCACTACTTCCAAGTTAGTGTCTCCCTCCAGCAATCCTCAGTTTTACGTTCCATACTCCAGGGGCGCAACCAAAAGCCTACCAGGAACGTTATTATTAGATGATCAACATTAGAACTTACAATGTTCTAGCCATTATTAGAACATTATTAATAACCATTGAAAGACAACTATCACCTACTGTCTGTTCTTAAAACGTGTAAAACAACTTTAAGTGCCTTTAAGCAAAACAGAGAATACTATAAAAGCAACACACAGAGCATCAGTGGAACTGACACAATATTATGTATTCCTTGGCCTGAAATAAACCTTAAATAAAAGGCTGAACGTAGACGTAGCTCTCAGGCTGTGATACTAAAGAAAAGAGTATGCCTCCAGCTCACTATGGAGTAGTAAACGCAATGGTTCTCACGTCTAGAATACGGCATGGCAAGCAGCAGACTACCAGCAGTAGAGGAAGATGCCCAGAGGGTGTACACACGCCAGCATACTATCTTTAACAAAAAAAAAAAAAAAACATACAAGACAGAGCTAGAACACTTCTCTGGCTCCCAGAGCTGTTTTTAACCATATGGGAAATAAAGCATAAGCGATAGCTAACATATGCCCCGGCATTTATGAAATACCAAGGGATGAAATAATGTTTTTCATATAGACATCAAAAAATGAATCCGCACTATAACAAACCAAATATTTATCTTGGCAGATGATATCTTCTAGGAAAAAATATTGCAATAAAGTTAAATATTTTAATACTGCAAAACAAATGCTGAAAATATCTTTGTGGGAAGTTCCTGCCAAAATGGATGAGCTGTGCTTTTATCAGTGCAGCAAACACAAACTAAGAATTTTTACAGAACCATCAAACAGAAAATCTGAATTAATCAAAGGAAAGCTAGCTGCTCACTTGATGGTGAGTCTTCATTTTTCTCTGATCAAACAAGACAAAAAAAATCCAGGCAACGCAGTTTGCAGAGTTGCATATACTACATAAAGCGAAGACCACTGACACAAGTTACAACTGAGGCTTTCCGCCTAACTCCTTGTGACAAGTTGGTAAGACTCAAACATTGCTGCTGTGCAGTAGCTTTTGTTCACTGTTCTACTGCATTAAAAGCTGTTGGATTCTACCCCACTTTAAAGCAGGGCCACACTATTTCTCACATGGGAAGGATGGCTCCTTTCTGGAACACGGGAGACGGGGTAGCAGACTCTTGACTGACAGTCGTAATTGACTTCACTAAACGGTTTTACAAGTCTGACATATTTAACTAGTGGAAAAGTTTACTCAAGGCTCAAAGGTAACTTTCATAGAATCATAGAATGGTTAGAGTTGGAAGGGACCTTAAAGATCATCCAGTTCCAACCCCCCTGCCATGGGCAGGGACACCTCCCACTAGACCAGGTTGCTCAAAGCCCCATCCAGCCTGGCCTTGAACACCTCCAGGGATGGGGCATCCACAGCTTCCCTGGGCAACCTGTTCCAGTGCCTCACCACCCTCACAGGAAAGAATTTCCTCCTAAGATCTCATCTAAATCTCCCCTCTTCCAATTTAAAACCATTACCCCTTGTCCTGTCACTACACTTCCTGACAAAGAGTCCCTCTCCGGCTCTCCTGTAGGCTCCCTTCAGATACTGGAAGGCTGCTATAATTATTTAAAAGCAGTTTAAGATGACTTCAGTAGCAACTCCCAGGTCTAAGAAACAGGTTTTCAGAGAAACACTTCAGGATGAGTTTTACTGCAGCTATTGTTTAAGTGAATCAAGTTCAAACTACAAGCAGTAGAAGTCATAGGACTGAAAATCCACATTTTCTACTCACACCTCCCAAAACTGAACTCTTGTCAACTTCTAAAACAAACACTTTTAAACAGCTGTCTCTAGATGGATCCTAGTAAAGCCTATGTACCAAGTTGGGGTTATACTGTGGCACATGGGCAGACACAATTTAAATAGTCCAGAGCACCCTGAAAATTCCCACCCAGGCAAACCAAACAGGTGTGGCCCATAGCAAACACACTGCAAGAACCCTGGCTTCGTTCTCCCAAGCTATTTAAAGTGTCCAAATTACGATTTTTCATCTTGCATTAACTACTGTCAACTTTGTGAAGAAATTAATTTTTTTTTTTTTAAATCCTCAGCCGTAGCTAAAATAGCTTATTACGACGCTTTACTGAGTGTTGGCATCTCATAGGTGCCAATATCTAACTGTTTTCTTAAGAAATTACAGTCTCAGCAAGTTATACATCACAAAGCATGCCAAGGTCCCAGCTGGCAAGAGGATGCATGTTTATTTTTGTGAGGGTTATGGTTCTGTTTTGTGGTTATATAAAAAAAAAAAAAAGAGAGAAATCAAGTTTAAGAGAACTTAACATCTTTGCAAAACGTGGTGAGCGGTTTCCCCCAAAGCAGACCCAAAACTGGCAGCAGGTATACCCAGACCTCAGTCTGGGCCATATTTAATTCTTGAGTTAAAATTAACACAAGGCTCACTTACAGCATTAGCATGAAGCTTAAGTAAAAGGCAGCACCTTGCCACATCGGCCCAGGTTGAGCTGGGAAACAAGAGCTTGCAATTCATAGAATCATAGAATGATTAGAGTTGGAAGGGACCTTAAAGATCATCCAGTTCCAACCCCCCTGCCATGGGCAGGGACACCTCCACTAGACCAGGTTGCTCAAAGCTCCATCCAGCCTGGCCTTGAACACCTCCAGGGATGGGGCAGCCACAGCTTCCCTGGGCAACCTGTTCCAGTGCCTCACCACCCTCACAGCAAAGAATTTCCTCCTAATATCTCATCTAAATCTCCCCTCTTCCAGTTTAAAACCATTACCCCTTGTCCTGTCACTACACTTCCTGACAAAGAGTCCCTCTCCGGCTCTCCTGTAGGCTCCCTTCAGATATTGGAAGGCTGCTCTGAGGTCTCCCCGGAGCCTTCTCTTCTCCAGGCTGAACAACCCCAGCTCTCTCAGCCTGTCTTCATAGGGGAGGTGCTCCATCCCTCTGATCATCTTCGTGGCCCTCTGCTGGACCCGTTCCAACACGTCCATGTCCTTCCTGTGTTGAGGACTCCAGAGCTGGACACAGTACTCCAGGTGGGGTCTCACAAGCGCATTGCTCCACAGAGAAGAAACTGGCCCGTGCCAGAGCATTTCCCAGGCAGAGTCCACACATCTGCAGGGCAGGAAGGTAAAAGAGGCTACTCTTCTACAGTAAATAACATTTCTCCACCCACTGACTCAAGTGTGCTGCTCCGATCGCACATTCGGACCTGCTTTCTGCCATCCTTATGTGCTCCACAGCTCCAGGTCTCCAGCTGGACCAGTGAGCTCAGGGAGGAACACAGTCAGGTTAGTCAAGCAAGTATTTCCATTGCTTTCCACACTTTCATTCTCAAATGTATTTAAATACATATTTTGGCGTATGCTCAAAAAGTATGCCATTAAGAGAAACTACTAAGCAAAGGATTAGGAGGAAGACAAGGCTATGGATCCACAGGCAAGTTAAGAAAGGGAATATCAGCACATGTAATACACATCATGCACGAAAGGAAAACCAGTGAGACTTTGGGTTACTTTCATGTTGGAAGTATGTTTCAACAAAGTCAGGGTCAAAGAGCCCTGGAGTTAGTTACTGGAAAGCACGGATTTGTGTTCAGCAAATATAAACTAGAAGCCAAAGACATCATTTCGGATGAAAAAAAAAAAACAAAACAGTAAGAGATCCATTTGAAAGTCAAAAAAGTTTTTGTTTTTTCTTTTCCTTTACAAGCCACTTGTGAGACCAAGTTTAAAGCACTGTGTTTGGTCCTGGGCATTTGGCCAGATGACATTCACATTCTGGAGCTGGTAGAGTGAGGAACAAGAATAGCTTTTTTTTTTTTTTTGCCTTTTTTTTTTTTTCAGGAAAGTCCCTCAGAATAAAGTTGTATCTGTCTCTAAGCCTATATACATGAGGACTGGGGGAGATGACTGTTAGCATCCCTCACCAGAGGGAATTGGCAGTGCTCCACCGGTTGTAACGAAGCAGTAGTAAATTGCAGCTAAGGATTTGTCCCTTATTTTTCAAATACCGTACAAAATGATTATTCAGTGCTTTCAGACTTTTCAGAACTCAGGAAGACAACACCTGCTTATGTGCAAAGCAGGGCTTTCACTCTTCAGCAACAAGTCACAGGTAAGACATCTTCCAAGAACTTCCATTTAAAAAGCTATCTTGGAAACCCTCTTCCAAGATTGGGGGGGGAAAAAAAAAAAAATGCACTTTCTTTGCCTCATCCTACCCTCTTGATACACATCGTCTTCACAGAACCCTCCATGGTGCAGCATCATTTACAATCTTGTCATACAACAATACAAATGGGTTCACCAATTCCAAACATCATATGACAATTAAATATCACAGAATTCCTGCCAGAGGACTGGTAGAACTCCAGTAACTTCCTTTTGCTACTTTCACTCTACCTTGGCGAGACCTTCATACTCCTCTCCCACATCCACACTGATGGTAGAATCCCTACCAGCTCCAAAGAGAACATGGCATTAATGCTCAGTAACTTTCTGAGCTGATCGTTTAGAACGGCATTTCCAGAAATACAGAATGAACCTACCCAGAGAACATGGCTGCAACTCCACCATTCTCTTCCTTTACGTGCAACTTCTCTCTGCTTATCTCAAGGCAGAAAACAAAAACCACCGAAAATCCATACCTGCTTTATCAGCCAGCTTCTTTTCAAAAGCATCACAGTCGTCAGATGGCCATTTTCAAATAATTGCAAATCAAACTAACTTAGACTGGATAGCAGACCCCAAAAAATTAAATAATATATTTGCCAACCTCTTACGCGTGCAACGAATGGATATACTATCAGTCTTGCAATTACAAGACAATCAATTTTAGTCGCTTTTCTTAGAGAACACTTTTAAATCTTTCTGCAAACTTTCAGTAAATGATACGCGAGAAAAAATAACCAAATTGGACAGAAATATGGCTTTAGCCATCCTGCAAAATTTTTGGTTTTATTTAAAAGAGTTAGGCATGGGCTTTACATATGTAGGCTCATAAGAACTACAAAAGGCAACCAAAAGTTTCATGGATAAGATCAAGCTCTCGGGGCCCAACTCAGCATTCACGAACAATAGCGCAAATTCAGGAGCAAGTCCCTTGAAGTTAACAGAGCAAGTATAAAACTTACTGTCAAGAGAGGAGAACGAGGCCTGACCTCCTTCCACTGAAGAATGATCCTCGTGAACTACGGACTTTCCAAGCGTTAGAGATCCTGGGAATGCTATGAGATATTACTCTGCTTTTTGTTTTGCCTGAAAACCTTAGGCAACAACACTTGGCTGAAAAAAGGCAGTTACTAACACTTCTGTGCTGAGACTTCTGTCCTGACCTTCTCCTGCCTCCTCAGGCACCAGGTGTGGGTTTCGGGGTAACCCCCCTGCCCACCACTAAGCCAAAGAGCTCCTCTCTTGGTCACCAGCCCCTTCACCAGCCGCCTCCTCCTCCTCACCCAGCCAAGACACCCTACCAACCTCCTTCTCAGCCAAGACACCCTACCAACAGGAAAGGCAGACCAGCCCTGCTTCCACAAGAAGGACGTCAAAGAGGAGGTTGGACCAGAGCTGCTGGAGGGATGGAGCCAGTCTGGAGCCCACCATGCCTGCCCACACCACAGGGACCTCTCTTCACAAGTGCTGCTGTAACTGGGTCAAGCCGTGCAGTGCCCGGATGAGGAAAGGACTTGTGCTTCCACACTGTATAAACCTTTGTCTCCATCTCGCCAACCACATAGAATTGTCTAGGTTGGAAGCGACCTTTCAGATATCGGGTCCAACCACATCATCAGCTGGGAGAGAGGGTGCTTTTCAGGGCAGGAGGTCCAGTGTGGAGGCAGCCATGGGCTAAGACTTGCCACGATGCTCGGTAATGTCCTTCATTACCTTTCATTTCAGCAGAAGCGTTGCAGAAGAAGGTGGCAGAGGAAAGACTGCATGTGTTTGTCTTGGTCTACCTACAAGAGGCCCTCTAAACCAAATTAACACAGGCTGGGTTATAGAATAGAACGTCCCCCCTGTCAGGTAAGTATCACACAGGGCCCAGACCCAAAGCAGGATCAGATCACATAAGCACTTCAGACCCCACAGCCAAGAACACAAAGCAGTAGCAGCCGCCCTTCCACAAACAAACCGTGTCACACCTCACAGCAGCCGAGAGACAAAGAAAGTTCCATGTCCTCGCCAGCCCTTTCTCCTTTGTCCTGCTCAAACTGCAAATACTCAGCCTCCTGAACAAGTATGGTAGGCTGAGCCAACGTGCTGTCACCCAGGATAACTGCAGGTGGTAAAGCCTCAAATAAAACTAATAACCACAAGTAGTCCTATTCTAGGTCATAAGCACCATAAATGCTAAGACGTGGATGCGACATCCTTTCCAGTTCCCAGTAACATGCTCCATAAGAAGATACAGAACAACCGTATTGCATTAAGTGTCTTGCTGGAGCATTTTGTGTGTCAGGAATAATTTCATTTTCAATGTTCCAAACTAAGACACGTATGGGAAAATAGAGCCTCATATCATACAATCACAGAATGGTTAGAGTTGGAAGGGACCTTAAAGATCATGGAGTTCCAACCCCCCTGCCATGGGCAGGGACACCTCCACTAGAGCAGGTTGCTCAAAGCCCCATCCAGCCTGGCCTTGAACACTTCCAGGGATGCGGCATCCACAGCTTCCTTGGGCAACCTGTTCCAGTGCCTCACCACTCTCACAGGAAAGAATTTCCTCCTAATATCTCATCTAAATCTCCCCTCTTCCAGTTTAAAACCATTACCCCTTGTCCTGTCACTACATCTCCTGACAAAGAGTCCCTCTCCGGCTCTCCTGTAGGCTCCCTTCAGATATTGGAAGGCTGCTCTGAGGTCTCCCCGGAGCCTTCTCTTCTCCAGGCTGAACAACCCCAGCTCTCTCAGCCTGTCTTCATAGGGGAGGTGCTCCATCCCTCTGATCATCTTCGTGACCCTCCACTGGACCCATTCCAACAGGTCCATGTCCTTCCTGTGTTGAGGGCTCCAAAGCTGGACACAGTACTCCAGGTGGGGTCTCACGAGCGCAGAGTAGAGGGGTAGAATCCCTTCCCTCGCCCTGCTGGCCACATTTCTCTTGATGCAGCCCAGGATGCAGTTGGCTTTCTGGGCTGCCAGTGCACATTGCCGGCTCATGTTGAGCTTCTCATCCACCAACACCCCCAAGTCCTTCTCCTCAGGGCTGCTCTCCAGCCATTTTCCGCCCAACCTGTATTTGTGCCTGGGATTGCCACGTCCCAGGTGCAGGACCCTGCACTTGGCCTGGTTGAGCTTCATGTGGTTATCCACGCCGTCCCTGCTACAGCATCTCAGTGTTTTGTCACACAATGACCCAACTTAACAGAGGGTGCCAAATGCCTAGTTACGCTTCCATCGCCTCTCCCGATACACCCTACCAACCCAAGGATACGTGACTCGAACAAAACAAACAGTTTAACTGGTGACACTTGACTCTGCTTAGCATTTTCTCCAAGCAACTCCTAAGTAAGGAACTTTAGAGGGTTTTTTTGAGACACATCTTGACACATGTCCAATTACAGATTAGAGGTAGGTAAACCTCTTATTTTCGAGATCTGGAAGGTATGCCAAGTATTTAGAGCCACGGGCCAGTCCTGCACAACCACGGAGGCTGCAATACACATGACCACAGAACCGGTTTTCTGGATGTTGCTCCACTCCGTGCTTGAAGTCACTACGTCTGCAAGGTAGGACGACAAATTTGCTGTTGACCCCCTTTCAGCCCCTCAATGATCCTACAGGGCTCTTAAGCCGTGCTAGCAGTTTGGTAACACGTTAAGAAAAGGGCTGAGGTGATATCTATGTCATACAGTACTCTATCAACTCTCCCCGGCCGGTGGGAGAGGAATTATATCACTTATCACCACGATGTGACAGCTACGTTGTCCTAGTAGATAGCAATTAAAGAGCTTGTTATCTTGACAGCATTGTTCTGCTCCCCCCCCCCCCCCAAAAAAAAAGCAGTGTGAAAAATGTGAAAAATTCACCTTTGTGAAAAATTCCATCACCACAGTATTCATTCGGTGCCTTTGTAACTACTCTGTTTGATCTATCTTTAGAAACAATCCGAAAATGCCCCTGAGCCTTAAGCAAAAGAGCTATTCGTCTTCCACATCAGATATACTCGAGAACAACAGGAGCCAACTTTCCCGGTCCCGTTAGCCACCCATCTAAACCCTCCCACGCTATATTATGCTTCAGGGAGCTAGGGAGGAGGGACGCTGGGGCAGTTTCACACAGAGACCACGACCGCACCTCCCAGCGGGGCCTCGGAGCCGGAGCACGGGACACCGGAGTTGGCTGGGAGCGCAACTGGGCGACAGAGCAACCCACCAAAACTCAGCCACGAGAGCCCCCAACACACCTTACCCCGCCGTGCCAGGAGCAGAGGCTGCCAGCAGACCCCCCGGCCAGCACGGCCTCACGCAAGAGGATTTGAACTTCCGAACAAAATTTTAAAAATGCCCCCCAAAACCCCTCACAGTTGGGCCACCTGCACTCTGAATAGCGGAGATTACGCATTCCCGGGGTTGCGCCTTGTTCAGCACAAAACTTTCGTCGAGCCACCACAAGTTTTTCAAGCAGCCTCAAAATCCTGAAGCAGAACAGGAGCGATTTCTCAGCCCAGACTAGTATTTACATTCGCTGTCCTTTTAAAGCCTTAGCCAGAGAGGAAACCCACACGGCAGCTACTGCACAACCCGGTCTTGACAGATACCAGGGATACCTCACCCTGAGAGACCATTTCCAAGGGTATTCTCTGATCCCGAACCTGGTGAGGGGCAAAACCAAAACATCCGAACACTTACAAGTTCGCCAAATATAAAGAGTCTGAAAAGCACACAAATCCCTTGAAGCAAAAAAAAAAGTCAGCCCCAAAACCCGTTTGCCGAGTGCATTCCTAGCAACGCACAGGAGTCTCGATCCACACAGCCGTTCCATCACGTTCAGACGAGTCGATATTGCTGATATTCTTGGTAATTATTACTTAATGTTTTTAATTAGCACATAGAATGAGACAGTGGATTGAATACAAATCCCCTCAATGAAATTAAACCCACCCTAGGATTACATATGGTAAAACACAGGGGACCGCTCCATGTAAATGCATCACAGCACAATCCTCCCGCGTAGCTGTGCGATTAACAGACACCTCTATTTACCACGGTCTTCTTGCTCATCTAATTAAATATTCAGGTCTCAAGTAAACCATTAACAAACAAATATTTTTAGAGCTAAATAGATCTAAAAATAAGGAAACTTTACACAGATCTAGTCCGAGGAAAGGTCAGAGCTGGGTTCCACAGCTAAAGTGGCATATTTTATCCCAGGAAAACACAGGATTACTCAGAGTCAGCACAGGCATCGCTGAATTGAAGACAAGGGTGGCTGCAGAGCGGTGGAGTCTGCAGCTCCCGGTACCTGCCCTTCTCACCACCGCCTCACCGGCCCTACAGCCTCCACCTGGGCAAACACAGGCTTCTGCAAAGGCAATTAACTCCAGCTCAGCTGTTCCCCACGTTCCAGTGGAGAGAGGGCACTCCGGCAAGCATGGTCCTGTTTAACCCCCCCAGGGGCTTTTGCCCGCACAGCAATACTACCAGGTGGAAAACCGTGTTTTGCTCAATCCTCATCAACACAGCTGCGCTGGCAAAGGCACAGGGAGATGTTCCTCGGGAGTTACACTTTAGGAAATGAGCAAATAAAACAAGTGAGAGTCGAGCGGCTTGGAAGGATGAGAAGACAAAAGAATTAATCTAACAGAGGAAAGCACGCCTTCTGCTTTCCTACATCTACCAAGTCAGACCTGTGTGATTTAAAATAAGCTTTTACCGTAATGTTCATAGGGAAATATTTAAGAAGAGAAAGCAGCAGGAGAAGCCGGCCAGACATATATTGTCTCTCTGCCTTTTGGGCCCCAGGTGCCCTTATTCGGGTCAGAAGAGGGACGCAGACGCCCAGGCTGAGCACTCTGCCTTTGGCCTGGCTGGGCTGCCGGCGGGCCGAGCCGGGCCAGCCCCGCACCGCCACCGCGCACCCAGCCTCTCCTTCCAGGGCCGCCCGGCCCGGCTACAGGGAAGGGAGGAGCGGCAGGCGGGATGCCCGGCCAGACGGCGCGGCCGCAGGCACACCACCGGCGGGGTCCCCGGGCAGAGGCCTGCCGCCGGGCGAGGGAGCACCGGCCCGGGGGGGGGGGCGCCGGCCCTGCAGCGCGTCCCCCCCCCCCCCATCCTTCCCCCGAGAACTGCCGCGGGGAGACGGGGCCGGACCCGGCCTCCCCTCGGCCGCCGCCACCGCCGGAGGAGCCGGCGGCCCAGCTGGGGAAGGGGGCGAGGAAGGGCGCGCCGGCTGCAGCCCGGCTCCTCACCTGCGTCCCGGCGGGACGGAGGGCGATGCTTCCCGGCGCCCCAGCGGCCGGCACCGGCCTGCTCCGCCGCCCCCGCTTCCCCCCGGCCCGCCCGCTCTGGCGGCGGGTGTTCGGGGAAGGCCCCCCTCCCTCCGCCCGGCCCCGGCGGGCCGCGATCCCCTCGCCCGCCCCTTACCTCGCACCGCCGGCCAGCAACGGGCAGCGCTGAGCGGGGCGGGGGGGGGCGGGAAAGGGCCGGCCGGGCCGAGGGACGGGGAGGGGCCGCGGCTTTGTGCCCGCCGCGCGGCTCGGCTCGGCTCGGCTCGGCTGCGGCTCGGCTCGGCTCGGCTGCGGCCGCCCCTCCCTTCACCCCGGAGCCGGCTCCCCCCCTGGGGCCCAGCGCCTGCGCCATGCGCCCGCCTCCCGCTCCGCTCCCGGCCTTCCCTCAGCCCCGCCGGGCCCGGGGCCGGGCGGCTGCGCTGGGGAGCGTCCCGGCCCCTCTCCGGCCGCTGCTCCCTCCTGGAGGGAAGGGCCGGTACCGGCATCGGGGGCGCCCCGAGGACGGAGCCAGGGTGGGCTCCAGGGGCTCCGCCGGCTGCGGGGACGGTCGCGGCCTACGACCTCCCCCGGGGGAGAGAAGAAGGTGTGTGTGTGGGGGTGTTCTCCTGCACCTTTCTGCTGACGCCGTGAAAGACGAAATCAGGAGTCAATGGCGGGGATGAGTATGAAGCAGGTATCCTTTATTGCAGCGCTGGAGGCAGAGGGGATCGCTCCTCCAGATGTGCGTGCCAGACAGAGTCAGTTTAACATCATATGTGCGCTTCACACATACACATCCATGCAAGGACTAATTAACATCTTCATTAATTTCCAGTAATTCGTTACCGTATGCTACCTCCCTCTTGGAGCTCCCCGTTCGTCAGAGGTAAGATAACGTTGCTCAGGATCGCTACCCACATACGCGCCTTCCTGTCTTGTTACTTACCGTAAGCTCTGCAAGGGGGTAAGCCCCTGTTTGTGGTCAGCCGAGTTATATTTGCTAACTCATACTTAGGTAAGCAAACCTTCCAGCCGTACCTAGCCTTATTCTTTTAATTCACTGCCCTGCCGGCTGTGGGATCCCTCCGACGTGCTCTTTTCGCCGACTTCAGCTAACGAACTGGAGAGGAATAAACCGCAGCGTGGATGCCGCTAGGACGCGCGTATCCCACAGCTCATCCCAGGATCCTAACGCCCCATGTTTCACAAGTTTATTAGATTTATTTCGGTGCGAGTTATTTCAATGACAAAACAATGGAGAGCAAGGGGTTTTTCCTTCCAGTCTGGCAGCTGCTTTCTCTGTACATAGAGAACCCATTTAAAATGCTAGCAGCCGCGCCAAGGACAGCAGCTGGCATGTCAAGCATGATTAGGAACATCTTCAAAGACACACACCGGTGGAAAAACCTGCTTAAAGGGGGGGTACAGCAATTCCAAAATTCAGACCACTAAAATGAAAGGTGGAAGTCCACCTAGTTTTGAGGAAGTGGGACAAAGCAACGGTTCTATGTTTCTATGTCTTATTTACAAGGTGGTGACATTTACATTAACCCACGGCTTCCGTGAAAGTGGCCATTAATCTTCAGGCATAAGAGACCTGGTTGGCTCACGGAGGCAACTGATTAATCCATCTGAGCAGCTTCTGTTGGTGCAGCTTTCATGTGATCTATAGCTGTCTTCTGACACAGAGGTGTGAAACTTCTGTGGCGTGAGCTGGAGGCAGCTGAAGTGATCCCGCTTGCCGGTTGGGAAAGCAGTGGTGAGCTCTGCGAGCTGCCTTGAGGGCCACCGAAACCTTTCTGCTCCACCTGCCAACGCACACCACGCGGCGCTTCGGCATTAAAATCCATTTGTCACAAGGCATACTGTGACTGACTTTTCAGTCCTGCTGCCTCCCGAAGGTGCTGATGTTTATTCAGGTAGCCTAGGAGATGGTACTGAAGTCCGGTTTTACAGTGCCTGGCTTGGCATAGCTGTCAGAGCCCTTGGCTACCCTTACAGAGAGCGGGGAGGCACCACTGCCCCCAAAAAGCATCTGGGAGCAGTTCGGTAAGGTGCCTGCTCGCCACAGAGGAAAACAAAAGCAAACAGGAGGCAGTAAATGAGAGGCAGGTTAGGACACAGCCAGCCTTGCCGGACCGGAGCAGAACTGAGCTCTAAGGACCGGAGGAAATTTACTGGAAAAGACTGCTGCATAAAGCCTCTCGAGTACCCGAGATACCGGGTGAAGTTTCATGGCTTGTGTTTTTTACTTATCCCTGATTGAGATTCCCCCTCAATCCAGCTCTGAGCTTGGGCTTGGCGTCATTTTTAAAAATACAGTAAGCCCACAGAAAAGAAGATTATAAGAAGATTATTTTTTTTCCAAGCCCTGAATGGCTGGGCTATATTTTGTCATCGTACTGGTGTGGGACAGAGAACAATGTGTAGGCAGGAGGCTTTAAGCATTGGTGGGATGACCTAGAGGACTCGACTAGTCTGGACAAGAAATGGCACCCCAAGCCGCCGCATCGCTGTATTATACACCCCAGTGAGGTGAGGGAGGCTTTCCCACGTAATTTAGTTTTGACTGGGCCTGGGCAGTATATACTTTAGCTCTAAAAATCAAACCACCCGTTTCTTATTTCCATTGCAAGTACAGAGGGAAACAGTGTTTCTGGAATCCCCAGTGTCTCGAGCAGATAGCCAGGGGATTAGGAAACAGACTCGCTTAGCTGTTGTCACGCGCTGGCGACTGCAGCAAGCAGCAGCAACTACTAATTTTTCAGCTAGCTCCTCTCGTGGTAGCCAAGATTCCTACACCAAGAGACTTTCCTCCTTCCACTGGCTCCTATCCTAGAAGCCTGCCACAGCGCAGTGAGCTCTGCAGGAGGGGGAAGAGAAAGAAACTACAGCACCTTTTTTTTTTTTTTTTTTTTTTTTTTTTTTACAGCAAAGGCAGCTGAGTCCCTGGGGATCTACCTGTGCCGTCTCCCAGCCGTGGAACTGCATCCACACCAGCCCTCCAGAGCCTGGTCCCGTTCACTGATGGCTTCAGAGGGATCTTTTCTTGCCTTAAAACACGGTGTGTGTTTCAGTTCATAGCACGTGACAGCGATTACTTCAGTACATTCAAACTCTTATCCCTCGGCAGTATCTTGCGTATCACAGTTTGGGCTGTTAAGTCGGATTTCTTGTTCTCGTTTGCAAAACAACATTGGCACTCGGCTGTGTTTTGTAACAAAGGAGGAGGGGGAAGAGGATCCAACTGCATGAAGGAGGCACAGCAAAAACTGCTTGAGAGCAAAACAGACCTAGTTGTTTTAATTTTCCTAATGGCTTTTTCATACAGCAAGCAGAGGGGACGTATATACTTACACACCTGGAACACACACCAAACAAACCCACAAACCAACAAGTGAACAAAAGCCACAGAACTGAGCCAACTAGTTTTTCTGCAAGCTGTGGCAAGGCTGGTATTGCCATCCTGAGTTGTTCTGGGCTCAGCCATGACCTGCCTTGTACAGGGAAGCAGAATCTCTCCTTGTTCCACCTCTTCGTTTCCCAGATCCAGAGGATACTTCACCATCAACAAAATTTCGGTGTCATGGAGAGAACTTCTTAGTCCAGGATTCACTGGTGCCGAGGCAGACAGCCATCCTGAGCCTGTATAACCATATACTCCAACACTTCATACAGCCAAAAGCCACAGGAGAGACATCAGGAACCTCAAAAAGCCGCGCGGAAGGAGAGTGCCAGGAGAAGTCGCAGGCAGCTGGGAACTCTGTCTCCCCAGGGCTGCGAGGCAGAGCTGGTGCAGATGTGCAGCTGGATCCCGGGCCAGGACAACCCACGCTTCTCGTCCCACTTCTGGGTGAACGGAGTTAAATCCAGTTGGTGGTCAGTGACAAGCGGTGTTCCCCAGGGTTCGGTACTGGGGGCAACGCTGTTTAATATCTTTATTAATGATCTGGACCAGGGGATCGAGTGCACCCTCAGTAAGTTTGCAGATGACACCGAGTTGTGCAGGAGTGTTGATCAGCTTGAGGGTAGGGTGCATGAGCCAGCAGTGTGCCCAGGTGGCCAAGAAGGCCAACAGCATCCTGGCCTGGGTCAGGAACAGTGTGGCCAGCAGGAGTAGGGCAGTGATCTTCCCCCTGTACCGGGCACTGGTGAGGCCCCGTCTCAAGTGCTGTGTCCAGTTTTGGGCCCCTCACGACAAGAAAGACCTTGAGGTGCTGGAGCGGGTCCAGAGAAGGGCAATGGAGCTGGTGAGGGGTCTGGAGAACAAGTCTTCTGGGGAGAGGCTGAGGGAGCTGAGGGTGTTCAGCCTGGAGAAAAGGAGGCTGAAGGGAGACCACCTCACTCTCTACAACTCGTGAAAGGAGCGTGTAGCCGGGGGGGGGGTCGGTCTCTTCTCCCAAGGAACAGGCGATGGGACAAGAGGAAACGGCCTCAAGTGGCGCCGGGGGAGGTTCAGGTTGGATATTAGGAAAAATTATTACACTGAAAGGGTTATCAAGCATTGGAACGGGCTGCCCAGGGAAGTGGTTGAGGCACCATCCCTGGAGGCATTTAAGAGACATGTATATGTGGTGCTCAGGGACATGGTTTAGTGGTGGACTAGGCAGTGCTAGGTTTACAGTTGGACTTGACGATCTTAAAGGTCTTTTCCGACCTAAATGATTCTGTGATTCTATGGGGATTCCCCAAAAGCAGCCTTTCCAACATAGCCTGGTGCTCTTCAGGCTGGCTATCTGTGAGCATCGCTTGCTCTACTGCTAACCCATGCCTGCCTGGTACATGTGGTGGGGTCACCTTGCATCCTCTCCCCATGAAAAAAATAATTTCCCCTTCCACAGCAACCTTCTGGCCACATTACACTGCTCAGTGTGAATGAGGCAAACACCTAAAATCACTGTAGGAGAGGGTGTTCCCTGCATTTGGATAGGACAATGATCCTGGTCCTTTCGGACAGCCCGGGCTGAGGGATCCTGCCAATATGAGAATAAAATAGAGCAGATCATTAATTTGCTGGCGCCTGGAACTGGTGAGCCGAGATGCTGACATCCTGCAAATGAGAAAGTGGTTAATCTTGTTGTTGTGTGTTCACTGTTTGAACTGTCACACAGACAAAGCCACCGTTTGAATTAATGGAGCGGGCACAGGGATGGGATTTAATCCCTGGGGGTGGGTTTTGAGAAGGCTGAGTGTTGAACCCTTTGACTTCTGGCTGCCTCTTGCCATTTCCATGAGCACAGACGTCGATGTCAGGCAAAGAAACAGCTTCAGAATAGCTTCAAATAGTAAGACTTAGGTCTTACTGGTCAGTTCTCCCTTCTGAGGCAACACAGTGGTTCCCCAGGACCGCACTTTGCTTCGCATCCTCATTACCGTATTTTGATAAAGTTCTCGTTGCATAAAAACTTGCCTCAGTGCTCAGATGAGCCTGGCACATTCACCACGTCACGTTTGATTGCTACCCTCAGCGGAAAGCTTGACAATGATAGGGAAGAATGTTTCTTGAAAGAGATGACGTCTTGTGGATTAACCTGGTTTTCAAGAGATTTCAGTCCCCTTCCCAGCTCTGCCTGCATGATTCTTAACAAGAAACTCTTTTCACTGGTCATCCCATTAACCGCAGGGCATTAGCATGCATTTATTAAAGTATACAGCGCTCTTGTATTTATTGAACTGAAGTCTACACAAATGGCATAAAAATCAGGCTGGACAAATGTTATGAAAAAAGCCCCAGGTCACTTCTGCTTCTTCCTACGGCATCTGCTATATGGAAGGAGAAACTGTGTGTCTTCTATTTTCCGTACTCATAACAGAGCCAAACTTTTTGCTTCTTCATATTTTTTTCTTCTTTCCGGTTGAGAGCAAAGAGCTGGAATCAAGTTGTTTATGATTGTTAGTCGCTACATCCACGGGAAGAAATTGCCCTTTCATTATTTCACGGTGCTGTGCTCTTAAGTTCAGCTCTTGGCCCATGAAGGCAGATCTGGCCAACAGCTTTTCCAACAGCTCCCCCACACCAAGACGGATTTCCATTGTGGGGTTCTGAGGAGCGATCTGGCAGTGGCTGGTCTTCATGCGCCTTCCCCACAGCCAGGAAATGTGTAAGTGGAAATGCTCTCTAACTGCAGTAGCTGCTCAGCAGCACGCACTTCTTACCTTCCCTCTCTTTTAATTTGAAGTACTTTTTTGAAAACGGTATTCAAATAAAATGTGTACCTGTACAGGGATGTAGGAGCCCTTTGACGTCCCAGCTCTCAAAGAGCGTGTGGGACCAGAACCCCAAGTTTCTCAGAAGGTCCCTGCAGGCTGCAGGTCGAGAACAACCCAGGGGCACCTCACACGTCCTGCCCTCGCTGAGCACTGCGTAAGGAAGATGCGAGGGCCATGGCATTTGATCCCTCTCCTCACCAGCAGCCTCCTTCAGGGAGCAAGAAGGGAAGGCACAATAACGAGCCTCTGGCTGCCAATGAAACCTCATTCCAGTTGCGAATGTGCCAAAAGCTATTCCTTTCTCCTCAGCCTGAGCCAAAGTGACATGAGAGTAGTGATGAGATCTCTGTCCAGGGAGACGATGACTGCCAGACACTAGCTGTGAGTAATCCTCAGGAACTTGGGAAGAATCACAGCCATATTCTGATCCCACTGCTGAACGTGTGTCTTTTTTATGTGACACCGTCTAGGGCGGTAGGACCTTCGTTTAGGTAATCGCTTCCTCGCTCCACCTGAACGCTGAATCACTGATGCTGTCTCAGACCCACCACTGAAGCACAGCGACTTGAGTCGATTCAAGTTTGGACACCAGTTTTAAAGCGTTTGGGAGTCCCAGCTACTGAAGAAACTAGCCTCTGCCTTCATTATGGTGCTTGCGGTACTGCCAAACGCGAACACCCTCTCATCATCTTCCAGAAACACAGGCTGGCATTTCCAGTCCTTCTCTCGCAACTGTCTTAACTTGCAGGAAAGTAATGATTGTGTGAGTCACCCTTTCATCTTTACAACACTACTGGAGAAGAAAGAAGGGGTGGGGGGAAAAGAGAGTGTTTGTAGCCTGGCCATAAAATTGTTTCCTAAATAAAGTCAACTGTGCTTCAAATCTCCAGTTACAACGCGACGTGACACACACTGCAGCAATTTATGGGCAAACAGATCACTAGGGAGAACTGTGATCCACTAATTATTTGTCGCTTCAGCGTGACGTTTCAACAGTGCGCTGTTTTACTAGACCCAAGACAAATGTAATGTAATTTCTGCTTCTTAATTAATACTGTTAACATCTGCCCATTGCTTCCCAAGGTTTCCACTGCTTCGCCGTGCCTACGTGTACGTGCGTATTTGTGCCCACAGGCAATGCCATTTCTGCTTTATTATCTCTTGGCAGCCGAACCAGACCGCTACAAACCCGGAGGAGAATCAGGCCCTCCCTTCACTGGGGCGGCAACAAGACCACCATCATTCAAGGATGAGTGGAAAAAAAAAACGCCTGTAGCTACCTTCAAAGCCCTTGTCTTTATTAGTGGAAGTATTAACATTTTCCAATGTGCTTTCAAGTTACAGCCAAGTGTTTTGCCTTCAGTTTGGAGCAGATTGTAAAACCAGCTAAGTCATCTAAGGCCAATAACCTGAGGATGATCGGCTCCAAGAGTAACTCCTACAGAAGCGGGCAGAAGGTGGTTGGTCCAGAAGCTGGTATGCAGCTTTGGAGTTTGAAGGACCTCCCGAGATTGATTTGAGCGTTAAAGCCCTCGCTCTTCTCCAGTGGGGAGCAAATTTGTGTATGTAGAACAAGAAAACCCATTACAGAGATAAACAATACTGGTCTAGAGAAGCACTAAATGTCGTTACCATTTCTTAGAAAGGCCAAGCATTATGAAGTCAAATGGTAGAAAGCAAGAGGACAAAATAATACCTAAAATATAATACACGTGAGTCCAGGTTCACAAGTAGTTATTGCCACGGATGTCCACTGAACCCAGAAGATTGCTACCTACTTCTATTCAGCGCTTAATCTTCAGCCTGGAGAGAGCTGCGACAGCCGGGAGCGAGGACAGAGCAGCAACCAGGCCAGGTTCTTGAGACACTTTCAGTTAATGCAGACCCATATTCTACAGGCAGCCTGGTTTGAATGGGAGGATCTCAGTAACAGAGCAAGTAGCTTTTTGAATAAGGATGCCAAGATCTTGCCTGTTATGTTTAATATTTTAATCTGTTGTCTAAGTGTACCGCTGCTCTAATCACAGCTCTAGTGGAGTCCTTGAGTAGTTGAAGATCAGAGAGACCATCGGTAATCCCCGCTGTGCTGCACAGATGAAAGCTATCAAGCGGATTTAGGGAGGAAATAAGGTACATACAGAAACTCATTACTTTCCAGTTGAGACAAAACTATCCATTAATATCTGACACAGAGCATACTCCGGAAAACTAGAAGCAGATATTGAAAATGACCAAATCCCAACAGGCCTAAGGCATATGCGATGAGCCAGTTATTAATATTCGCTCCAGCGAGCTCTGTCACTAAGGATGGGTAGCATTCCTGTTGGTATTTTTAAGCCTATATGCCCTAGATGGCATCGCTCTGCAACATTAGAAAATACACTTCTAAAATCCAAGCTCTCACTTCAGTCAGCACAAAAGAATTTTAGGCAGGACAAGCGTTGATTTAAGTTCACACACGCAAAGATTAATAGCAGAGTTCTTTTTTTAATGTTACTTGCTTGAGACGTTTCCACTGCAGCTGATACATTAATTATGCCACTTCCCCCCCCTCCTCATTCATTCTTTAAAGGCTCACGGGTAAAATCTTCTTGTGCGAGCAGAACTCTGGTTTGAAGTGGTTTCATCGCACCTGCTCTCTCCAGGCTGTGGTATTTCATTGGTTTTGTTTGTTCTGGTGCTACTACTACTTCTCTAGCGATTTGCTTGGCGCTGGGAGGAAGGCTTACACCAGTTACAGAGCGCCGTTTGTTCCCGACAGCCTCCTGTCGGGATGAAGATGAGCCTCCTTCTCTCTGAACGCTAGCCGTGGCCCGCTTCAAGCAGCTGGAGGGGAAGTTGGCGGATACTCAGCTCTGCTAAGAGGGCTGGCTGCCATCGCGGCAGGGAGGAAAAAGACAAAATCAACATACCTGCAGTTTGTCCCAAGTCCCGTGTCTGCATACTTCCCTTTCAGGGGCACAGCCATATGTTGCCTCTGCTTCAGGAGCTTTCTAGACGGCACGATGCGCTGGGAGTACCCCTGTGCATCCACCTCCCAGCCCCAAGGGTCAGCAGCTGAAACCCTGAAGGAGCTGTGCAGCCCACCAGCAACCTGAAGGCTGCCTAATAAAGGGTTTTGGCACTGAAAGCCCTAACCACCAAGTGATGATTCTCCAGGGTGTGGTTAACGTGTCTAGGCATCCCATGCAAGGATGGGGAGAAGCCTCAGGTGGGAAGTCTCCCCAGGCAGCTCACTGAGCTGGGAGATGCCTGCAGCTGAACCTCCAGGGCTGGGACAGAGGGTTGCATGGAAATGCCCCCAGCCTTTCTGGAATGCATCACCTCATCCCTCCTCTTAAGAGGTGGCTCTGTCCATGGCTCTTTGCAACTGAATGGGCATTGCATTTCTTTTGGAATGCTGAGCAGTGGTGGCAGGTACCTCCCGCGCTGCAAGGACATGCTCTCTCTGCTGCCTCTGTCCTGGGAGGCTGCAGCCCCAAGAGGCTAAAAAAACGTTTTGGGTGGAGGCTTGCGTCCAAGCTCTCCCTCCTTCACTAGATAAACAAAAAGGAAGGCAAGGGCTTGAATTCCTCAGGCATGAGATGTAAGTCCTGGTTCCTCAGATGCTGACGTTCCACAGGGCTGGTGTGGGCAGTTGTGCAGCGGGACCGTGGGCTGCGCTGGGGCAGGTCAAGGCAGGCTCGGGGAGCAGGGCACGGGGTCAGAATGTCCTTGGAATGACATTTTGGAAGGAAAATTAGTCTGATGCTCCAGTTCAGGCTAGGGTATGTATTAGGGATGTACATATAGCATAATTTGTCTTGCAGTATAAAGGGAAGGAAAGATCAGCCACAAACAGGGGTTTTTGTTTCGGTTTTGTGTGTCTGTTGTGTTTTTGTTTTTTTTTCCCCAGATGTCAGTCCAAAGATTAAAACAAAGAAGAACAGACCTTTCCCTCAGCAGCAGAGACATGAATTAATCAGTCCTCTTGCAAACATGATTTTGGAATGACCGAAGACTTCCAAGTTATCAGTCAGAGGACATTATGCTGAGAAGAAGGAAGATGCAGTTTTATTCAAGCAGCAAAGGACGTAACAAACAGGTCAAACTCAATTGGGCAGAGCCTGGAGGGAGATTGTTATCTGCAACTTACTGAGAAAAGTTCTCTCATCTCTGGAAGTGGTATTTCAAAGCAAATAGCTCTCAGGGTGGCAAAAACACAAGTTAGGCCTCTGTAAAGCAAGCTAGAAGTGACCTCCAAAGGGAAAATAAATAGGATTCGTGCCTTAGTTTGGCATCTTTTATGATGGATAAAGAAGGCCAGGTAGGAGAGGAGGGTTAGTTTTCACCACTTTGTACTTATGCTCCGATGTTTCATTTTTTTTCGTTCTGCGCTAAAAATACACATCCTTGCTTAGGCAGGGTTTGCGATGCCTGATGAGTAACGGCAAGGACGACACAGCAACAGCTTCTAAAAACGCGAAAGTGAATACATGAATATGAAAGAGATACTTTCCAATAACTCCTCCAGCAAAAGCAACGATGGCTTGCCTTAACACTCTGGTTTTCCTAACTTTAACAAAAGTGGCTAGAAATTCGATTACTCCCCTGACCTCTGAAAACCAATTTCCAGCTTTTCAGGCTGTAAGTTGCACCAAAGTTTTCTAAAGTGAAGTAATCGCTAGGCTGAATCGAAAAAGATGCATATTTGGCATATCACCTTGGCAGGGGGTAGGGAGCGAGAGTATCTTCACAGTCCAACAGCCAACTGGAACAGCTCCAAACTGTGACGAAAAGCAAGATTATCTTTGAACCAGAAAACCAGCCATGGGGAAGTCTCTACAGAGACACAGCATCTGTGCGGATTCCAACATACCTTTTGGGTTGCCAGCACACAGAGCTGGAAAGCAAACAATTGAGCTAATGGAAAATATTTTCAAGGCAACTGCTGGGCTTGCACTGATGAAAGACATTTTCTGCATTAACATCAAAGGCAGCACCTCATCTCTGTGCTCACGGACAGAGACGCGGGACCAGCATGTGTGCCTTTTCCGTGCCGCAGGACTCTTCTGCACCTGGAAATAGCCGCGGATGTGTAAATAAATAACCTCTCCTGCCTAAGACATACCACTGCTTCTTGTGGACACGGTGGGTACTTCAGAAGAAAGATACCATTTTGGCAGTGACTGTTACAAAACATAAGCAAAGGTATTTTAGAAAGTCAACTCTCTCCCAGCTGAAACCGTGACAGCGAGGCAGCCGGTCCCCATTACGTGCCTTTTCATTCAAGGAGCTCAAGCCCTTCTTTCAGAGAAAGTATAACGGGAGGGGAGGTCAGCTGAAGCGTCCCAACGTCCTCACGCGATGAGGAGAAGCAAGGAGAGTCCCGTCACCGAGGCAGGCTCAGATTTAGAAGGGGAAACCGCAGTCTCTGCTCCGCTGGCGCAGTAAGAAAAGCAGCGCAAGTATTTTACTGCTCCAGAGGTGTGCCTTTTAACAAGCCTTTCCCACAGGTTTGCTGCAGCTTTCTGTAATGGAAACTGCTGCAGCAGAACTGTTACGATAATACCTCCCCCTCATTATTATTCCAAACGTTACTGAAAGTATTACTCCAGAAATATAACTGCAGAGGGAGGACTGGATCTCATACCCGCAGCTGTCAGTGGCTCAACAGTCACGGGCACAGAATCCTTCCAGCTGTGAGAATGACCATCAGCTCCCACTCCCCTGCGTCTGGAAGAGAATAGCTAACTTCGGTGCGGTGATTTCAAATCTGTATTGCTGTAACGGAGCGGAATTTGACTCATTATCTAACAGCAACTAAAACGCCCTAAGTGTTTGTTTCTGTACGGACTCCGACACGTAGAGGGGTCACAGGAGCCAGCCAACTTTGACACGGACTATTGTGCTGCCCACACCTTTCCAGCAAACGCACATCAAGTGGCGAAGGCAATACAAAGAATAAAACCTCCCTCTTCTTCTTCCTTCCCTCCCTAATTCAATGCTCAGCTCAACCGAGCGGTACAAAGCATTCTCAGAATTAGGCCAAAAATGAATAGAACATTGGGACTGTGACCCACAGGGGTGCTCTACTCCTATGTCCAAGCACACCCTGAAGTGTTAAGTTAGTACAAAGAGAGGATATTTTTATTGATAAACATTATATTGTCTTAGTGTAGATGTCTGACACATTATTAAATCAAATGACAAAACATTTAAAGTAATTCATTCTAATAAAACTTTTTGATATTCCATAGACAATAGTGCTGTGAATTTTGTTTATAGTATAACACATTAAAAACACAGAAATACAAGTTTCTAATTTCATAGGTTACCAGCAAACAGAGAAAAATGCATGCTTTCATTTCTGTTAAATTTGTAACTTACACAGGCAAGTGGAACAGCTATGCAGAGAAGACTATTCTACAACAAGTTGTAAAACAAACATACAGAAAGACTGACCTTATAATACTTGTACAGGTATGACAAAACCATTGTAACTCATTTCAAAAGGTAACAAATGTTTTGTCTGTGGCTCCACCATTTTAACACTTCTAAGATGACTTCATAAAAAGCTATTTTGGCTAGAATCGTATTACTAGAAACCACCGATTCTTTTGTTTTCTGGCTGGCTGTAAATGAACACACACTGTATGTGCATTTGCACTCAGTTCCACCTACATTTTCTTCCTTACGGTTAGAAGCATCCCAGAACCTTCCCTCTCAGTGAAACGGAACCCGGACAGTGTCGTTTGATCCCAAATCAAACCAAAGCTGCTCCTATCACTCACTTTTATTGCTGTGCTTCCTGCAGCTTTGACGCTGTGACTGCACCAAGAAAAACTCACCACGTGCACAATCCCAAGAGATCTCTACGGTTTCATCCCAGTCTGCTTTAGAACAAGCGATAGCCGGGATCGCATTCAGCGGCCAAAGACTTTCGTAACGGTACAAACCCCATGTTTTCCATTATAGCTCCACAAAATTATCAGATCTTGAATAGCTAACTGCTGGGCCGTGAGATGATTTTAAACACCACCCTCCACTCCCCCTTCCCCAGCTGCGGGCACCGGGTCTCTCCCCGCCTGCCTTGGTGGTGCAAAGCTGACTACAGGCGGGCTGCGATGGTGCTCTTTAGGTCAGGGACACCGCCGGGTAAATATGAAAGTTTGGGCTTGGCTCTGAAAAACGTCAGAAAGGGCTAAAAGTGGCCCTCGTGCAAAGAAACCAGCTGCCCTTACACCAGCTGACTCGCTCTTACAGGTACGTACCCGCAAACTCCCCACAACCACAGGGGCACGGGGGGGACAAAGCCCCCGCAAGGAAAAGAAAACGAAGGGGAAGGTTCTAAGAGAGCCCGCACCCAACAGCACCCATTGCCCTTCGGTGGCGAGCAGGGGCCCAACTCTTCTGAGAATTCAGCCATGTTTTTTAGTGCATAAACGGGAGCTATCTAAAGTGCCGGTCAAAAAAAAATACTAGATGAGCCAGGGGAGAAGGAGGAGGAAGAGGAGGATGATGAGGATGATGAGGAGGAAGAGGTGCAAGGGAGGGCAGGGGCCCCTGAAACTTGTGCAACATACCTGAGGATTAATGGGTCTGTGTGCTCACCTTTTTGTTCTAGCCAAATGCTGATTTACCAGTGTAGGAACTCCCATTGCCGGGGTTGTGCCGGGGTTGTAGGCAGAAGTGAACTTCACCCTGCGGAGCTGCTCACCACACCCCTACGTCTGTGACCGGATGAACCACGGACTGAAGAGAAGCATCAGTCCTGCCCTCCTGCACGTCCCCGTCGGCTGAAGCTCTGACGGATGCGCTGAACTAATGAACCTGAACCATCGCCAAACCTTGCCGATGGGATTCCAGATTGCACAGGACCTTGACAGCAATAAAAAAAAGTCCCCAAATCCCCAAAACCCAAAGAAGCATCCTCCTAGTTTGGGTTCATAGATTCATAGATTGGTCCAGGCTGGAAGGGACCTCCAAAGGTCATCTAGTCCGACCTCCCCGCAGTCAGCAGGGACACCCCCAACTAGACCAGGTTGCCCAGGGCCTTGTCGAGCTTCACCTTGAATATCTCAAGGGAAGGGGCCTCAACCACCTCCCCGGGCAACCTGTTCCAGTGTTCCACCACCCTCATGGTAAAGAACTTTTTCCTAATATCCAATCTAAATCTCCCCTTCTCCAACTTAAAACCATTGCCCCTCGTCCTGTCGCTGCAGGCCTTTGTAAACAGACCCTCCCCAGCCTTCCTGTAGGCCCCCCTCAGGTACTGGAAGGCCGCTATGAGGTCTCCCCGGAGCCTCCTCTTCTCCAGGCTGAACAACCCCAGCTCCCTCAGTCTGTCCTCATAGGAGAGGTGCTCCAACCCCCTGATCATTTTGGTGGCCCTTGGTTCAGTCTTGGAAACATTCGATGTGAGGCTGAACAGAATCTATCATTCCTTTAGTCATCTCTTACAAATACCGTCCGCGTTAACGGCCTAGTAATGACTCTCAGCTTTACAAGGACAGACAGTGAAGTCAATCAAACTATTCCTCACGGGAACATCAAGCAAAATTTGTCCCTAAATCTTCAACGCGTGGCAAAGTTCACTGCACACCAGCTCACCTCTCAGGTACGCAGGTTGCTACCGGCAGGTTTACGCAACCGTTTGTGTAACAGATAAAACGCATATTTGTGGAGCCGGGATAAGAACCGAGTCGGAGACGCTGTTTTTGGCGTATCTCTTCCCCTCTCCCTGATAAAGGGACGCAGTATTTCTTGCTGGGAAGGAACACCTTTCCTCAGGAGGGCGAGAGTTGTAAAGATCAAACAGTATCTGGGCAAACCTCTGCATAAATGAAACCCCTGCAAAACTTGCCAGTGTCCTAATTCCACACTAACCAGCTCTTTGGGGTGCCACATTACTCCCGTTTGCACTGGCTCTCCGTGGGGGCTGAATAATTACAGAATCATACTTTGTATCCTTTGCTTCTATTTCCCATTTTTTAAAAAAAAAAATCCTTAAGGACCAAGCTGTTCCACCAACACCTTACTTTGGCTTCTTTCAAGAGCTTGTTGTAGTTCAAGCTCCATGCTTGCTCATTTGACCTAAGCGTCGTGCAATTTCACAACACAACGCCGAGATGCAGAAACGTACGTTACAGAAATGTATGTTACACCCGGAGGTTTTGACTCAACCAGTGAGAACTACTGAAGGAAAAGGATTGTTTCTGAGAATTTAGGCTGGACAACTCAGCTGAGCTTTGTGCTTGACAGAAAGTGGAAGCTCACTTTACGTAAATCTTGAACGTTATACAAAAGACCGATGCAGTACTTTATGCAATCAGCCTTTATCTTCCATTTTTTTTCTTTTCTAATCTGAAAAATCCCCAAGTCTTTTAACAGTTGATGAAATACAGGCTTCCAGCTTCCCCCCACCGATACGCTGACTGCAAAATGACTCCATCGTTGCTCTTGTATTTCCCAACAACAAGCCCTACCGTCATTCAGCGATAGCGACGACCTGATGTATTCTTCTACAGTGGAGATCTACTGACCTACTTGAAACCAAACCAATGCAGCAGAAACAGGGAAGTGACACATTTGGGAGTGGTGGGACCATTTTTAACTGCAGGATCTCAAGGTGGAGATCCTTGCCTGCTGTAAATGGTAACTACCCTGTCATAAAGCTGGGACAATAAACGTCAGCTGCACCCAAGCATTTGCCAGTGCAGGACATCCGCTTTAAAGAGAGATCTTCACATTTAACCACAGCCATTTACTGTAACTGGAGCTGGGGAAAACCAGGCAAAGGAAGATTACTTCCTTACTAAAAGAAGATTACGAAAAATTCAAACCCCATAAAATAAATTAAAAAAAAAAATAAAAAATCTACTTGTCGGTATCTTATGAAACGTCAATTTTAATTATTGCAAATGGTACCTCGTGACAGTGATATTGCAAACATTAGAGTGCAACGAGTATTTGCTATTTACATATTTCTACTCTTAAAAGATCAAGAGGTGAGCGTTGCAGAAGCATCTTTGGGTCTCTCAGTGTTCCTCAGCTTCTCTACTATTGTAAGTTACAAGAAGCATTGGAGAAGGTCTCGCCACTTTTTGTGGCCACTCAGAAAGATTGTACAATGCTTTTAATGGCTTAGTCTGCTTGGTCCCCGCTTCAGGAAAACCTGGCCTTAGCTTTAGGCGGGGACTGAATTTAGATGCCTAAATCTTCTGCCGGCACGGGGAAATGTTTTCTTGAACCAGGGGCTCAGCTCTTAGTGTATGATAAATAAATAAATAAAATGTATAAATATTCAGTGCAGAATTTCCTGACCTCCTCAATATCTCACGCATGCTGCTCTTTTTTTTTTTTTTTCAAAGCTGTCTTTATGTCCAGAAAATGCAACTGGAATTTCAAATGACTAGCAAGAATTACAATTAGAAATATTATTGAATGTACAGGGATAAGCTGTTTAAGCTTTTGACCTGCTGTATTATAGATATGCAACCGCCATGCACCACTCACAATATCTTGCCAATACATTCTGGAGACAAATAAAAATTAGTAACCATCTCTCGCCTTTATAAATAGACGCGTGTAGGACTACCTTAAATACTGATACACTGAGCAGTTGCCACAATAGGGCTTTATTCCTATGCAGATGGCAGCTGGTTACTGCAGGGCTTCATTTTCACAACAGTGGACGTACTAGGTAAAATATATATATAACGTTGCTTGAATATAAATCTATGTTCACACATTTGAAAAAAAAAAAACCCACGCGTAAAACCTGCCAATGAGTTATATGAACTTACGACCGAATCCCTCAGTAAAACTAGTATAGTATAGTCTGGCTTCCGCTTCCTAAAGCATAAAAGGCCCAGGTCAGATCTGTAATCCCTTAATGAGATCAATTATGCTTATTGTAGAATGAGTGTCTTTGCGTAACCACAGCTGAGCACGGTTCTATCCATTTCATTCATTCCGAGGCCACTTAAGAGACAAAGTATCCTCAAATGTGCAAATTTCCCTTTGAAGAGTCTTTGAAAAGACGCCCTACGAAAAGTCTTCTGTTACGACCGGTTATTTCAACGTTTTGGGGCATTTTAAAGGCAGACTGTTTCGGAGTTGGGTTGTTTTGACATTGGTGTGCCACCCAAAGACTTCCTTTCTCCCAACAGTTCACTGGATCAAAACCTACCTCCTGTTTCTGCTTCCGAGCGCATGAATTCTGTGATGAGGAGGACACCGGTCAGCCTTTAAAGCCAGCGAGATTCAGCTTATGAGAGAGAAAGTAGAAGCAAAATCCTGAATCCTTGCAACACAACGAGCAAGATAAAACCTTCAGGGAACAAGCAAGCGGCTGTTGAGTGTACGGGGATGTCCGCTTTCGAAAAAGATTTCACGGCACGTCCCAACGTTTCTACGGGGTGTGTGTATCTCGCCTCTATCAGAAGCTCTCCTGTACACAGCATGTTAGGTCCCAGAGAGACGTGCCCTGCCGAAACAGCTGTAACTGTCCGCTGAAGTGCTTCAGCGAAACTCCCGTCGTTCTGACACCGATCGGCACGCGATCACACCAGCAGCTCTGCCAGAAAGACAGCAAGCTTCAGCAAAGAGATGAGGGCGTGCGTGGCGGAGGGTGGACAAGGGTCACCATCTCTTCATTTGGCACAGCTGCAGCCAGAGCACATCTGTCTACACACACGATTGCGGGATGGGAGGGCGCGCTCTGTATTTGCAGATAGCATGGGGAAAATTCAAGCCCTCTTCATTCAAATGATCACAAACTACAGCATTGCAGCGTTTATCTTCTCCCTTGCCTTCCCCCAGCCTCATTCCCTTCTTCCCTTCCCAAACAGCTCAGTTCTCGTTACCTTAGCATTTGCTAAGAAAATTACAAGATGTAATTCTAAGGCTGTAAGAGCCAGGAAGGAGGTTGGCCCTCTGCTAGGGACTGTGTTTGGCTTCTGTAGCCACACTGTGACATCCTATCGAGCCATCCTATAGAAAATTAACCCTTTCTCAACAAAGGCTGTCCTCAGCAAAGTGAAGGCAAGAAGCGACACGGATGCTAATACTGAACCTGGTCCTGCAAACTGTCTTTCATTACCATAGTCCCGCCAAGAGTAATTAATGCCATTTACACACAGGTTGCACCAGGGCTCAAAGTCAGGATGTAAAAGCATGTTTTCGTAACATGACTTTCAAATTAATTTCAAGTGCTGTCTCAAGAGTCGTCAACAGCATCAGAGAGCCCTGGATGTGACCCTTCACACTTCACCATCTTTATGTCTACAGATGCAGTGGCACGAAGCTGGGACATGGGAGAGAACTACTGCTGTGGTGTCTCAGCCCAAATTTTCCAAAGCAAAAGTCTTTTTCCACCTCCTCAAATTCAAAAGCCCCCACCCAAGCCCTGTGCACGTTTCAGAAACGCGAGAGAACACTAAACGAATTAACTAGCACGTGGCAGGCAGAGGAACTGCCCTGCTCCCCCTGTTGGGCTGGCAGGAGCTGCTGGGAAAGCAGGGCGAGAGGGGCACCCCGCCGCCGGTGCCCGTTGTTAACAGCCCGGCTGGATGCAGAAAGTACCCCATCGGCAGGATGCCCAGGGCTTGGGCTTGATCCAAAGCCCTTCTAGCTCAGTTAAAAACCTTGCTTTTTTTAATGTCAGGAAGCTCAGCATCAGGTCCTGTTTGCGCAGGAGAGCTACTAACGTGGGCTACTGCCTTCTAGAGAGGCGTCCGGGATAGCGACAGACCACCTCAAGGCAAAATCTATGCGGGAAAATCTATTTTCCTAAATAGCATCAGCAGTAAAAACCTCAGTAGCTGACTCCCAGTGAACCGTTTATTTACGAAGTTGTCTAAAAGCCACTTCCTGTATTTTAACCCAAGGCACTTTCGTTACGGGCTGCCCTCATCGGAGTCATCTGCACTGACCACACAGGATTCTGCCCCCCTCAAACCCTCGCCCCAACAGGAACCCTTTGCTGCAGATGCTCCCTACGAGAGCCCCCGCTCTTAGACCGCAGCCACCGCTTTCGTTGGGCGCTTAAATAAACCCTGCTGGTGCCAAAGAGCTAGATACACTGAACCCCATTTCTTAGCAAAACACTTAAGCACGTGCTCAGCTTTCAATAGACAGAGCTCCGCACAGCAAGGCTTCAAGTTAACCAAGGGCTCTGGTACTTTCTGGACTTGCAACTTAGGAGCCGGCGTGAGCACAGCCTGCCCTAGCCTGCCAGGACTTGGATCAGGCCAGGGAAGAGGTGCAAATGCCCCCGGCCCCTCGCCCTGGGGTGGGTATTACTCAGGAATGGCAGGCAGCATGCTCTCTCCACCCTCCCTCGGGAGCAGCACTTTGGGTGTCCCCCGAGACGCCGCAGGAGCTGGGCTCAGAAGCAGGTCCCAACTGAACAGGGCTGGGCGAGGGCAGCACGGTCCGTGGCTACCCCGACAGCCTCTCCCACAGCCCGCTGCCGGCTAGCGGGCACAGCTATGCCGGCTGGGATGAGAGCTGCCCGAGGTCCAGCTTTCTCAGGAACCACACCAGTCATGGAAAACGGAGGCTGCCCAGAATGGAGAAGCATCCCAGAGGACAGGAAGGACATTGGTGCTCCTGCTATCCCACGGCTATTTCCCTTGGAAAACTCTGAAACTCCAACACTCACTAAATGACAGTGACTGTGCGGTAGCCATGTACCTGTACGCTGATGGTACCACTTTTGGACAGAAACTATTACAACAGGTCTCCTTCAGAGATGTGGTGGTTTGCTACCCAGGGGACTGCTTTAGTGAGATGACCCCCACCAGTCATATGTAGATCCCACTGCACGAGTGCAGAGGTCTTCACCTTTCATTCCTAACGGCAGTTACATATCCCTATGATTACTAAAACTCACTCTCATTACGGGCCTCTTTCTCCACAAAACATTTCTGCGGTTAACCCTTTCCGCAACCAAACCTCTATCTCTACGTGCGCGAAGTGCACGAAGTCCTCTATCTCTACGGAGTGCTCCTTTCCTCACCTGCTCCAGCACCTCTCAGCCAGGAGACAACGCTGACCAAAACTAAGGTAAGACTTGGTCCTAAGGGAAATCTGTGTTTCTACTAGGAAGAACGAGTAACTACCATTCCAAGCTAGCAGGCAGTAACCAGTAGCCAAGGGGTGGTGGGCACCAGCAGCCCCCTACTTTCACAAGAGCATGAGATAGACAAAACGTCCAGCAACAGGGATTACTCCTCCGGGAATCCAAGCTCCCTGCGTTGCTCTCGCCTGCCAGCCACTCTGCTGGAAAACCCGGGAGGCAAATGCTCAACGTTTGAGCAGTTCTGTAGTCAACTGTAACCATCCTGATAGGTTCAGGCATGCGATGGTATGTTTTCCTTCAACTGGCAAAAGAAGCGATGTTAAACTGTTGCTGTAAAATTGTCATGTTGACTTCTAGCACCATTCAAATCCTGCCCGGCAGACGGAGACTGTATTGACAAGATTTCTGTCCGGTTGTTTTGGTATGGAAAGTTTAAAAACTTGTTCTGCAAGGCTATTAGAAAAGTAAAATAAAAAACTACCTAAAATATACCACGATAAAGTCATTTAACTATATAAATACATTACAAAATCTGTTGCTTTAAAGACATTGTGCTTTTTTAGAAGCTTTCCTGAAATTAGATGGTTCTGCCCAAACTTGGAGAACTTGGCCTAGATCTCTGGCTGTTTCAGGGCGGCGAACACTAGATTTCATGGCCAAATTATATCCCTTGGTACACAATGAAACAAATGGCCATTTCTTCCCTCATTGCTTTCCCGTGAAAAAAGAAAACTTTTACAAAAGGCATGGATTGGTCCACACCTGAGATTGATCCTGGAGATTCAAACAAGTCAGAGCAGTTTGGGTGGAAGGAGATGCGCTTATGAAATACGCTTCAGATTTGAGGCCACTAAGTGTAACAGAATATTCATGTAAATTCCCTTAGAGGTTCCTAGTTGTATTAATAGCTATTAATTTATCTATTCAGCTAAGAAAATAAAAAGTTCATTACTCTTTAAAAACAGTCCTTTTTTAGGACTTACTGCTGCAAACACGTGCACTGACCCTACAAAACAGTCACTGGGGTTTTGCCGTTGTTTTCAATAGAGGTCAACTTTCACTCAAGGCAGTGAATATTGAAAACTCTCTTCCTTTAACTTTAAGCCTCTCATTACACTCGGTACACCCCTTCAGCATACTCAAACTCTGCAGTTCCTTAAATTTGAAGTGAAGTAGCTGAGGTCTTCCAAATATTCAAACTTCCACTGCTTTCCTTAAAAGCACGGCTTTAAACTGATTCAGTTAAAGTTGTACAAATCTAATATGGACGTTCTTACCTGGATTTAAGTATATTTTAGTTTAACTTACAGTGGCTACTGATCAAGTGAAACTTCATGAATATGGGGCAGATTTAAATCCAGTTAAGCATGGTCCACTGAGAGTGATTTTTAAAGTATATATTTAAACAAGTTTAAAGCTCCAGCGGTGCAACTTTGAAATAGATAAAACCTTACACTATTGCATCTCTGTGAGCTTTATTTGAAAGGAATAGGGCTTCCAAAAAACTTGACATAAGAAGCAACTGTCAATCAGCAGAAAGTTATGGTTTTCTAAAAAGTTATTGAACAATATTCAATCTACATTTTATCTCCCAAGTATTAATATGGTTATTTGGAAAAGGCATATAAAAATTCCTGTTCTGACAGCAGGATATTAAAGGTTACCCTCAGGTTGCTCCACCTATATCGAATGCTGTTTTTCTAAAACTAGATTGCTGTTCTGTACCTGATTTGTTTCATCAAGAAAAAAGCCAGTTGTGCATCTATCTGAATGTTAAGAATGAGCATTTGTTTCCACAAGCACTAATATCACAAATCCAAAGCATGCTAATAAATTGTTTTCAACGACACAGCTGAGGACAGAAAGCAAAAAACAAAGCATCACCAGAAAAAACCCAAATGATACCAGGGAAAATCTCCTCATTTCAGGTTGGTGTTCCTATTGTAGAAACGACCTACCAAAAAAGTGCAGTACATTAAAAAAATGGGAAAAAAAAGGCAAAAAAAAAAAAACAAACGCAAGTATAAAATTCACCTTTGGTAGGGACAAAAGCAGTTTTCCCAGCATGTCTTATGACCTCCTCGTGTCCTATCCTGTCATTCTGCCTTTGACCCACTGTCAAAGGAAGGCCATCCACACGTTGAGCAGAGTTGAAACCAGCAAGGGATCACACATTTAAATCAGGTCAAAGTCAGAGCCGCAGCGAAGCGCTCTCCGCTGAGGAAAAGGCTCTTTAATCTCCCTTTGAAATACTCATTAAGAATCGTCTGAAAGCGCTAGGAATGGAAACAAAAACAGTCAACTGGCCCAAAGACCAGAGCAGCCTCAGACGTGAAGGTGACCCTTGCTTTCAGAAGAATAAAACCGCAAATGACTCACGGTCACATTCAATAAACCCAACCCAACCTGGCTTCACCTCTGGTTTCCCCCAGCAGCCCCCCAAATCCTGGGCCTCTCCACAGCCCCTTTATGCCTCAGCTCTCTCCGTCCCCCGCAACCAGCCATCCCCCAGCCACCCCACCGCCCCGGTCCCAAGCCCCAGCCCCACCACCTACGGCCTTGTGCCACCCCGCGCCTCCCCATGCAGAGCAGGGGGCAGCCGCCCTCCATGGGCTCCCGTGGCCCCACATCCCAAGAACGGCCCATGGCTTAGGCAGCAACAGGCACTGCAGAGCTTCCCACCGGGAAACCGGCTTCCAGAAGCTAATGTCAAGAGAAGAGAAGCCCTCAGACTCAGTCCTCTGCTTGGCTTGACAGAGTAAAGCTATGAATGTGCACTGCATTTAAACATAACCGTCTATTTGAGTTTTGGAGTTGTTGTACAAGAAGGATGCGGGGAAAAAACGGCTCAGGGGTTTTGCTTCGGGGACTATTCCACAGGCTTTGATTATGCTAACAAACTTGAGAGGCTCTCTCTTTTGGAGACAAAACCAAGAATGCACACATTCAGTTGGTCTATCCTGTTCCAAACCAGGTCTGCGCTGGTTGATTTGGTTGCAAATTGTAAGCACACCTCACCGAATCTGTCAATATAAGAAGTGCTTACCAATTCATATATGGCACAAATAATGGCAGTTCAACGTACCTTTTGCTTCTGCTTAGAACAAACAACTTGCAGAACATTCTTGCACAACACACAAGTGTCAAAACAAGGTATTTCAGGTTTTACACACAATGCAAAGCTACGATACACTACAGTATTTAATGCACACCAATAGGAAAAGTTCCTAAAAAATACTCATGCAGTTTTTGTGCCACGGGATAGGTAATGGCTATTTCGTAGAAATAGATCCAACTGGCTCCATTGGAGCAGCAGTATAAATATTCAAAATAGAAGTAATAATAGGCCCTGATGTGAAACTTCTCTTTTTTTTTTTTTTCTTTTTTTTCTTTTTTTTTTTCACTTCTTCTTCCCCAAATCTGTCCCTCCGTCAGCAAGGAAACACTCTGCTTAGGAGCAACTGCATCTTGCTACAAGAGTATAGCTGTTGTGTTTGTGGGGTGGATTTTAGTGAGATGTGCCACATTGTTGCTAATGTTATTTGACTTAATGAAGTATTTTAGGCATTTTAGTGGTTATTATTATTATTATTAATCACATTAACGACAACAAAAAAAGAAACAAAAGCAACAAAGAAAAAGCCAACAACAGGAAGGTACAGTGGGCTTCCTAACGCGAGAGGACTTCCAGCGGGCATAGTTAGGAGAAGGCTACTCGGACAACGGGCTGCATAGCTCAACAAGTAGCAACACAATTGTTTTCCAGAACGAAAAATGACGACGCAGGCATGTCATCGACTCTACTGTCTGTCCCTGGACCCTTCCCTTCTTCTTGCCAGGGATCCACAGCACACTTTGTCCACCCAAGGCCAGCGGTACGCAGCTTTTTCCACTCGACGCACACAGTGCAACGGCTGCCAGTGCCTCCACAGGTTTAGTGTAACAAAGAAAGAGAATCAGGTGCTGAGCTGAATGGAAACCACAGGGTGTAAATATTTTGATTGACAACATTTTGTCTAAAGAAAATTAAACTGAAAAAAATCACTTCCAAAAGTGCAAACGAAATAAAAGTTGGCTTTCTGTCTGCGAATGGGGCGCTCTTTTTGTTGGAGGTGTTTGTTATTTTTTTTTTTCCTGCTATAGTTTAAGGTTTGCTGTTTTGTTTTTATTTTTCCTTTCTTTTATGTAGGTTTGCTGTGCCTTTACTACCAATATTTGCCACTGTTTGTACCATAGACAAAAACATTCACCTAGCTGGTAGTATCTTAATACATTTCATAGTAGAACATATACAAGAAAGAGGAAAAAACATACCAAATGAATCAGAAGTGATCAGTGCTTAAAGTAAATACAAGAGCCAGCACTGGCAAGAATCCACAGTACCAATACATACAAATGAAGCTGTGATGGTGTTTCTCATGGGGTGGAATCTGCCTGCATATTAATACAGAATTATACAAAATCTACCAGGGATATTGGAACAATGAATAGCTAAACTTTCACAATAACTTAAGATCTGTGAGCGAGTCTGCATTGAAGATATTCCACATTTTAAAAAGTGCCATCTCTCTCTGTGTCTTCCTCCCTCCCAAAGAGGGGGGTGATGAATCCACATGATCTGTTATTAGGTAAGTTCAACCGCTTAAGGAGACAAATATCTGGCCAGGTCCAGTGTATTCTTTAAAGAGTGGCAAATTATGACTTCAGTAACTATGTCTGTGCAAAATATGCCTCTTTCCTTTTAAAGAAACCAGTGTCTGTAACTCATTTAGAAAAGTTCTAACACGTACTTACGTCCTTCTCAGAATAAGTAAAACATGAATCCCCCCAAAACAAGAAATCTGATGAAGCAGAGAAAGTTCTGACCTTCCATTTCCACGTGCAGATCATTAAAAACCAGGACACCTCCTTGGTAGCCCTCCTGGGCTGGCGATCAAACTATTGCTTGGAAATACCATAAACACCATAGTAATAAAACTCCAACATTAGTAGTAAAATGGTAGCAGTGTTTACCCTTTGAATCCAGGTTTACCTTGCATTTCTCATCACACCTGTACAAGATTCATTATTTACGGTAAAAAAGTCATCTTCTGTTGCCTTGACGGTCTTCTTTTAATACGCAGCAAATCCATTCATATGCCAAGTACCTTGAATTGTATTCCCGTATTACACTGCCCTGTGACCTTTGGATTGTTACAGGAGATCCAGCGTTCAGAAGGAGAAGCTGCAAGAGAGGACGTTGATCTCTGGCAATTAAAAAAAAAAAAACCAAAAACCCAACAAAAAAAGAAAACCCCCAAAAGGACCAAAAACCAAAACAAAAAAAACCCAAACAAAAAAAAAAACAAACAAAAAAATTCCCATGAATCTCCTTGAAAATCAGCCTGTGTACGATGTACCCTCTTCTGCATTGTAGCAATAGTCTTAACTCATAAATTAGATTAGTCTTCCATCAAATAACTTAAAAAACGAAGGAATTGTAGCAGACCAGTTTTGCCTGGCTCGATGCCAGTTAGCAGCCAGTTCATCTAGAGTCCCAGTCACACTGTTCAAAAACTGAGCTAGGAAATCACATGAATGTTGAAAAAAAATAATCTTCACATCGATACAGGATTTTTCCAGGTTGTGGGACATCAGGGAGAGGGCAGACCTAGATGGGGCCACGGGTCCTATGAACAGTGAACAGGATATACGTCACGACTTGGAGGTGCACCGCATTCAGGAGATGCCAGCCGTGGTTTGTATTGCACAGGTAAGAAGGAAGTTCCTCCCGACAGTCTGCCACCTGCATTAGTGATCTCTGCACATTGGCAAGTTCACAAAAGTGAAAACATTGAATTCTGTCATGATGGAGAAACACAGGAAGATGCCGTAAAGGGAAAGGCACACACACCCTAGCTTCTTATCCAGTTTCCATTTGTTCATGTGGACGCCAAAAACCTACAATAAACACAGAGTAAGCCACGACAGCAGAACATTTCAAATAAAGCGGTAAATCCCCTTCTCAATTACAGGAGCACCAAGATGACTCTTCCCTTATTGATCATGGTCACCTGGAAGCAATCACAATGCAAGTACTGCAACAAGTGAGCTGAAGACCACAGCTGAAGTAAATCAGAGTAGCCTCACTGCAGCCACACCAACTTACATCACCTTGACTCCTGGCCCAAGGGCCTTAACTTTCTGCAATGATTTTTTTTTTTAAGAACAATCCAATTTAATTCAATCAGAAATATTTTCAAAGGCCAGATTCCTTTTTCTTCACTCAAAATGCTTCATGTGTCCCTCTGCATCTCCATCTAGAGCCACACAGTCTAAGGCTGTGTTTGACTTTGCTTAGTTTGCTCCCACACAAACCTCTTAAAAGGTTAAACTCTCGTGTACAAGGCAATTCTGTTGACGTGCAATACACAGGAGGACTCCCTATAGCAGCTGGTCTCAAGATTTGGAAGAGGTCACATAAATCCTCTTCTCTCTATCATTTCTACTCTGCTATGCTGGACTTGGACAGGTCAAGGAATGTGAGGCACTGATTTCAACAGAAATCTAACTATTCTATGATTTTACATCCAGGCACTATTTGTTCTGGTCTCTGCTGTATTTCAGAAGGTTCCTGCAGAGGGCCAAAGCAAACAGCACTTTGTCTACCTGTCCAACAGGAGAACGGATCCAGTCATACATCAAAGGATCTGCTTCAACTCTAGCGTGAAAAGTACCTAATGATTACTAATGGATCTCCCAGGCTCCTCCCATGAAAAGCATACAAATATGAGAGCCATTTGTGACAGCGATAGCTTCTGCATAGTGCCAGAATGTGCCTCTTGGGAAGCTTACAATAGGAGTGACCATTCCTATCCCATAACAACAGACTTCGCAACCACTATTACAGCTGGAGGTGAGAAAGAAACAGGTGAAGAAAATGTCTATACAAATCACTCTTTTGGAAATGAAGAACAAAAGACTATATATACATACTGTGACAAAGACAGATGCCAGCAGGAGACCAACAGAATAGATAAGTCCTCTGCTGTTTAACCGAATCTGTAAAAGAAGGAAGTTTATAAAACCATGTCACAATTTCAAGCAATGATATTTCTCTCGGCTGATAATTCTGTAATCCTAAATTGCTGGGTTGCTAAACACTGGCTTGCAAGCTATAAACACCAAGTCAAACCATTACATCACAGGTAATATTTTGCCTACTCCCTGTTGCCAAAGGAGGAATATTATTAGAGTAGTATCTTAGGACCTAGCAGCATTTCAAATTGTTCCACCTCCACATGGGCTTTGTCAGTGTTTATTCTGTTTTATCATGGAATTATCTCTTTGGCAATTAATTCCTATGTGAGTCTTGTAAGAACAAACAAGGAAAAGGGAACTTTGCATTGAGTCACCAATTAATGCTTCACAGTTGGGGAAAATAAACAAAGACACACACAAACACATAATTTCTTTCTTACTCTTACTCATCTTGGTGAAGGAAACAAGTCGGTAATCTCACGGCCTGAACCTCACCTGCTGAAGGCCATTGGTATCTACGTATCATCTACACTAGCACAGGCTGAACACTATTTAGCACTGAGGCAAAGAAGGCAAAAAGACAACTTGTTGTCTGTAGGACTGCACAAAGGTATCGTCACTTAGGTACCCAGGCACATCACAGGCTCCGAGGTAGCCATCTCCATGGCAGAGTCACAATTACACCCACGGTCCAAGCCAAGAACCAAGACACAGGTCTTCGAAGCTGTGGAGCTGTTTAACTGCCGTTTCTAGAGGCTCTGGAGTCTCTAAATCAAAGGCCTTCACCTGCATCTTTAAGCCCTAAATTAATTTAAAAGCATGATTTTATGTGACATAAACCTAAAACTACAAAAAAAGGCTACAGGGAGTAAAGTCACCTCTCCCATCCTGTTCCTCAGCTAGGTTCACACTTCTCAGTTTCCTATTCTTCTCTTGGGGAGCTTAATCATTGGCCCTCTGGGTATTTTTATATGATCTTCTCAAATAATTATCACCTGCAGTATCGTCAAGGGAGCACTCCGGTGGAGTCTCTCAAGGCATTTCTGTAGGGGCTACTGTGTGAGGGAGACTTCTTCCTAGGGAAGTTTGGCTTCTCCAGTGAAGCATCAGGGCAGCTAGAAGCTGTGGGGTGGGTGCTATGGGTGACTGAACTGTAAATCTTCAGACCACCTAATATCAATTACGATCTTCAGGCCACTCCAAGGTAACACAGCCCATTGTATTCCTCCCTGCACCTTCTGTGCAAGGAAACCCTACATGAAGTTGAGTTTCAACTGACTGTCACCAAAACCAATTATTATTTAAAGCAGTAACCGACTGTAAGTTTCCTGGCAGAGATCAATCTTAGCAAGAAATTAAGTATGAGTATTTTTAAAGGATGCTTTAGAAATGGACATTGCTATTGTTTGTCCAGCAGACTTTGATTTTGCGCAGTGCAGGTACATTGTCAGCCACACCACTTTGCTGCTGAGGTCAAACAGCAAAACTAAATGCAGTGATCCTCCTTAATTGGGCTGGTAGCCAATTCTTAATTGCTCAGTTTGTTCTAATTTGTATACAAGGAAAAGCAAAAACATCAGTCCATTCCTGCAAATGATCTGCAGACAAGAAAATAGTTCCCAGAATGAAAGTTCATCTACCTCAAACAACACATCTTTTTATAACAGCTGGATTTCTTTCTTATTTTTAAACTGGTTTTAGTCCAATAAACAATTAAAGCTAAACTTTTACGCTACGCTATTATTTTCCCAACTCTCAACACAAATAAAACAACGGCACATAGTGTATCACTGGCCACTTTTCGGTGCTCACATCCTTCCAGTTAGGCTATAAAGAAGCCCGTTTGCAAGAGAAGCAGGTATTGCTAATTTTATGATAAGCACCACCACAATTTCATGAATGCAAGGCTGCTGAGGCACTTGTATCATTTTCCATCACAGTCAGGAAAAACTTTTTACCCAAATATTGCTCCCAAATCCAGAGTAATGATTTAGCTTCATTCCCCAAGGACAACTGAGGGGAGAGTCTGACTTCCAGAGTCAAGGAAAGGATTATTGGTTCTGACATTTTGCAAACCTAAGCCTGCAATGAACTCCATACACCCAGGATGCTCTATGCAAATCCACGTTGGAGACAAGGTCAAGCGCGCTGCAAAAAGACTTGCAAAATTATGTGTTTGTGTGTGTCTTTGTTTATTTTCCCCAACTGTGAAGCATTAATTGGTGACTGAATGCAAAGTTCCCTTTTCCTTGTTTGTTCTTACAAGACTCACATAGGAATTAATTGCCAAAAAGATAATTCCATGATAAAACAGAATAAGTCTTGGAAGGATTTCTCTTTTCTCCTGTACATGCTCAAGATTCAGCATGACGACGCATTGCTGTACTTCCAATAAACCACGATAAGCGTGAATAGGTCTTGCACAGCTACTATACATTGGAATTGTTACAGCATTCGTACTCACAAGGGTCCCACCACTTTGTGGAGCTCTGTTGCTGCCTGAGATTTGTTGTTATCTTCATGTATGTTAAAATATGGACTTACACAAATGGCATATTTTCCTTCTTTTCTGATTTTTGCCATCATAAAAAAGGCTATGGCCATGATGATCATTTGTTCTCAAAGGTATTACAGGATTTCTTTACGACATAAGCTGTAAGTGTATGTACCTATAATAGGACTATTATATTCCTATGGCCATTACATGTAAAATACACCAGACTAACTGTCCAAAGAAATGAAGGACTTGGATTGCTTCAGAGTGCGAAGGCCAATTTTGGGACTGTCTGCATAACTGAAGGTGAAAAATGTAACGATTCCACTGTTAATGTAAACTGCAGGTTGTAAGTGGCAGACAGGAAGAAGTGGTATTTTTGCAGCTATGGAATAAGTCTCAAAGGCCACTGCAGCTTCTATTACCACTCCTGAGCAAACCTCAAAGTTTCGCTGAAACAAGAGCTGCTCTTGGGATGAGAGACAAAGTCAGGTTCTGACCCAGAAGACCTTTTTCTTTGCTACCTTACAGCTTATTTCCTGTTACACTAAGGAGCCAGGACAAGCTAATCTGAGGTTCTGTGCACGCATTACTGCTCCCTGTAGAGATGGACTACTCCATTGTGCTTCATTCACTCCTCTTCTCCTGCTTCCACTAATCCGGACGGTCCATATCACAGAATCACAGAATGATATGGGGTTGGAAGGGAGACCTCTGGAGAGCATCTAGTCCAACCCCCCTGCCAAAGCAGGTCCATACATGACAGCTAACCTGGATTTCCCTTGTAGTTATTGTAAATGCAAATAAACCCTAAACTAACTTCGTGTAACTAAAATACAAATTTAAAGCCACCTTCCCTGCTACCCCAAATAAGCAGCAGCTGGCTACGGAAGACAGACACTATTTTACAATAAATTCCTGTCTGGATTTTGGTCAGGAATTCTGTTTGGCCAGTGCCAATATCTGTAAAAACTGTCAGTACGAAATACATCAATCGGAAAGGAATCTACAGGAGAAGGAAGCAAACGAAGCAGCTGGAATTATTTTAGCATGGAAAATGTCTGAATTCAACCTAAAGTGCAGACGCTTCTTCTCACTTACATCATTAGCCTCCATAAAACCAGCAGACATTTGGAAAGAAAACCATTCCAAAGGCCTCTGTGTCTCATTTTCTGAGGACAAGGCTTCCAAAGAGAGGTGTTTGGGGCTGCTTTCTTTGGACTATCTGCAAGGCTCCTCTTTGGAGGTCATTCAAAGGAATAAAAGTTGCTATTAAGGATTATTTAAAAGTAGAAAGCGTATGCTAATTACTTATGACAGGCTTATAAATGTTAACAGTAACACACATCATGCCGATCCCACACGGGCAAAGCAAACACGGCAACTCCCTCAGCAGCACGAGCACCAATCTTCCCTTGCAGTGGTACCGCATCAAAACACCCAAGTTTCACTCCAGATTAACAGCTCTCAACTCAGGCTTAACTAGCAGCGCTCCTGGCCTGGGGTCTAGCCCAGCTCCCACTGTTGAGCAACGCAATTAGCTATTAATTAACCTAAATAACAAGAACCTTCCTTTTAGAATCATAGAATCATCCAGGTTGGAAGAGACCCTTGGGATCATCGAGTCCAACCATCTACCCTACACTACAAAGTTCTTCCCTATATCATATCCCCCAACACCACATCTAAACGGCTCTTAGACACATCCAGGGATGGTGACTCAACCCCCTCCCTGGGCAGCCTGTTCCAATGCCCGACCACTCTTTCTGTGAAAAATTCTTTCCTAATGTTCAGTCTAAACCTACCCTGTTGGAGCTTGAAGCCGTTCCCTCTCATTCTGTCGTTAATTACCTGTGCGAAGAGACCAGCACCAACCTCTCTAGTGTCCTTTCAAGTAGTTGTAGAGAGTGATGAGGTCTCCCCTCAGCCTCCTCTTCCTCATACTAAACAGTCCCAGCTCCTTCAACCGCTCTTCATAGGATTTGTTTTCCAGGCCCTTCATCAGCTTTGTTGCCCTCCTCTGCACTCACTCCAGCACCTCGATATCTCTCTTGGATTGAGGTGCCCAAAACTGGACACAATACTCCAGGTGTGGCCTCACCAGTGCTGAGTACAGGGGGACAATCACCTCCCTACTTCTGCTCCTCACGCTATTTCTAATACAAGCCAGGATGCCATTGGCTTTCTTGGCCACCTGGGCACACTGCCGGCTCATGTTCAGCCGCTTGTGAATTAGAACCCCCAGGTCTCTTTCTTCCAGGCAGCTTTCCAACCACACTTCCCCAAGCCTGTAGCAATGCATGGGGTTGTTGTGGCCCAAGTGCAGAACCTGGCACTTGCCCTTGTTGAAACTCATGCCATTGATTTTGGCCCAATGCTCCAATCTATCTAGGTCTCTCTGTAGAGCTTCCCTATCCTCCTGGAAATCAACGCTCCTGCTTAGCTTGGTGTCATCTGCGAACTTGCTGATGATACGCCCTATGTCCTTGTCGAGATCATCAATAAAGACATTAAACAGAAATGGAGGAGGCTTGACTATTCCCATATAAAGAAAGGATTTCCTGGGAGGGGTGAAATGGTGTTTTCTAATGCAGTTTTCACTTTCCAGTGCTTTTTGCTCTGCAAAAAATGGGACCATTTATTAGGGTCATTGCCTAATACCTCACTCTGCCACGGAACAGCAGCATTAAAACCCTTCCATGTACATAGCGAAGGGTGGTTTCCTTGGGTGAGCAAATGCTAGCTGTGGAATGCACTCTGTCAGGAAGCTCATTTGGCTGAACTGGATACATATCACAGCTGGACTTTCTGGAAGGAAAATTGCAGCTCTTTGGGTAAAAAAAACTTTGTTGGTGAGCTCAAAGCACTATAAAAGCTGTGCAGAATTCCAAAGGTCTCCACTGTGGCTCAGGAGGTGCTGCGTGCATGGCTTCTCCCTGCTATGCCATGGAGCAGGGAGAAAGGGGGACCGAAGAGGACAGAGATAACAGGTGAGAAGGACTATAAAACAATGAGAAGCGAATGAAAAACAACAGAAAGACAGTTAGACCGAACTGACGTAGCCGTAAGCCTGTCCTCAAAGCAGATTTGCCCCGGGACAGCTGAGAAAGGGATTCCACGGATGGATACTGGGTGTAATTCCAGATGCTGGGACTGTCAGTATACATGCTGTGGAGTTACTCTATGTGCACACAAACAGTCCAATTAATTTGGCTCGCTGCTTATGTAGAGGGCAGCTCTGCATGGTGTATGCAGGGGGTCCAGCTGCACACAACGCACTTCTGGCACATGCAGTAAGTCTGACCTCGCTAAACTTTCGCACACGTGGAGAATGACATACGTTCGGGCACCGTGCCCGAGGTCTGTGGGGTTATTTAAGATAGCCCTGGAGCAAGCTTATTTACACCAGTAAGAAACCTCCCTCATAGAAGATATAATTCCTGTTGAAGTCTTTTGCCCAGATAGCTCTTAATGTAAAGGTTTCTTAGAGTAATACAGTGCTTCGAGATTCTTGCAGGCTTTATAGCTAACGTTGAGAAGAGAATGAAAGCTGTCTGGGTTTGTTCAGGTCCAAAATGCAATGGTAGGCTGCTCTTTGAGGGATTTTTTTTTTTTCCCCTAAATATTCTCACTCCAACAAAGAAGGTCTCCTTGGAGCTAGATGAAACTCAGTGCCAAGCATTTGGGGGGCTGCAGCCTGAGGATTTGCGGAGATGTTCTCCAGCACACCTTGCACTGGTGGTAGAAGGGATTTCCAGTGTTAGACCAGCCAGCAGTGACTTCCCTGACACACTGGTCACATTAGAGCACTCTCCATTTACCATAGCTGAGCGAGGTACACTTTAGCAAATAGCTCACATTGTTTGGGGTATGACCACATATTCCTTTCTATCAAATTTGCTACCGGGCACTGAGGTATGTAATTCTTGCATTAAGAGTAATCAGAGGACCACTGCCAAAGCTCTTGGCTAGCCTATGCCTACCTCTGGAAACGGTTCGCTGAAAATATAACGGAAACCCCCAAATATTAATGAAAACAAGAACACTTAATTCTAGCAAACACTGCTATTGCTTATCTAAGGCAAACAAAGAGAACATACGGTTTCAAAGGAGACAGGTTCAGATTTGCTCTAAATCTGCTGAAACTCTGCACAGCACTGAACTAATTGGCGCACAGTAGGGGTTGCTCATCAGAACAAAAAGGCAGGTATAGCAGCTCCCTACTCTTTTATCCTACCTGTTAATGCTAAAGGCTTTCCTACAATCTCCTCCTGTTTGGCCCAGGTCTACATCACAGCAATTCATCATGGTCCACAGCAATGGCTAGAATCACAAAAGCCACACAAGTAGGTGTGCTGCTTTTTTTAACCTTCTGTCCAACTCTGGCAGCATTTCAGTATTTTCTAATCTAATGCCCATCTATCTATTTCAAAAAGTAATCATACAGAACCATGAACCGTTTTATACAATATTGCTCAGTGGTTCTAAGATAGTTAAATCCAAACTAGGCTGAATACTCACTGTTTACTTATTTCTCTTTTCTCTCATTTTAGTTCCGCACTTGCCTAAAGGCTCCTTTCTTTTTCTGCATTTGATTTTGGACAACTTGGTGGTGATTCACAAATTTCTCATAAGCCTACAGCTCTGGAAATACAGTTTTAACTGACAAACGATTCCCACTTCTCTGATTATCACTGTAGCCTGCCCTGCTCCTTATTCTGACTTCTAACCATGAGCACAGGAGCTCAGAAGACTCTGGAATTTGGTACAAAAGCTTAAGAAAAATGTGTCAATAATCTGTAAAATTATGGCAGAAATCAGTCAAGCAGCCTTTTCATGAGACAAGTGGCATTTCCTACAAGAGGCAATGGAGTAGGTTTTCTCAGAGCATGTGACTGTGTAAGTTAAGGAAAACAAGTCTAGCAAAACATTCAAAACTCACAGTAAGGGAGGAGATAAACTCAGTTTTTAGCAAAGAGCAAAAAAGGGGCATCAGCTGGAGCCTTCTTAATTATAGAAGGAAAACCTCAGTTCTCTGTTCATTTCAGAATAGGAAATGCTTCTTCCCCAGGAGAGAACTGTCTGCAGATGAAGCGCTCTCTCATACTGCAAGGAGGAAAAATCAACATTCCCAAACTCTCCTTTGAGGTTTGGCTTGTATCTAGCAGGTAAAGCAGGCCAGAAGACCACTCTGTTTTGACTGATCACACATGAAAGGTTTGAAAGTCCAAAATCTACTCTGTCTGAATTTGAACACAGGCTATCTCCCTGCTTCTCTTGTAGCAAGTACAAAGATTCTGCCACCAGCTCCAGCTATTCCCACGCAGCTCCTGCAGGCAGTAAGGAGCTGAGGCTGAAGCTAAGCAGCAGAGGAAAACAATGGAAATAAAATAAATGTGATTCCATTCTCCAGTTCTTTTCTGGCAGTTGCCGAAGGGAAAACAAGGAGCTATTGCCAAAACCCGAACTGGTTTTGCTCCAGGGTCCAAATACAAGAGAAATTACCTCATTCAGGAATATTAGAAGGACTCTGCTCTGTTTCCAGTCCCTTGGCTGAAAAAGATGCAGGTCCTCTGTCTGTTTGGGGATCATTCTCCTGCAGTGTCCCTGCCTGACAGTGGAAATTCAGTGTGAATCCTACATTCCTCAGGTCTTGCCATGAGACAGAGGTCTCAGCAAACTGAAACTTCAGACACGTTCCGCATTCCTGCACGTTTCAATGGAATTTCCTTCTTGGACCTTTGTTGAGACTCTTAAGAAAGCATCCTTGGTTTGCTCTGTATCACCCAGTTCACTTTGCAGATGGTACACACCGTGGAGTACACAACACAGAGTGCTGCACACAGACACTCAAGGTATTAAGCAAGAAATGCAGGGGTTATGATTGGAGAGAATTCCTGTGTTGTTAGGAGCTTGGAAAGGGACCAGACACTTTTGCTCTACTACAGTATAATCACCCCAGCCTCCCTGTCATGAAACCAGGGAGCAAATGCACTCCATACATGCAAACTATTCCACGAAGCTGAAAGGACTCGTTAGTAGCTTTAGCATGTACCTGCTGCTATGCCCACACATAGGTTTTTGGAATTGGCCAATAAATGAATCCATTGATTCCTGACAAACTGTATACTGCTGCTGCAGTGGTACCAAGTACATCACGTTGCAGATGCTAACGTGACAGCTGGAAAGAGTCTGGCACCCCAAAGCAGGAGGAAAAGTAACATCTACAGAAGTGAAGGGTGATGCTGTGGGAAGCAGGAACCCCTGCAGACACTTCAGAGTCACCACCCTACTGCTATCCTCACCTTAATGTTTGCCCCAATGACTGACAGAACCACCGAACCTATCCTCCCTCTTTTCCCAGAGGATTTAAGGTGGTCTATATGCAGATACCTGGGCCAGAACAGGGCAGGAAACAGACACACAGACGTTAGCTGTGAGGAGATTATTAAGGCCAGCTTTGTCCTAATGTCCTAAGTTAAATGCCTTCAATTAAAACAGTGAATAGCAAACTGGTCACTGAGTAGCAAAGCAGTGACACTTGCCATCTCGATGTGTGTTTCTCAAGTGTCCACTTCCCTCTGGATTCTCTGATGTCTAACAAGGCTCATGCTGGGGTTACTCCTTCTCTCTGGGGTTACTCCTTCTCTCTCTAGCTGCCTGTTTGCATGAAAGGAATGTAGTGTCTCTAAGACTTTTAACTTACTGTCAAATTTTGCTGAAACTGGCTGAAGTTATCAGGCAGGGGAGTGATGGACGGACATATGAGTATATTCCCAAATGCTGATGTGAACAAATGAACCTGGCTTCACATCCAAAAAAAGATTCCAGGGGGAAGCAATTGGATGGAAGACATGGAGCAAATGTCTTCCACTCTGGATTTGCCAGGGCCACTGGGGAAGGATGCTTACAGGATTACAGAGTCAGCAATGTGTCCAGGACTCAGAGCTGGAAGAGACGAGAAAGTGAACTCTTTCAAAGGTCTCTCTGGGTCCAGAGGAATGCTGCTTTTTCTCCGAAAGTCCTGCTGGCATGCTAGGTTAGCTATGGTTGATAACAGAAGGCCAGAGCTGCAGCAGGAGGGTGGCCAAGTGACCTCTGAGTAGTGGAGATGGAAGCTCCAGTGGGAAGCACAGAGGAAGGCAGAGTTAGTGCCTGGACATCAATGAGCATCCAGAAATAACAAGGACTCTTAAAATAATAAACAGATAATTGGCTTAGAGAATAGACACTGTAGAAACAGAAGGGATCTGATATGGAAGCTCTTTGATATTGACTAGATCCGCCTTTTGATGGGAAAAGCGTCAGTGGCCTGGCCCAAACCAAGAACTGTGGGGCTGACAAGTGAGTTGAAGGCAAAGGGTGAGGGCAGAGAAGGACCTTTTCTTCTCTGCACCAACACTAACATTTTCCTGGAGAAGCAAGAGATGGAGCAGTCTCTGGCTTGGGTTTGGACTGACCCCAGCTAGTGCTGGAAGGAAGAGATTAAAAATCCAGTACTGCACATTGATGATCACACTGAGATGGACCTGGTTCATGGTAACAGATACACACAAGCGAGGCAGGGTGAGTGATATTGGAGATGGGTGCCCTGGGGCATACAGTGGTTTTGCAAAGCGCTGCCTGCTGTGCCAGCTTCCTACACACCACCATGTGGGTGCAGCCCCCCCTCTTCAGGCTGGGGCTGTGACTGCAATGCAGTCTCCACTTGTGATGTACCCACATCCTACGGGAAAATGTTTATTTTAAAGTAGGAAAACAGCAGAAGGGGAACTTCCTTCTCTAAAATAGGTGACAGATGCTTCCAAGATGCAGCCCGAGAAGTACAAGATGGTTTTCCATTCCTCTCTCGTAATGAGAAAGGAAGAATAAAATAAACAGTAAGCTAAAACATCCATCGACAATGGGCCTGGGAAAGGAGCAGTCAGAACCAGGAGAGGCACTTAGGCAAAATGACTGTGATTTAGCAACCAGGATGTGTTTCAAGAGATTCAGAGTCTATTTCCAGTTCTGCCACTTGCCTACTGTGTGACCTCCAGCAAGCCCATTAGTCTCTCTTTGACAGGTCCCCTCTTGCTCTTTTCCTGTCTTATCTGTTAGACCACAACTGTATTTCCCCCCCTCAGGCACTATCTCATAGACTGAACTTGCTTAAACAAGAAGTCAGAAATCGTGATTCTGCATGGGGCTTCTTGCGGTTGCGGCCAGGCACATGACAAAACTAGGCAGTAACCAGGACCTTGTAGGACAATGCTTTCAATATACAGATGTCTCACAACCAGCCAGAAGCTTGCAGGCTGCATCTCATCCAAAGCTCTCCGCTTACCTCGAATCAAAATGCACCACCTGTAAAACGGGCTCTGAAACACCAACCTGCCCTCAGGGAAAGCTCAAACACAAGCTGGTCCTACACAGGGTCTACAGCAGCTGAAAGTACCGGTTAGCAGTGAGACTGCTCTTCACATTCAGAATGCAACCCCTCAAATCTTCTGCTTGGGAGTAGCTGCTTGCCTGGTTAGTGTGTGAAGCCACCTTACTGCGCGTGGCCGCGAAAGTTCAGAATGCGCATAATCACAGGACACCACACTGCCACATGCATGTGCACAGCGCAGCACAGAGGCAAAGGGAAAGAAAAAGGGAGCAGATCCTCTTCACAGAATCACAGAATCACAGAATCTTCTAGGTTGGAAGGGACCTTCAAGATCCTCTTGTCCAACCATCAACCTAATTGACAAAAATAAACACCCACAAAACAACAAAATGCAACACCATCACTAAACCATGTCTCCCAGCACCACGTCAACCTGTCTTTTGAACACTTCCAGGGATGGTGCCTCAACCACCTCCCTGGGCAGCCCATTCCAATATCTGATAACCCTTTCAGTGAAAAATTTTTTCCTAATATCCATCCTGAACCTCCCCTGGTGCAACTTGAGGCGGTTTCCTCTTGTCCTGTCGCCCGTGATTTGGGAGAAGAGACCGACCCCCTCTGGCTACACCCTCCTTTCAGGGAGTTGGAGAGAGCAATAAGGTCTCCCCTCAGCCTCCTTTTCTCCAGGCTGAATACCCTAGTTCCCTCAGCCTCTCTTCGTAAGACTTGTGCTCCAGACCCCTCACCAGCCTTGTTGCTCTTCTCTGGACCCGCTCCAGCACCTCGATGTCTTTTTTGTGGTAGGGGGTCCAAAACTGGACACAGTACTCGAGGTGGGGCCTCACCAGTGCCCAGTACAGGGGCACTGTAGTTCTTCTCCAGTTCTGCACAGCAACATGCCAGAACTCTTTATACCAGCATTAACAGGGAGCAAAATTTGGCCACCGGGGCTTCTGAGTCAGGCAGCCTGGAACAAGACATACATAGGGATTTTACAGAGTATGATATTAGAGAAATACCATTCGTTGAGTGTTTAGACTTCCAGAAAAATAAGGCTGGAGGAGGCTTCCAGAAGGGTCTTCTGCATTAAAGTTTAACTTTCAAATCCCACAGTCTAGTTTTTTTGGCTTCCACAAAAGCTATTACTGCCTTAACAGCTTGTTTATTAAAATGCATTTATTCTTGTCCTGGTTTGAGGAGAGCATCTGTTGTCTGTCATTGGCCAATCTGGCCGAAACCACGACAACTCTCTACTTTCAGCAAAAGCTTAACTTTGCCACTGTCCTCTTATCTTAAACGTTCTGTGGAGGGAATCATGGGTTTGGATGGCTATGCAAAAGCAACCATGATCAAGCAGGCTCTTTTTGTCTTTTACAAATCTCTCCTTCCTTCTGTACATGAGACAGGGGCATCACAATGGCTTTGAGGAGCTCTTCTTTTGGAGGAGACGCTACAAAGACAAATTTGGATCCTGCCAAATACCAAAGGAGCAGTACTAAATTGTGACTATTATCTCAGAAATTACCTAGTGCTTCTGACTCATGGTCACACTTAGCGGGCAAGCAGGTTGGTCTGAGCCTGTGAACACCCATGCTCGTTTGAGCAGCCCAAGGCTCAGCCTTGCGGACCTCAGGGAGCAGGAGCTCCTTGTCTTCTGCCCCTGCTGACCTCCTTGCCAGAAACATCAGCAGGGACCCCTGAATAACAAACAGCACCTTGCAGCTCTCAATGCTGTCACCAGGCTATACCTCACCCAGCTAACTCTAGCCTTTTCTGGCAACTTAGTAATAGTTAAATAATTAATTACTAATAAGGGGGGGGATGGAGGGAGGAGGTTTGTTTTGTTTTGAAGTCCAATTATCCAAGGATTTAGAGAGAAATCCAGGAATTGCAAGTGAAAACTGAGGAAACTCTCTTTGCTGATTGTGGGGCTACTTCCAAGACTGCCTTTTCTAACCATGTGATCACACTGTACAATGAACATTTTGGGTGTGCAAAACAGTAGTGACATTGTTATGCCTCCATGAAAGCTGGCTGCTTCTGTTCAGCCACTTGTTTTCATCCTTTTCCGCAAAAATATAGATGAGCTACAGATAAGCTGCTCATTAAAGAAAGGGATTTTATTCCTACAGCGTTGCTTCATTTTGTCACTCCTATATTCAAAGAGAGGGAAGATCGAAGGAACTACAGGCTGCTCAGCCTGACCTTAATCCCTGGGAAGGTGATGAAGCAAATAATCCTGGGAACCACTTCTAAACATATGAAGGACAAGAAGGTGATGGTGAGTAGATGTATAGATTTATGAAGAGGAAAGCAAGTTTACCCACCCTGACAGCCTTCTATGATGAGGTGGACTTGTTGGATGAGAGGAGAGCAACAGATGTTGTTTACGTTGACTTTAGCAAGGCTTTTGACACTGTTTCTCAACCATACTCATAGATAAACAGGAAGAACAGATGAAATAAGAGCACAGGGTAGTGGACTGACAACTGGCCAAACCACTGTGCTGAAAGTCCAGCTGGAGGCCAGTCAGTAGGGGTTTACCCCAGGGATCAATACTGCTTAACGTCTTTATTAATGAACTGGATGGGGCAGAGGGCACCTTCAGCAAGTTTGCAGCTGATACAAAACTGGGAGGGGCGGCTGATGCACCAGAGGGTTGTGCTGCCATCCAGAGGGACCTGGACAGGCTGGAGAAATCCACAGGCAGGAAACTCATGAACATCAACAAAGGGAAATGAAAAGTCCTGCACCTGGGCAGGAGTAACCCCATGCATCAGTACATGCTGGGGCTGACCGGCTGGAAAGCAGCTTGGCAGAGAAAGACCTGTTGATCCTGGTGGATACCAAGCTGAAGTTCACAATGGACCCTTGTGGCATGGAGCACCACCAGCATCCTGGGCTGCACTAGTAGAAGCAGTGCCAACAGGCAGAGAGAGATGATCCTTCTCTACTCAGCACTGGCGAAACGCATCTGGAGTGCTCGGTCCAGTTCCTCAACACAAGGAAGATATGGACTTCCTGGAGTGAGTCCAGTGAAGGCCCACAAGGATGATTTAAGGGACTGCAGCATCTGACATACAAAGAGAGGCTGAAAGAGCTGGGACTGTTCAGCCTGGAGAAGAGAAGATTCAGGGGAATCTTATTGATGTGTATAAATACCTGATGGGAGAGGACAGAGAACGTGCAGCCAGACTTTTCTGAGTGGTATCCATTGAAAGGACAAGAGGCAACACACACAATTTTAAAAACAGAAATTCCATTTAAACATAAGAATGCTTTTTTACTGTGAGAGTGGTCAAACACTGGAACAGGCTCCTGAGAGCAGCTGTACAGTCTCTCTATCCTTGGAGATATTCAAGACTCAACTGGACATGCTCCCAAGCATTCTGCTCTAGCTGAGCCTGCTTTGAGCAGAGGGCTGGGGACTAGACAGTTTCCAGAGGTACTTGCCAATCTCAACAATTCTGTGATTCTCTAGTCTTTTAGCTCTGCATTCACTCAGTGACTGTAATCAAACATCTTTCCTCTGTCCTACCCTGCTGTCTGAGTGTTATCCCTCTAACAGCAATAGCAACAGCGACTTCCCCCTCAGACCTCATGGCATCTCCTGCTCTTCCTTCTCAGAAGGGAGCTTGCAACACCTTTGGGGACAGAGGGGTGGCTCTTTTGTCATTTGGGAAGTAAAGGATGGTTTCACTGGTGTTGGGTAGTTTTTCTGAAACAGGAAAGCTCTGCAGTGTTTCCTGATGATGGTCACACTCTGAAATATCCAGTTATTTAAGCACTTCCTTCATCTCCCAGTGCACTAACAGTTTAGTCACACTAGAATCTTTCTTAGCAAAAGCCCTAGAGGTTTGCTCCACCCTTTACTTTTCACTTATGTGTTTATCCCCTCTTTTATATTAAAAATAGGATCATTCTACTTAATTGGAATATATTCAAGTGAGTGAAAATACTGTATATTCTAGTGAGTTAGCTTATTTCAGCAGACACTGCCTTCAAGAAGGAAATGGAAGTACTTGTCCTCCAAAAGGTGGGGAATGTCCACTGACAATGAATTGCTGCTCCTCTCAAATCGTAACAGAGCAAAATTATTTGTTTCTTCAAATCCAATCCACAGAACTTTGGACTTTATAAAAAAAAATTTAAAAAAAGAATCATATGAACAAATGTAGCACTTACGTATGATCCATAATTCACCGCTAGGGTCTGCAAAGCCCACGGGAGGCCTAGGCCAATTAAAATATCAAAAACATTGCTTCCGATGGAGTTGGACACAGCCATATCCCCCATACCTGCAGGAATGGAAATCACATATAATCAAACATGTCTCAGAAAAGCCTTTCAACTTTTAAACAGAAATACATTAATCTGAGATAATCCAGACAATTTCCATGGATTAAGGCAAAGAATTAAGGGAGATCCCACTCATCCCATCCATTTCCCTTTTGCCCTCCCCATCACACAAGGCCAGCAGGGTTAAAGGGGCCGAATCCACCTTCTAGGATCATCTGAGAACTTCCCTCAACGAATCCTCTGCTGTTGTGGGGACCCTGGCCAGCGGCTGTGCTGGCTGCGACCTGCTGGCACTCTTGTGCCATGCTCAGTGAGGCTTTTGATTCTCTACTGTAAACATGACATATGAGCTTCTATACTGGACTGATGAGATTAAGTCTTCAGGTAGTTTATTGAGTAGCCAGTGTTTCAATGAAGAGCCACTGTTTTTGTTCCCCAAAGCAGTACTGACAACTTCCTTTTTCTCTTAAAACATCTGTTGCTGGAGTCACAAGGGAAAAAAAAAAAAGCTTTCCTTAAAAACTAGTATCTTCCAGTCCTTACGACTGTGAAGAAAAGCTGGAAAGTGACCTGAAAAGACCCTTATGCCTTGTTCTAAGTGGTTCTATACCAGTGATATTTAAATTAAGAAAAATATTGTGACTTTTGGGGAAGGCTTCAAGTTGACAACAGCGCCACAACTTGTTCCGCACTGTCATTAAGAACCTGTTAGCTGCTTTGTGATAGCAACATAATGAATTTCCCTCTTTGTTCTTGTTTTAAATTTCAGCATCAGGAAAAGGGCTCTGTATGTTTTCACATTCAGGACACATCTGTGCTACCTAAGGAGGAAAAGGACACAAGAAAACACTTCCATAGCACTGTAACATCTCTGTGATCAACCTACCTTGCCTTGCTACGATAAGGCTTGCCATGCAGTCCGGCACACTGGTTCCAGCTGCCAAGAAAGTGATGCCCATGATCACATCTGGAATTCCCAGTGTGTAGCCAATGATTGTCACCTAAGGAGAGTAAATGAACTGTCAAGCTGTTTACAAGAGTGAAAATCAGAGACCAGCTTGGTGCAATTCTGCAAGATGCTGTGAGACAGAGTTCATTGCTCAGTCCAAATTCCCACTTTCTTTAAAGAGAAGCAGTGACAGGCTCTTTGGGTATATTCATCTCCTGGCAGAGGACAGCAATGACGAGGTATGTACCCTCTTTGGTTAGCTGCTTCACACCTTTCATCCACAATTTTCTTGACCCTAATATGGAAAAGACACTATATGGTGGCCCAGTACCCCATGTAACAGTCTCCTCATCTTGGCTGAAGTTTGCAGACATTATTATATACAAATAATAGCTAAGCAGACACTAAACAAACCCCGTGGTTCATTATACTATGAGAATGCAATATGCAGAGACACATTGACTGCAAACAATTCCTATTGGCAGAGAAGAAATACCTTTAATTTCCTCTTTCCTTTGCTATGCACTCTACGATAAACTAGTGCTTTTCAAACTGATTAATATTTTAAAATTTTGGATGCCTTTGTCTAATGACATCCATTTCCTATTAGCCACATTACAGCTCCTCTGAATTCTCTGCAGCATACTCAAGAAACATGAACCATATGTTAGAAACAACACAGTGACCCAGTGGGCTCTGGTATTTCAGCTATGGAAAGCTGTGACAGCTTTTTTTTTCTTGAAAAACATCTCATCCTCGCAGATGAAAAGCAGCAAGTAACCTTCTATTTCCTTTTCAGGGTAACATGGGCTATTGAAAACAAAACAAAATACCTCCTCCCCCTTCTGTAACTGCTTTGATTAGTTCCTAGGGAAAAGCCTGGCATTCATTTTTGCATTTAGTACAACAATGAATTGTGAAGACAGTGAAGATTTTTTTGCTGCCTCCCCCTTCTCAGCAGGGAAGCAGTTGCCAGTGCTTTAGCGAGGTATCTCCACACTCTTTGGGTCCCATCCCGAGACGGACCATGAATCGTGCACGACATCAAAAGTGCAGCAGCCCAAAACCAGGCTTCCCTTGTTAGACCCTCTCATGATGCCAATGCCCCATCATTGTCTGATTCTGCTTAAGAGTACAGAAACACAAAAAGGACCACCATCCATGCTGCAGTATTAACGTAATCCTAACGAGGACAACTTACACTTTTCACCTACACATATCATGTAATGAGGCCTGCAGCAAGCTAAGAGGCTCAATGACCCAGCCAGCACACAAAACCTCCCCCGTGCACAGTCCAACTATGTGCGGATTTCCTTGTGTCCCTTTTTATTTATCCTCTTCTACCTTTAGGATAATGAGGTAGAATTAAGCTCCTCTTGACTAGAATTTGACTAGCTGTGCAAGAATCTGGCTGAATGTCATGCTTTTATTCATGCCGAGTTCAAAGTGTTACCACTCATAACTCTGTCTCTCATGCTTGCTTGCTCCAAGAAAAGGAAAAGCCCTAGCACCAGGGCCCTTTACACTGCCCTGCACGACAAAGAGGTGTTAAACTGGTGCAAGTGTAATTTTTTCCCATGTTAAAGAACCTGGGTGAAATTCCAGCCCTGAATGAAGTTCAAAGGCCGTGGCTACTGGCCTCTAATTTTCTTCTCTCAGTGTGGACTGGTCTAATAGAAATGGAAGCAGGCTTATGATTTCTCCTTTAAAAATTCAGGTATGTAGAACTTTCTACACGTTTCTTTAAGCTGACAAAACGCACTTCTGTTGCCTCTCCCAGACTGTGGTTTCTGCTTTAGTTGGTACTTACCATCCACACCATCATGTAGGAGAAAGCTGCAATCCAGAGGGTAGAAGAAGCAAAAGTAACCATGAACCATTTTTCCAAGTGGGGTTTGTTACAGTTGGGCACTGTGAAGTACAGGACAAAACTCAATGGCCATGTAAAGAGCCACTTCAAGATTTCTATCTTGCCAGCTGTAAAACAAAAAAGGGAAACAATCGCAATTCTAGTCTGCTTTAGTCCAGAATGTTATTCTTTTGTTAATATTAACAAGTAAGATGCCAGTGACACCTCAACTTAAGTGCTATTCAAACAGATAATGACAAGACATTCCTTGTTCAGAATATTACGGTGTGATGGCAGAGATGGGAGGACAGAGAGAGACATAGGGAAGAAGTATGAAATGCCTCCCTGAGAGTTAAGTAATGGGTCAGAGCACACTTGCTACCCTCTCCGGATCAAGTTCTTACAGGTACTACATAAAAAGCAAGTTCTAGAAAGAGAACTGATCCATCTTCAACCACCTAATGGGAGGGTACAGAAAAGATGGAGCCAGGCCCTTCACAGAAATGCAAAAGGGAATTATGAGAGCCAATGGACTCAACTTGCAATAAGGGAAATTCAGAATAGATGCTACCGTAAGTTCTGTGTTTTCTTTTTTTTTTTTTCCCCTACCATGAGGGTGGTCAAACACTAGAACAGGTACTCAAAAAGACTGTGGGACCTCCATCCCATAATGAAAACTCAACTGGATGCAGCCTTGGTCAACCTGCTCTGAGCAGGAGTTTGAACCAGAGATCTCCAGAGGTCCATGCCAACTTTTCCCATACTATGAATCTAGTGTCATAGTCCACAGGACATCTAAATTATTCTCTTCAAGGCTCAGTTTTTTTTCCTTACTTGAACTATAGCTATGCCGTTTGAGTGAGGAGATCTGACCATGAGTTCCCCAAAACATAACTCACCTGTAAAGGGCAGGACCAGTCCCTACAGTATTCTGGCTTGTCTGCGACACAGCAAATGTTGCCAGCTGTGTCAAGCGTGAGTCAAAGGTAAGGCAGGGATACATTAGACTAGAGGAGTACAGCCCTGATTGGGTAAGAGGGAGGGACTTGGCAAAAAGGAGATCTCCGTCCTGCAGGTGCAGTGCTCAGCAACCTGAGGCACACGTGGTTTTTCACAAGTCACATAGCTGTTCTGACTTTCCGTGCCTAGTTAATAGCAGGAAGCAGAGGCACACAGGACCTTTATTGTTCTTGCTCCACATCAACACCACAGAATCATAGAATCACAGAATGATATGGGGTTGGAAGGGACCTCTGGAGATCATCCAGTCCAACCCTCCTGCCAAAGCAGGTCCACCCAGAGCAGGTTGCACAGGAACGTGTCCAGGCGGGGTTTGAATGTCTCCAGAGAAGGAGACTCCACCACCTCCCTGGGCAGCCTCTTCAAGGGCTCTGCCACCCTCAAAGTGAAGAAGTTCCTCCTCATGTTTAGGTGGAACTTCTGATATTCAAGTTTGTGCCCATTTCCTCTTGTCCTGTCCCTGGGCACCACTGAAAAAAGACCAGCCCCATCATCTTGACACCCTCCCTTTAAGTATTTAGAAGCATTGATCAGATCCCCCCTCAGCCTTCTCTTCTCCAGACTAAAAAGACCCAAGTCCCTCACCACTGCCTTGTCTCCACTAACATTACATCCTACCGCCAAGGTAAGAGCACACCTCATTTCCCAGCAAAGGTAAGGCCTAGGTGCAGATGCATCTGAGCTGCGTTCAGGCATCTTGCCAGTGGCCCCACCATCCTCAGCTTCCTCGCAGCCAGCAGAGAGAGACGGGCCTCTCCAGAGGGTGACCCAGGTTTTGGGGGAGGAACCACCCCATGGAGATTGCTGCCTCTCCCTTCTGACTGCAACAGCAGTGCTGAGCCAATGCACAAGCTGCAGCAGAGGCATGTCTGAGCCCAGGAGTCTGCATCCTGAGATGTTCCTGCTGCTTCCCAGTTCCTGTCATCTTTTACCCGTGACCAGGAGCTACACTGTGAGGTGTAGGCTGATGAGAGCTCTCAGAGATACTTCTACCTCAACATGTCTCTGCGATGCTTTCTGGCATACCCAAACTGAGTTTTGCTTTTTGGAACAACACAAACCCAGGAGCTTCTTACTGGGTAGGTCAAAAGGTGTGTATGGCCCTTCATGGTCATCATCGTCATCATCATCTTCCTCTTCCTCATCGTTTTCGTTGTTCTCGTTATCCTCATTCTCGTTCTCTGTCTCATTCCCAGCCTCAGCCATGTCTTCGTCCCGCCGTGTGCCGTTCACGCCCCGCTCGGCAGAGTTGCTGGGGCCTGTTCCATTCTCAACCACGTGCTTGATAGGTATTTTGATTGCTACTTCTGACTCACCATTGGTGTAAGTCCTGCTGTTGATCAGCCTTTGTCTCTGTAAATACAGGCACAAATTCTTGCTGAAAGGCAGTTTTTTTTTTAAATTTAATTTTTTTAAAGAGAAAAGGAGGAACAGAAAAAGAGAGATGTGCAGAGTTCTTTAAAAATTTGGCATTAAGAGCAAAAGTGATGAACTTTGATCAGGTATAATGTGATGTTTGCTTGCAGATGACCAGATAAATCTCACTTATAAGACTTTTATAAGAGAAGGACCAGTGGCTGTAGCATTGACTCCAGGAGTATCCCAAGACTAGGGCCAGACTAAGTGCAGACTCAGTGGAACACCATATTATTGAATAAGTGCAAGTGATATTAATGTCAGATCAATGCATGAGGCACCTCCTGCGAGCAACAGCTACAGGTAACATAACCACGTAACAACTTGAAACTTTCTCTGCTAAAATCTCCATGGGGACAGAGCACAAGGGATGATTTAGTAAAATGAGAAATGCCACAACGGATCCAGAAGAAACATAAGAGCTCCATTTCAACCCAAACACTGCTACAGGAAAAGGCAAATTCAGAGGGTGAAGGAGAAGTGGGGGGAGATAAAAGGCATACCTCATTGATTAACATCCGGCTGGCCATGGAGAGACGTGTTTTGGGAGGGAAGTGGCTAGTTATCATGATCCGGAGCCCAGCCTCGGAAAATGAAAGCTGGTGTGGGTAGGCAGACAGCAGCTCATCCACCATGATAACTGAGGCTTTACGGTGGAAATTTCCTGCAGCCAAGGAACAAAGAGAAATTGAGATCTCTACCAGCAGTGTCTTCTCTCTGCCCTAAGTGGCTCTCAGAAGAATAAGCCTGTCGGCTCCAGAAGTCCTTTGTAAGAACCACTCCTTCAACTACTGCCATACAAAATATGCTTTTGCTGTCCTTAATTTCTGTCTTTACACATCCTACACTTATGTCTTTAAATAAATCACCGACGTGGTATCTCCACTCATGCTCATTACAGAGAATGAAATTTGCTCTGCACAGTTCCTCACAGGCCAGTGTTAGGCAGATCACTGCTTCCACAGCAGCTATTCCACCAACGTAGAAATGGTGCTGCAGTAAAGCTGCATTAATTCCACTGTTATAATCTGTACTTCAGCAAGGATATTGGCCTCACCCACACCTTTAACCGTACATGGGGGTGAGGAACCTGTCACTGTGTTCCTGCAGGGTACCAATACGAATGAAAAGCAGGTTCCTGCATCCTGGGCTCGCAGCTCATATCTGGGAAGTGCCATCAAACCTGACAGCAAGCACACGTGCCAGTCCATGGGGTATGACCCACAGCGCGGGAGCAAAGGAACAAGGAGACAAGGGCAGGTACCTAAACTGCACTCCAGCTGGGGCACAGTGCCAGTGCCCATTACTTCTGGGGTGGCACAGTGCCCGCGCCCATCCTTTTCTGTGCCCGGATGCTATCTTGAGCCAGGACTGGGACTCGGAAGCAGGGAAACCTGAGGTCTTCCCACATACATCTTAATTTTTTTTTTTAGTCCAGCGAAACAAAAAGGGCAGCTCATCTGTAGTCAGAGATCAGGACTACTTTAGACAAGCTAGGACTCCTTCTCAAATTAAACCGGTGACTGGGCGGGGGGAGTTAACCCCGAGGATAGGTACATATAAATTCCAAGCAGTTACTGCACTTGCTTGTTGACTGTTGCAAATGTTTCATGGCATTACTATTTATTACCATCACTGTTATTCTTACAGAAGAGTATCTCTTTGGCCTTAGTGTCACTTTTTTTTTTTTGGTGAACAAGAGGGTTTCCATGGATTGGGGTAGATAGGTGGGGTTATCCATATTCAAAAAATCAAAACAGCCAGACAGCTTCTCCTTGTGACTTTTTCCATGCTGGCACTTCCTGCGTGGCACTTTGGGGGAACTGCTCCAAACACCGAAATCCTTGTTTGATTCTTTTTGGTCCTCTGTTCAGAAAAAGTCTCAGAAAACAAACGGTAGTGTCTGAAACCCTCAGGCAATCTGTTGCAATGGATGCTGTTTGTGACCCCCATGCTACAGGCTGGTGTGCACAGCAGCGCCACTCGCCTGTCTGGACCTCGGGTGGCCCACTGCCAAGTACATACAGGAACAATCTGCAAGTCAATGAAGCAATCCTTTTGTCTTCCTTCCTCAGCCATTTTGAGTAACCACAAGTGTCCAAAACAACAAAAAAAAAAATTACCAGCAGCTGAGCAGTATCATGGAAAGACGCATTCTGGCAAGGTTTAAACCAAATCCCACAGTCAGAACTGCCTCATTTGTGCGTAACCCCGAGGGCACCAGGTAAACCTAAATGACTACGGCCTGAGTTTATGCTTACTGAGAGTTTTACCAGTCTAGCTTTACTAGTACAGAGTGTGGTCATCTTGCCAGCACAGTTTTGCTGTTGAGAGCCCCAGGCTACAGATAGCTGTTCCCATAAAAGCAGCTTCCCCAAACCAGGGTGCAGGGCACTCAGAAAAGCCTTCCCTCAGCAATAGGGCAGTAGCATCATAGCTGTCTCTGGCAGACCCGAAGGGTTTGGTATCAGCAAATACACCCCTCTACATTTCACATTTAGTTGTTTACTGTACACAGACTATGTCTTTCAATCACTGTTTAAGAGAGGCTTATTTTTAAATTTTTTTTTTTTTTTTTTAATCCAGCAAAACAAAAAGGGCAGCCCATTTGTAGTCACAGACCAGGACTGCTTTAAACAAGCTAGAGTTCCTTCTCAAGTTAAACCAGTGACTGGGGGTGTGTGTTATTCCTGAGGATTGGTGTATATAAATCCCAAGCAGTTACTGCACATGCTTGTTGACCGTTGCAACAATAAAAAAAGAGATCCTCTGTAAACAGAGTTTAGCACATGCTTGCAAATGCACACATTGAACTACTGCTGCTGAGCTATGACGTGAGTGAATTTCTTTAAGCTGAAGAAATACAATAATTTTTGTATGTGATTGTGACTAAAGTCAAACAGGAGCAGATTTCAGCCAAAGTGAAATCCACTTAAAGATAACTTACATAGAAAAGTTGAGCACGTTCAAGACAGCATGGGCAGTAAGAGCATGCTACCTAGACCAACACCAAGTCCTTACTCTCCCCTCACCAAGGGGAAAGCGTACGCTGGTGTAAGTAGGGCCTGCTCATTTTATGTTGCTTTGGAATGGAGTTAAATTTAACTGGAGGTACTAGATATAAATGGGCATCTTCAGTACAGAGCAACAGCGCCCACAGCAGGACTTAAAATGGCATGGCTCTAACAGTCTAAATAAGTAACCCCTGGGCAAGTCAGGCTTGAAACTGAAGGAGTCCTTTCAGCCAGAAAGAAATGGCAAGAAATACCCAGAGGAGGCCTGAGCTGCCTCCAGCAGCAAAGGATGTGGTGGCTGAGGTCACCACGAAGTCATGGCCATCTGGCAGGAAGGTTAGAAAAGGGCGACCTCCCCACCTATTTCATAACTGGTAAGACAGAAGCAGTCAACACTGTACGACTAGCGGACAAACTTGTAAACATTCAGAATGATGCAAGCAAGCAGCGTGACTTACTGGAACAGTTACCTTTCTTTAGTAATACCACTGTGGCATCGCAGTTGCTGTTATCGTCCATTTCCGTGTTATTTGCTAAACCATTCACCATATTTGCAGAGTTTTTTGTCTTCCTTTCAAAGCAGTGATGTATGGTTGAGTTGTACCTGCACAAATGAAACAAACTCTAGCTGTATCTTTGCTCCTTCTATGTGGATTTCTTGACACTCTTCCTTTCCTAGACTCATATCCTGTGCCATCCGACTAAGGGAAGGAGGAAAACTCTCTGGTTTTAAGGAAATCTAGCCACAGTATGCCAGAACTTTAACTAAATCGTGTATAAGGCAACCTCTTCATACCCAGAATGCTACGAAAGATACAAGATATGAATCTTGAATGTATTATGTGTAATTAATACACTGTATAGAAAATAATGATTACTTGTCATCGTCCAAATCTATTTTTTATCACATAATTACCCCTGAGCATGAGTGTTGTTTTACCTGTGAAGATCTACCACAGAAACACATGACCGTATGCTAAGTTCTGTTTCATCTTTTGGGGGAAAAAACCCATCATCTTTGTTTCTTATTTTATTTAGAGTAGCCAGGAGCTGACAAAAACATGAACCGAGGATCTCACCATGATACTCAAAGGCAAGGGTAGACCACTGTGAACACCTGGCTGAGGTCCCTAACCAGGTTGACAACCTCCCCAGTTATATCCAAACAGGTCTGAAACATCTGCTCACACTACAGCGTTGCCTTCAGAAAAAAAAAAAAAAAATCCATTCTAGATTCAGACATTAAAACTGGCTGGTTTTCCAATCAGTTAATTGTTGCAAAGGTGAAGCTACCCTCCACGTTAAAAAAAAATATTTCTAATTATTAGAAATGAGATGAATTCTGACTCGTGTTCCCTTCAACGCAGCCTGAGTGTTTTGCTGTTCTCACTGAGAATTCCTCGCACAATATTTACTCTATTCATCATTTCAAAACAAATCTCTACTCTTGCTTGTTGAGACAAGATCACTGGTGTGCTTGGCAGCTGGTAGGTTTTGTTGAATGTTCCAGTTTAAATATGGGTTTCCTTTCCACTGGCTTTTAAAAACAAGGCAGGAGGAGGGGAACCAAAGAGCAGAACAGACTAGCTTTGCTAGCATGAACTTGCATGAAAGAAGTTACACAGGTCAGATGCTCAGAAAATCAATGCTGGTTGTGCTGTAGTTTTATCATGGGTCTCCAAGCAAGTAAGAACAAATTACTGTGGAGTTTTGCATCCATAAAAAGTAGACTGGAATCTCCCATGTGTTTATTTCTGAATAGGGATGCTAAAGAAAAGTCAGAAGAGGCTGCTCGCTGGGACTCAGAGATGGACTCGGTTCTCCGCTCCACTACAGACTTGCTGCATTAGCCTTGGTCGGTTCACCCAGGGTAAAATCTGTAAAGCATCATCCACCTTTAGATGTCTGATCCTTGGATCTGTACTATGGGGATAAGCAGCCCCTTCCTGCCTCATCAGGATAAATTACAGATACGTACATGAAAGGGCGAGGTGCTTTAACCCCTGCTATTGGAGGTGCTGCTGGCATGCCAGCTGGGTGATGCAAAGGAAGCTCTGCCCACAGCCTGCGGCTCTCTAGCTATCTCTGCAACCTCTGGAAAAACACTGGAGCAGGGAGCCTTATAATCTAAACAAGCCGAGGGCGCGTTTGACTTACTTCATGATAACGATGTAGATGACATACATCAGCACTAAGACTAAGGACTCCCACCTGCAAACAAGAGCGACACAGAAAACAGATCAGAGCAAGGCACGACAGTCAGCTGCCCGAGTTCAGCCAGTCCCCCCCATCTGTGACACCACAAACTTGCAGAAGTGCTTGACCCTCTTGGGCTGTCTTAAAACATCTCTAGAAAAGGGGATGTGTGATGCCTCCTTTGTTTTCTTGACTACTGCTCTGCTTTTACTTGGCCAAATCAACCCGTCAGCTAAGAACAAGTGACTAGACCCACAAGGTTAGTGAAAAAATCACGCACCCAAGGAACACCAACACTTTAAGGACAATACCTGTGGGGGCTTGGGCAGAGGGAGCGGGACAGTTGTCCTGCTCTGCCTGCATAGGTGTAAAGCAGGTCATTGGGCTTTCTGAGCATGCTAAAGCACACCAAGCATGCTGAGACGACCTGCATAACCACTGAGAATGGTTATAAATACTTAAAGGGTGGGCGTCAAGAGGATGGGGCTGGTCTTTTTTCGGTGATGCCCAGGGACAGGACAAGAGGAAATGGGCACAAACTTGAATATCAGAAGTTCCACCTAAACATGAGGAGGAACTTTTTCACTTTGAGGGTGGCAGAGCCCTGGAAGAGGCTGCCCAGGGAGGTGGTGGAGTCTCCTTCTCTGGAGACATTCAAACCCCACCTGGACACGTTCCTGTGCAACCTGCTGTGGGTGGACCTGCTTTGGCAGGGGGGTTGGACTAGATGATCTCCAGAGGTCCCTTCCAACCCCATATCATTCTGTGATTCTGTAATGCAGCAGGCAGCAGTTTAAACTGCTGACTAGCTATTGTCAGGTTTTTTCACTGTTTCTGTGTCAAACTAATGAAATTTGTATGAAAACAAAATAGACTATGACTTTTAGAACTTTTTTGCAGGTAATCTTTTTCATTGACCAAAATGCTGTATTCTGCATAGTTCCATACGGCAAACTGCTAGTCCTTGTGGAAATCATCCACTATCAGACTGTTATACAGTAAAACTCATAGGCCATTTTCTCTTTAAGGTTTTTGAGACATTGCACTAACTATATCAATGTCTCATTCCCTGCTTCTGGCAGTTCAACACTCAGCTTCCTCATTGATGTGTTTTAGTTGAAGGGCACAGTCAAATACAATTGGGCCTCGAGTCAATTTTAGTTAAAAAAACAAAACAAAACAAAGAAAAAGAAGCCATCGCAAAACTCAGTGTTTCAGACATCCTTCTCTGAAATCAAACATAAATCCCCCAGCGAGAACAAGTTTAAGAAAACATGCAATCCAAGAAGCGTGACTCCCCCTAGTGCTTGTAATCTAAATAATACTGGCTGTGAGTGAAATCAAAGCTACCACTATCACTCTACAAGCCCTGAGAGGTGCTGAAAACAAAACCATGAAAGCAAAACAACTGAAAGTACACTTTTAAAAGTGTTTGAAGCCCTCCTAGCCTACCATACCTATTGCAGTACATTTAAGCTCATTCATGGGGATACGAACATATATATATATATATTTATTTCTTTCTTTAAACCAGTCATTCCCTCTTTAATATTGCCTTAGGAGCTTTCGGTTTTTAAATGATTAAATTATTAAAAATCCAAATATTGGAACACACTTATTTACGACTGCTTGGGTGGCCCTTTCCATTCCCAGGTGGCTGACATACCTGGCACACTGGCACCTAAGCAGCAGTCTCTGCCTGTGCTGAGCACACTGCCATCCCTGGGCTGCTTCAGGGTGGGCAGAGGGCACCGACTGCCGTCGCTGTATCAGGAAACAGTCTGAGTGATGCTCTCCTAGGCTTTCCTCTCTGGCTCAGAAAATGAGTTATTCTAGCCCATCTTGTGCTCAGGTTTCTCACACAGCAGGAATCTGCTGCCTGAATTGTCCTGCAGAACTTTTTGGCTTTCCCCTCCTCTCCTGATGAACCCCACTTATTGCAGCTTTCGTGGTATAACCAGAAAAAATGAAAAGAAAAGGGATTCACGGACGGATATACTTACCAGGAAACTTTTTCGTCATAAATAAACTGCGGAGAAAAGGTTTAAAAATAGGCATGTTATACATGAAATCACAGCTGAAAACAGCTCATCACCTGAGCAAGCAACAGAGTGGGCAGAGCAACCCAGGGCTCAGGGCAATGGGATTAAGCTCTGATCTGTTTTGGCACTGCCCTCCTGCTCAGCCTTTGAACTTTTCAGCCCTCAGTTTCTCTCACCTAGTATAGGCAGGCAGGTACTCCTTCCCAAATACCACAGGACCCTTGCGTAATCAGGGCTATTGCAACAGCGAAGCAGAAGCAGTTGCAGGGAAAACAGAAGTGAGTCAGAGAAGGGGCTGTACCTGCCTCTGACCCGCACGGCTGGTCTCACCAGAGACACGGCCTCTTCCTCTGACCTGCTCTGGGTGGCAACTGGACAACCAGTATGAAGATTTACAGCCAGCTTTACAGCTGCTGTGAAATTTTGCTGGCTAAAAAATGGGCCAAATATTTCCTTAATATCCATGTGATCACCACACTAGCTGAATTTAACTACCATGATCGTTGTTTGAGCACACCTGCAGACGGATGCCAAAGCTTTTGTGACGATGCTGCACAAGCGTCCTTGGGAAAGAAATGTGTCCCTTCCCGCGCCTGTAAAATGCCCCATGTTGGGGATGAAATAACCCTATACCAGAGAGGTGAAGGGTGTTTGCCTGTCCACGCCTGCTTTCGGGGGGGTCCGAAGAGGCAGAATTTGGGAGGTGGCCGGCAGGTGGCTGCCGTGCTCCACAGCTGTGCCCTTCCCCACTCCAGGCTCCACCATCACCACCACCAGCCCTGCTGGGAGCAGAAGGGGCTGCCGCCCTCCCTTGCTGGCAACACCCCCCTGCCTCCGCTTCTCCTTCCACTTGGACACCCGTCGGGGGGCGGGGGGCTGCTCTTGCTGCTGGTTTTGGTTGTCACACATAGAGCAGGGGACGCTCAGCGCAGCTCAACCTGTGGTGCCATCACCCACCTGCCACGGCTGCTGCAGCAGGAAGGCCCAAGGGCTGTCCAGGCCACCTACCCTGTGTGCAGCGTGCCCAGGAGGGCCAGCCAGGCCACCTAGCCTGTGTGCAGGGTGCCCAGGAGGGCTGTCCAGGCCACCTACCCTGTGTGCAGGGTGCCCAGGAGGGCTGTTCAGGCCACCTGGCCTGTGTGCAGGGTGCCCAGGAGGGCTGTCCAGGCCACCTACCCTGTGTGCAGGGTGCCCAGAAGGGCTGTTCAGGCCACCTGGCCTGTGTGCAGGGTGCCCAGGAGGGCTGTCCAGGCCACCTACCCTGTGTGCAGGGTGCCCAGGAGGGCTGTTCAGGCCACCTGGCCTATGTGCAGGGTGCCCAGGAGGGCTGTCCAGGCCACCTACCCTGTGTGCAGCGTGCCCAGGAGGGCTGTTCAGGCCACCTGGCCTGTGTGCAGCGTGCCCAGGAGGGCTGTCCAGGCCACCTACCCTGTGTGCAGGGTGCCCAGGAGGGCTGTCCAGGCCACCTACCCTGTGTGCAGCGTGCCCAGGAGGGCTGTTCAGGCCACCTACCCTGTGTGCAGCGTGCCCAGGAGGGCTGTTCAGGCCACCTGGCCTGTGTACAGCGTGCCCAGGAGGGCTGTCCAGGCCACCTACCCTGTGTGCAGGGTGCCCAGGAGGGCTGTCCAGGCCACCTACCCTGTGTGCAGCGTGCCCAGGAGGGCCAGCCAGGCCACCTACCCTGTGTGCAAGCTGCCTGAGGGGGCCAGCCCTTCATGGCAGCATGGGGCCTCTCTGGGAGGTCGGAGCTGTGGTCACACACAGCAACCTGCAGCCCCGCGGCCTGGGCAGCCATTCCACCCCGTCAGCCTGGCTGAGGAGCCCGCTCCCCATTCAGTCCTTCCAAAGCACTGCGCCTGCTTTCAGCTCCACGCGGTGCAGAGAGGCGGAAATGCTGTATTTGCACTAGGGAAAGACATCCATGAGAGTGCACCAGAGGAAAGGGAGGGATAGGGAATGAGCCTCTGAAAGCGCAGTGAAACACTTCCCTTCAGCTCCATAGCCTGTAAAAATCAACTCCGGCGTGACAGCCGGCACCAAGCACAGTTACATCCATTATTGGAAGAAAATACGACCACAAAAATGATATGTGTGTTGTAAATTACAGCTCCCAGTCACCGTGATCTAATCTGACAAGGCCCGTTTTAGGTTACAATGTGTTGGTGTGATGGGACATGAAAGCATGTGCAACGACCTTTGTGATTAAAAATAGCACCCATCCCACTTTTGTCACTAATGACTCTGACCACGTCCCTTCAAGTTAAGACACATAGGCATCTTTTTCCTTTCAAGGGAAATAAATGTGTTGCCAAGCTTTACAAGAGGACAAGGTAACTTTGTAATATTAAGGTTAAAAAAAAATATTACAGGGATGAAGCAAGGTGAGCTAAGTTTGGTAAGTGTGGTTTACCCACTTCTAATCTCTGTGATTTAGAGTTCGTTCATTCTTATCAAATGGCCTGGAGCACCAAACAGGTGAGTTTATCCTGCTTTGCTATTTATTACTGCAGCACTGCAATTACTTTGCTAGTGGAAATAGAAGGAGACAAAGTCACATTGATTTACCCAGCAGAGTATCGAGGTTTTTGAAGCTGCTGAATCTCAACATTGTCAGGAATGTATTTATTTCCCCTCAGGTGTATTTATGATCAGTAAAGACACACATGGAGTGCAATGTATAAAGCAATACCATCCCTCAAGAAAGATGACTATACTTCAGCTGCAGACAAGTCTCAATGCCCCGGTATGGCAAATTATCCCTATATGGCAAAGCATTTAAGCGCCTTCTAAAATTTAAGGGGCACAGAAATCTAACAAAGGGGGAACCGCACACAGGTCATGCTATGCTCTGCATGGAGCCTGCGGCTTGTCTCCCAGCAGAGACATCGAGGACTGGAGAGTCAGTATTTGAGTAACAATGTGCTGCTGCCTAAATCTAATTCTGCCTTAAAAGGATAGGAAAGATCCAAGCCACTGTGAAGCCAGGGTCCCTGGGTGAGTGAAGGGGAGGAGAAACTTCTTAAACTGAAGCAGTGTTTGACTCTTAAAGGAAAAATCCTCATTTGCCATCAACTGGAGAGCAATACGGCATAGAAAAGGGTCGGTAAATCAGCTGGGAGCTAAATCTTTAACCATTTAAAATGTTTTCCCTTCCTCCCATCTTTCTCTGTTTTTCTCTAACAGGTGTTTAAAACCAATTTGCAATGATTGCTGTGGAGTAACACTGAAGACAAGTGGGACACGCTCCACATCTCCCAAGTCACAATTTGCCAAGTAGTCCTGTAATATGGGACTAAGAGTTCTGGCAATGCCTTCAAGCCTCCACTAACGCCTGGAGTTGCACAGTCCTGCTGCTGTGGCTGCATGAAGGACCTTGAACCTCTCAGCTGGTAAGATGAGCAGAAGAGTGAGCATACAACTAGAGAGAAGCTAACCTGAGGCTTAGGAAAAAAATAACAGTATCCTGATGTTATCGGGTACACTTCCAAAAGAAAAAGACTTCTGCAGTTCTGCAATTATGAAGAACAGCTTATACAGAAATATAGGAGAAAAGTCTTAAGGATAATGGAGATGTCTGTTTAATGAGCCATACAACTTTCTCATTACGTAGGATACATAGCTAGGAATTTCAGGGGTGCACTGGACACAATACAATACATAATAGTTCTCAACATCCTGAAGCAGCTGACAACCACGAGGATGAACCAACCATGAAAAAAACCTGCCTTGCTTTAAGAATTTAAAAACCGATGACAGATTCAACAGATTTTTAACTTGTCTGCCACCACGCAATAAACGAAACACCCAATCCAAATGACGTGAGGCTAAATGCCAGGCAGCTGCCCACGTCCACGCTTCCCATGGAGTAAACTAAGAGAATGCCTGCTAGATGTCTTTAAATTAGTGCAATGTAATTTATTACAATTAGTGGCTGCGGCCAAGTTTGTTGCTTAGGAACACTTTTTGGTATGAGGTTACTGTCAAGCTGTCAAAGCAAAAAAAAAAAAAGTTTTTTGTTTTGCAGCGTATTGCTAATAATTGTATAGAAAAGTTATTTTTCATCAGGTGCAAAAAGGCTGATCTTGCAGTGTAGGGAATAAAAGTACAAACAGGTTGATGCAAACCCTCTGTTTGAGATTAGACAGATATAGGTCTTTGTACCTTCAGAATACATATAGTATACAGGCATGTGCAGAATGAAGGCAAAACAAAACACACTGTTGAAATTGTGACTAATAAAAGTGCAAACATCAGAAATGCAAGCGTTTGACCCTTCTTGCTTACATATGGAAGTTAACCTCACAAAATCATTCTTCCTTTCTTAGGGAATCTAGGGCCCTAGACTAGGCCAGGGGCAAAAAAAGAAACCAAAGAAAAAAAAAAAGCAAAGTATCAACTGTTATCAGGAAACTCGGTCTTTACATTTCCTGACTTTATTTGGTATTGGTTGCAAAGGTAATGCTAAACTGATAGCAGTGTCTTTATCTGAATACTTGTGCTAATGGTTTTTCACTGTATAGCCCCATTCTGAGAGATTGGGAGTACTGCTAACGTTTTTTTTTCACTGTATAGCCCAATTCTGAGAGATCGGGGGTACTTACTGAGCTTGATGAAAGCTACAACAGCGGCAGCACTAAGAATTACTGAAACCGTAGCCTTCATTAGAGGATTTGCTGCAAGCATGCACTGAACAAAACCTGCCCCAATTACGTGTGGAAAAACTAATGGTTTTGTAGCTGTTGAGGACCTCCTTTCTCTGGGCACAAATGCTGCCTCCTTAGAGGTCAGTTAGTTAGATGACTTCTAGGAAGCCGCGAGGAGAGGACTGACCAACACACCTGCTCCAGAGCTGGCAGTGGGGCTGCAGCTCTGCACTCTCAACTCTGCTGGGACTGGAGCAACACACTTCTCCCCAGCTATCGGTCTGGGCTCTTGTGACACTCATCGATCTCCTGCCCTTGGGCTGAGCTTTTCCACAGAACCAGGGAGATCACCAGTACATTTTTCCACAAGCAGAAAACCACGTGACACCCGGAGCTAGGATCTTAGCTACAAGACTATGATTTCTTAGCAGGTTCCCTTTACAGCTGGCAGCAGACACGTGAGCTTCCCTAGAAAAATAACCTTCAAAAACTTACCACAATGAGTGCAACAACAGACAGTGTATAGTAGATTGAATCTCTCAAGAGACTCCACGACGACAGTGCAACGACCTGGAAAAACAGGCAAAGAGAGGATGTCAGCCAGGCCCTCATCAGCACGACTGCCACACTAACAGCGTGTGCCAAAGTTAAGCCCGTCGTTCTGTGTAAGCTGTTCCCACGCATGCTGGGACACCAAGAGGAGACCCAAGCCAGGAAACGCCCTAGCTTTCTGCAGCTGGGAGATGGGAGCCCCTAGGGAGATGGGGGGACGAATAGCCAAATCTGAAAAGTAAAAAGTATACGGTCCCGGGCAGCAGAGGACTTCCACGCAAAGTCGCAGAGATGCCAGACCACACCATTTTGTTGTCAAAGCCATGGAAAGGGGAATCAAATCCCAAATATTTATGGATGACAAAGAAGTTTCCCACGCCTTCAGCAGGCTATCTGATATCCTTTTCTCCCTGAAATCCCTCCCATACACGCAGCACAGAGCCTGCAGTAGCAGTCCCTGCAGGCTGAGCTGTGCCCCAACTCTGGCTGTGTGCTGCACCTGGAGGTGGCTGGACCACAGGCTGCCACGGGTCTCCTGCTGCGGAGGAGACTGCGAGTGCTGCTGCTGTCAGGGCAGAGGGAAGGGGCTCAGCTTCACCAGAAGGACCCTTCTGTGCCAGTGCTGATGCTCAGCAACAAATGGTCACAGGAGATGAACAGCCCTATCAAGTCTCTGGGGCAGGACGTGACTGCTCCTTCCACCCGCCCCACGGTTCACATCTGCTTCTTGTATTAATTTTCCCCGACCTGGGAATCCTGCCTTCCTTGAGAGGGGAAACCAGCCAGAAACGCTGAGCAAGACCGCAAGGTATGCAATGGTCCAGTAGGCAGGGGAGCACCACCAGCCACAGTCCCCAGCTGCTGCCTAGCAATGTGGGTCCTCCCCATCCTTGTCCTGCCACCACGTGCCTACATCCACTGCAAGTCTGGCTGCTGGCATCTCATACACTGGGTTTCCAGGCATTCTAGACTGCTGGATGATGGGCTTGTCCTTGCTAAAAGTGTTGATTTGACCCACGCTGACTCATTCAGGGCTTGGGCAACAGAAGTCACACTTCAAAACAGGAGTCTGACAGCACAAGAGCAGCCAGATCTCCAGCCGGCTGCTAACCTGAACCTTGGCAGAGAGACACGGCTTCACCCTCCACACTGATGGGGATCACTACAGCTCCGTGTGCATTTGCACAGGTTTTGGGGCAAATACTCAAGTTAACACTCCAGCAAAGCATTAAGCACAAACCCCAGGAATTTATATGCAACAGAGGATAAAATGGGACCGCTGTGCAGTTCATTTCACTTGACATCTTCCAAAGCCACAGAAACGAGGAGGAATCGTCATTGTAGGCTGAACGAGCCTGCAATTCAGATCTTAGAAGAAAAAAATACCAGTTAGCCCTTAACTTCATTAACAGTATTCAAAAAGGAAGATTACAAGCAGTCACGTGGTGGTAACGTCTTCAGTATGATTATATTGTTTGCAGCCCTAGGAAGTCCCCTCAGTAGAAGCTGCTTCTCAGGTCTTTATTTCCCATTTCTGGAGTGCATTTCAAACACTGGGAGTCACATGCTTCACAGGTGCAAGCCACAAGGAGGCAGATGGGAGATGGCTAATTTACACTGACTTGGATCTGGCCCCTGAATATATATATATATATATATACGTATAAATGAATTTTCTGACCACATCATCTAGTTATGCTTGTGCCTGAATTCAGTCAACCAACCAGTAACTTCATTTTCATGTATATGATATCTAAAAAACGGCCCTATTTCAGAGTGCTAGCAAAAATAGTTTCCCAGATTTCTCTGCAAATTAACTCTTACAATACTGGAATTTTCCAGGAGTGCTAACAAACCAAATGCTGTGAAAAGATACTGACCATTATACTTAAAAACCTCTGCAGCCTCTTAATACTACAGCTTTTTTTAAGTGGATGTAATTTATGCCCAGTGTAAAGTCTCTTCATGCAACCATTGACATGTAAGAAATGCCTATCTAAAATAAAAAAGCAGCCCTTTAAAGTCCTTGAGTCGGATTAGATTTATACCAGCTGACAATACATTTCAATGCATGTAGGGATAGATGAATGGAGATGCATTATGATGGAAATTTCCAAATGTAGAAACCTGGAGCTGAGTTCATAATTCTATTCAGAGATCCTTAATTAGATCTCACATCTGATAGCGGGACCCTTCATTTTGATTGAGCAATTTTTGTAAGGGAGTTTATAAAATAATTTGGCATTATTCCACTCGGCTTTTATGATGCTGCTTAAGGTCCTGCGCACTCTCCTCAGCATGGATGCTGGTGGGGGTTTTATAGCTGTAAACTTAAGCTCTGCATAATAAAAGTTACAACATTTCTGAAACAAATGACAAGCCCCATATGACCAGGCTTGCTGGGAACTGTCGCTATTCTATCTAATAAACTGTCTCCTGGATGTAAAGGGTGTCATACAGCATAGCATACCTGTGAAAGCAAGATGTCCCGCTTACTATGAGTCAAGCTGATATTCTACAATAATCTCGAAGGGAGTCTGCACTATTTTTCCAGGGAATTTTCCTCAGACACCTGAATAAGCACATTGAGATCCAGATGCTTAAATGTAGGTATCTAGCAGGGACCTAGTGCACAAAAGTCATGGACCAAGATACTGTGGGAATCGCAAGGACTGTTGTATTGATTTCAGACTGGATTGAAGGGAACGTGCTCGTGCCTGGGACTCGTACAGGCTGCTCACATTTCACAGACATCCTGGTAGGTCTCCCTGATGCAGTAACTGCAGAGCAATTAAATCTCAGCTCTCCTTAGGGCGTGAGCCATTTAACTGAAGTCTTTGAACCATTTGATCGCTGGGAAGAACAATCTGATACAGGAAAGTCATGCACATAAGGTAACCGTGCACAGAGGGTAAAAGGAGCTAATTAGCACTGAGGGAAATGGCACTACTTTCAGGCTGCTGACAAGAATTGTGTATTCAAGTTTATAACTGCCAAGACCTTGAATGCCGAAGTCGTGCCATCTAGTTTTGCAGCAACCAAGGACCCCACATAAATCTAATGCACTGGAAATCACTTAAATTACAGTTTAGCAGACCAAGGCAGAAAGGAATCAGGCAAGCAATCAGCTTAGGTAAAAATATGATCAAATTTGAGTTTTAAATCAGCAGTACTGTAACCCAGCAGAGAGCTGGTCCTTTGGGAGCTGAGCATAAGGAGGCAACTGTAAAACCACCGACTGTCAGGCTACGTGTTTCCTCTGTTCGAACTAAGAATTCAAACCCCAGACAAGTGACCATTAGCCCTCTCTTGACTACTACTCTTGGGACTGAATCCGGCAGCCCCAGAGCTGAAAGGAAGAGCTCTTTACAGAATCACAGAATGATATGGGGTTGGAAGGGACCTCTGGAGATCATCTAGTCCAACCCTCCTGCCAAAGCAGGTCCACCCACAGCAGGTTGCACAGGAACGTGTCCAGGTGCATTTTGAATGTCTGCAGAGAAGGAGACTCCACCACCTCCCTGGGCAGCCTCTTCCAGGGCTCTGCCACCCTCAAAGGAAAGAAGTTCCTCCTCATGTTTAGGTGGAACTTCTTATATTCAAGTTTGTGCCCATTTCCTCTTGTCCTGTCCCTGGGCACCACTGAAAAAAGACCGGCCCCATCCTCCTGACACCCTCCCTTTAAGTATTTATAGGTGTTGATTGGATCCCCCCCCAGTCTTCTATTCTCCAGACTAAAAAGACCCAAGTCCCTCAGCCTTTCCTCATAAGAGAGATGTTCTAGTCCCCTCACCATCTTAGGTCCAGGCTTAAATGAGAGAAATCCCCAACGAGTCTGACACAGATAAGGACCTTATCTGCACAGATAAGGTGCATGCTCACCTGCATGCTGCAGCATCATTCCTATGGCAAAACGACCCATATTAGGTATTTGGTTTCTCATGAGTAAACTTTTGCCCTGCAAACTCTTATGTATAACATTTACTACTCTGAATGCTTACTTCCCTTTTTGAACGGCTGGAGAGCAGAGAAATACAGACTCTATGAGTTCCAGTTTGATTTCTGCGGTTCTTAACTCCTGAAGTAGTGGCCCCATACAGCACACACAATCTCTTCCATCTAGCGCACATGTGGAGATAAGCCACCAGGGAGAAAAACACTGAAAATCAGACAATGGCACCTGCTGTTCTTGGCACCTAAGTTAGCTCAGGGTACCCAGGACCTCCGTGGCAATACACTCCATGCCCCACCATTTGGGGACTTCACCATTTACCCTCTATAAAATTGATCCTTCTCTCTTCTGCTCTTCCAAATTATTTCTCTCCCCTTAGCTGTGTGGAAGCTCTTCTTCCATCCAGAAGAGACCTGGTGACAGAGGCCATCTAGACAGCTGCTTTAAAGCTTGCTACTAGCCTGCTCTCCCCATTATGATGATGGGCCCGAGATGACGCGTGTGACGCAGAACATGGCTGCTGCTGCCTTAGTAAGGATGGGTAAGAGGGGTATGCACTGCCGGATCTTTTCTCGGCTCAACCTTCCAGGGGAAGCACGTCAAACATCATCTAAGCACATCCACATTCTTCAGGGACCTTTTTCACTCTGAATTGTTTCAGGGCTTTTCCTCCTCTCGTAGTCTGTTCTTTGCTTGACATTCTTGGGCTGAATGATTGGCTACATATACTGGCTGGAAATGCTAGGCTTTGGAAGCAATCTTCCTAATCTTGTTTCTTTGCTACCCTCTGGCATAGAAGGTCTAGATTTTCAGGTATTAAGAGCTAATAACTTAATTTGTTAATGTGGAGAGGCAGGAATGCTTGGGTGAGGGTGTAAAAAGATTAAAGACAATCCCTGCAGTGATTAGCCTTAAGACTCTACGGAGATCAACAGAGATGTGCCGATGGGGAATCCACCACTCAGTGCCTCACAGCTGGAAGCATCTCCTTCCTGGCAGATGTGCGCATGGTGTTGTTGACTCTTCGCGTGTAGTTTTGTTCATTGATGTTAGATCTCGACGGAGAGATCGCTGTTTTGCAGAACGCGTTTTCGGGCAAAGGTGAATGTTTCTCATGAGTTTTAAAGGAAAGCGGTCAAATGTCTCTAATTCATTATATGTAGTTGTAATACAGACATATCTCCTACAGCACCGCACCACAAGCAAATGTTCCTTAGTGATTGACCACGGTCGCTATTTTGGGTAGGCCTTCTCTGCAGCTCTGGGGTCCAAGGGTGCTGCCAAATTAATCACCGGTCTGGAATTTTACTCCACAAAGTTTTAATGAGGCTGTACTGAGAGCCACAAAGCTCCTTTCCGGAGAAGCAGCTTTTTCTTTCAACGGTCAGCTACAGCCTGAAAGGTGACTGCGAACTGAGACAGCTTGACCTGGCAATGCTGCGAGACAGGTTAAGAAACAGGCAGCAAACACACGTCCCTCTTCCCTGCTGCTGTCCTTTCCCCTCTGCAGAGACGGGAAACCAAGGGAATACGTACCGCTGCCGGGCTCTGCTAGGCTGGGGACGAGAGGAGCAGGCAGGCAACTGGGTGGTTTCACAGCAGATGCTGTTCCCTCAAGTTTTCATTCAATACATTTAAATTCTCATTAAGGGCTTGTCAAAAGGCATCCGGAAGCAGAGAATCTGGATCAGTCAGTCTTCATTCTGCCCCTCTTTGATGTGGACTGTGCAGGAGCAATTAGGGAAGCTCTTACACCACCACACCATCCCAGAGGCTGGGATCTGGTTTTTGAACACTCATCTGTGCTGACTGACAGAACTCTTGCCCACTGCAGGCAGCCTTGCAGGCACCCTGAGACATCACAAGCAGCTGGCAGCGTGCCGTGTCAGCCTCTTCGATCAGCAAGACGCACAGCGGGAACCTCCTTGCACGCTACTCCTGGTTTGCAGGAGTTACCCTTGGAGCTGAGGGGTGGCTCTTAAAGGCTGATGGGGTCCCCTCCAGAAGGTGTTGTTTTCCTGACAATACCCTTCAGCAAATCTTTGACAAAACTCCAAATCAGCCCTGTTATAATACACAGAATCACACACAGAATCTTCTAGGTTGGAAGGGACCTTCAAGATCCTCTTGTCCAACCATCAACCTAACTGACAAAAATAAACACCCACAAAACAACAAAATGCAACACCATCACTAAACCATGTCTCCCAGCACCACGTCAACCTGTCTTTTGAACACTTCCAGGGATGGTGCCTCAACCACCTCCCTGGGCAGCCCATTCCAATGTCTGATAACCCTTTCAGTGAAAAAATTTTTCCTAATATCCATCCTGAACCTCCCCTGGCGCAACTTGAGGCTGTTTCCTCTAGTCCTGTCGCCCGTGATTTGGGAGAAGAGACCGACCCCCGCCTCTCTACACCCTCCTTTTAGGGAGTTACAATAGGATCTAATGTCAAAATAAGATAATGACTAAATGTTGGCCAGTGTTAAAATAAGTAGTGAACTCAGGCGGCGACTGGGGACAGATTTTCAGGGAAATCAGCCTGGAAGTAGTTTGTAGTTAATACACGTCTTATGCATTTGCAACTATAAAAAAATAAAAAGGCCTCTACGTCAGGTACCAGCTCTCACCCCGAAGATGATGGGAAGATGAAATCCAACAGCACTCTGTTTCATTGTGGTTTGCAGAATTCAGTCCCCAGCAAAGCCCTGGTTTTTACCTTGCAGCAATCAAACCCAAGCACTCCCGCAACCCACTGAGGAGAGACAGGTCACAGCAAAGCCTATCAGCTGAAGTATCTGAGCCACAGCTAAAGGAGGGGGGGAACCTTCAGGGTGCATACATATTTTGCTGTTCAGACATCCAGATGCAACACACGCGTAGTTCCAGAATGCGGCAGCGATATCGCTTAGTACTGTGCGGATCCCAGTTCCTCCTCTGTCAAAACATGACCCCAGTAACAACCAAATCAGCATTTGTTTAAAGAGAGCCTGCTGTGCTCACACAGCCTACCGCCACTCTGGTGGGTGGAGAGTTTCGGGAAGAGAACTACCTCCAGTCCACTGTGAAATCTTCACTTATTGATGGGTTTCATTGTCATTAACTGCATGGGTAACAACAGTGATATTAGCTGAGCTTTAACTTTACTTGCTCTGCATGTATATAAATGGCAATTTATAGCCATGTCTTAGCAATAAACATCATTATTGGATCTTAATGACCTTATGCAAATCCAACCAATCATCCTAAAGTCACAGCTGCTCAGCCAAGCCAAGCAGAAAATTAAAGTATCTTCCATGAAATGACTGAGACACTTTCTCCACCAGGTACTTGGGAGAGAGGGAAATGACTTGACTGGACACAGCAAACCATGCCTACAAGGATGGATACTTGTATGCCAGACATTTATGTTAAAGATAGGACTGTGCTCCATTTGCAAAATTAAAGTTATGAGCAGTTTGACATCTGTGACAGTGCTGGGTAGAATTAGGCAGAAAATCTACTTTACCATGCTCAGGTAAAATTTAATAGGTTCCACTGCCTTTTAGTTGGTTAAATACAGTCTAAGGTTCATTCAAATCTGAGAAGTCATAGAAGTTAAGGAGATATGTATGTGAACAAGACAGAAATAAAGGAATTCTTACAGTTCCTCCACATGGTGGCCCTTAAAAATCATGGAGCTTTTCTGGAATATGAACAAACCTCTGGGGCAGTTCCTTGAAGCCCTTATATCGTTACAAAGATGGGCACCAACGAGCCAGGGCTGCTGCCTGCCACAGAGATGGTGTCTCTCCTGCAACAGAGCTTTGGCATCTTCCTGGGCACGTACATCTCACGGGGGTGAACACTAACGGCGCCCAACTTCCCTCACCAGATAAGCCACCAAGCTTCCTCCAGTGCAAGAAGAGGACCATGACATGCCACTGCTCACTCCTGGTCCCATTCCTTAGGCCCCGCGTGTGTCTGTGCGTGGATACATGTTCAGCTGATGAGCTGCTCCCATGTGTCAGGCAATGGCAGGCAAGATTCTGAGCCTTTGGAAATCGGTCCAGGCCTACAGCTGGTGGCTGACCTTGGGGGCAGCTCATGCTTCCAGGGACAACTTGCGAGCGGGCCACAAGACTGATGAATCACAGGGCTGGTGGCCACAGCAGACTGCTCTGGACAGTCCACACCTTGCGGGACCCTCTCCTGTCCCATGAGCAACGCACCAAGCTGAAACACCCCTCATAAGACAGCAGCTCAAACCAGAGAAATTAAAAAGACTCCTCAGATTTTGTGCTGCATTAGCATCTGCCAATCTGTATGGAAAAGCAAGAAAAGCCAAATTCTTTCTGCCTGTCTTGACAGCAGCCTGGGAAATCCTGACTTCTGAGAAGCTGAATATCCAGGACTGCCTTTGGTGAATCTGTCAAGGACCTCACTCTCCGGGACAGCCCTGACAGGGACTGATCTCTCAGGGCTTCTCAATCTCCCTTGACAAGGCACAGGCTCTGTCTTTTAACTTTGCCGTTTATTATTTTAAGAACTCCTTGCTCAGCTCAGGTAATTACAAGGATCCTGCCACCTGCCTGTTCATTCTTGCTGGTCGTGATATCAATGAAGCATCATATATTAATGTGAGAGAGTGACACTGCCTTATTTGTATTCATCTCTATATTAAATTAGGCTGTAGATCCATCTATGACTTTCGGCAAGAAGCCACTGCAGAGCCTCTGCATGTTTCCTGGGAGACGTATCCCCATATGTTATACTAAAGAAGAGAGCTAGCCTGGAGGGTGAGGTGTTCACCTGGGACCGAAGCAATGCAGTCCTTGTTCTGCCCCCAGCCCTACGGCCTAAGCTCGGGTGAATTAATTAAGCACTCTCCCTTCCTTGTATAGGTGATAAAAGAATTGTTTTACCCAGCAGCAGCACTGGAGAATAAAGGCAAGTGGGACTACACAGGGCTGCAATCCTTCAGAAACGGGGGACCCACAAATATCACAGATACACACTTACTGAGCTGTTGCACCACGTTCATACGCTCATACCCACTTTGTTCACATGCAACTCTGTTTTGACAGGTTGTTTTAGGCCTTTTTTGCCCTAGCGTTAATCAGCTTACCAGCATCCACTTGTTTTGTTTGCTGCTGCAAACCATTCCCGAGCCTGCCTGGCAGTACTTGGAGGGCTCATTTTCACCAGCACCAATCCCACAGCAAAACACAGGGTTGTGCCTGAGCTAAGAAGTATGGACTAGAAATCCCACAGCCACGACCTGCTATGGTTTAGACGGTGATGAGTTCCTGGTGGCGCTTTGACCCACTCCGTAATTCAGACGCAGAATCAGCCAAGCAGGTCCAGCAGGAGGCTGCCAGTCAGTCCTCAAACGCTGGAGGCTCCCAGCCCTCACCAGTGGGACGTTTTTCCTGGTGTCTCAATTGCATCTTCCTGGCTGCAGCCTTCACTCATGTCTGAAGTCCGCCCACATGACTTCTGGCCACATCCTTCCACGCTGTGGGCCTTTTGGGGATACTCTTCCAATGCATTTCACACCTTCTCTGAGGTCATTTCATCTCGACCAAATCTCCCTCGCCTGCTCAGTAAAGTGTCCCACGAACTGGGCTCACGATCTTTCCTGTCCCTGAAGAAGACAAATCCTGCCAGAAGGGATGGCAGTGTTTCTGCCAGCTCTGGAGGCAGCACCTCGAGGATGCAGGCAGAGCGGAGGCAGGTTCTCCCTGTCGCAAGGCAGCCCCCAGCACCCAGCAGCGTTTGGCCACCAGGAAAAACAGCAAAGGGAGCGCTAAAGGTGACGCCTGTGACTCAGAGGCTGCAGCCTTTGTGCTGTTTGAAAGGTCATGACCAAACAGAAGGTGGGAAATAGCAACTGCGTGTTTAATATTCTGCACACATTTTCTCTTGGTGTTAAGCATATCAGCCCTATACCAAGTGTAATGAAGACATAAGTCAGGAAGGAATTTCTTAAGATAATTACTGCCATCTTCCAGCGGTGTCTACAAAGAGAGGAACTGCCTGACCATCAGGACCTGCAAGTTAATTTTCACAAAACTGCCCTTGTTTTAGGCACTATTACATCCTACCTGCGATGAGAAAATCAATCAATCAGAACCAAATAATCATTAGCTGCAAATCAAATACAGCAGAGATCACAGCGTATACTTTTCCCCCTTGCTGCTCCCCCCAGCAATCATCTGCCAGACTCGGACATGAACCTGAGTCAATCACGCTTATTCCCACTTTACAATCCCTGGAGGGATCAGAAACATCGGTGAGAGCAACATCTCCGGATGTTTCGTGAGGAGCTGGGGTCTGAAAGCTGCAGAGGCATGCAGAACCGCAACAAAGCCAAAGGTCTCCACGCTGCCTGGAGCAGTCTCCTGCTCCACAGCTGGGACAGCCCCATTGTGCAGGTGAAGGACAGGAGAGGCTGGCTGCAGAACAGCCAGGCAAACGCACGAGGGACTATCTCATGACAGCACAGCAGGAGTCCCTGATCCCATGTCCCCTCCTGAAAAATCCCATGCTGAAATTTTAGACAGATTCCTGCATGGAAAGCCACCGCTGCCTGTGCAGCCTTCCTGGAAAGCCGGCAGGCAGTTGACATCAGCCGAAGGCTCCTGTGCTGGGACTAGCATCACAGTAGGATGTTCTGCACCTGTAGGATGTCCTGCACCTGTGCTAGGGAGCAGATGGAGACACCCCCTTCCTATACCCCAATGGTGGTGTCTCTCTGCTGTTGACATGCTGGGGTCGTGGCATGTCCCAACATCCCAGGACACTATGGGTATCCAGCTCAGTCCCCTGACCATAATCTCCACTCAGTACCTCCTGGCAAAGACACCAGAGTCCCGCAATGTAGCACTCAGGCTTGCTGGGGGCTTTGACCAATACGAAACACCCCCCCGTCTGAACTTAAAAATAAGTGAAACATAAAATATGAGCATGGCTCAGGGCAAAAAGAATCCAGGCCTTAAAATACGTCTCTCCTGAAGCCAGTAATTGCCAAGCAGCTCTGATCTAATGGACTCACTGGGAGGAAAGCTTCCATGCAATTACCAGGCCCCTAATTTTACCACTGGTTAGCCATTCTCTGCAGAGTTCAACCGTCGCTCTGGCTCCCGATTCGTACATTGTGGACCAACTCAATTTATTCTCATTATTTCCCCAAGAATATTTGCTTTTTTAAGCAGCTCTTGATATTTTCATTACTGCGGCAGCAATCAGTCTCTGTGACATTCTCAGAATGGAAACAGTGGACACTCTCCAAACCTCAGGACAAAGCCAAAAATATTTCCCTGCTCAACTGGTACTCATAATTGTCCATGAGTTATTCAGATCAGCGTGTCTTTTTAGCTCAGAATCCCACAGAGCCAAGGCAGCAGGACCCTGAACACCTGCATTTGCAGACGTCTCCTGGACGGCAGACAACTCTGTGCAGGACTCGCAGCAGAACTCAAGGACAGCTGTAGACACGGTACAGGAAGGCTTCCACATTTCCCCATCTCCTCACACTGGCCAGTTCTTGTCAGACACAAAAAGAGATTTTGTGATTTCCCTTGCTTTTACACTGCAAATGATTTAAGAAAAAAATCCTACCAATGGTAAGTCCACAGTATTGATCTGTGTGTGAATTTTGACAGAGAAAACTTGACCTCAAAAGGTGAAGGTGTTCAGAGATGATATCGTGGTTTCGGCTGAATTTACCAAAACCGGACCGACAGATGGCCCTCCCTCCCCCTCACCCCCCCCAAAAGAGGAGAGAGGAAGAGAAAGAGATAAGGAGATTTAGAAGTTTAGAATGAACTAAACTACTTTAATGAAGAATTAATATTAAAATAAAAATAAAGAAGAAAATAATGAAATAGATACAGTATATACAAAACCGTATCAAGCTCCCAGGATGACTGTCACGTCACCGGCAGGCACTGGGGAAGTCCCAGACTGGGCTCAGCGACAGATGGGAACTGGGTTCCAGCTCTGGAGTCAGGAACACATGGATCGGGATCAAAGGCAGACGAACAGAGTCCTCTCTGGACGTCGGCCATCGCAGGAAGGGGCTGACCCTTTGATCCCTCAGCTTTTATACTGAGCGTGGGGCAGATGGGATGGAATACCCTAGTTGGTCAGGTTTGGGTCACCTCTCCTGTCCGCTCCTCCCCACCGATGTGACCCCTCTACGTTTTTTCCATTTCCGACCCTCTAATGGGGCAAATAACAAAAATGGGCTGCCCTTGGTTGTTATAGCAATAAGTATAAGCAAGGGCCTCTCTGCTCACCATCCCTTGGCACGGAGCACAAACATTGGGCTTATCACTCTGAGAACGAGCAGTTTTCTCCACAATATGCCGTTAATTTCAGAGAGTTAGAGGAGGCCTGGCTAGGATGTAAAGTTACAGAACAGAAAATTGGTTCGGTTTTACTTCAAACCGGGACAGATGATTAGGAACTAGACTTGATGCTGAGGAGAATCAATTTTGAACTCTTCTGATTGCCTCCCCTAGTTGTATCCTATTATTGAACGTAGCTCTGTGAAGTAAGGTTTTGAAATGCTAATATAAAAAAATCACAGCAACTTCTATGATGGCCAGACCAGTCCAGGATCATTCACCATCCAGACAGCAATCCTGGCACCTGATCTGCCCATAACACCAGTCCCCATCACATCTTCCTGAAGCAAAATGATGGTTTTCTATCAACACTGTCATGTTGTCCCTGGGCTTGAGAGGAGCTTCCTATAAACATCTCGCCAATGCCAAACCCTTCCTGTGCCCACACAGCCCATAAATCGCTCATTACGTGTTAAGCAGCTGGCTTCTTGTGTCCACGTTACTGATCCGTCACGGTTTCCTTGTGCTTTCCTGTCTGCCTGCCCAGTCCCTCCTGTTGTCTCCTGTCATAGACTCTGCTAATCAGCTTTCAGGCTCAAGAGCTATGTTCTGGCTCTGTATTTGTGCCACACACAGTACCATGGAGTTTTAATCCACAACTGAGACTGCTAGGTGCTATCACAACAGCAACAAGGACTTTATGAGGGAAAAAACCAACATCAGTAGGTCCAATCTCACTGGCCTCACTGTGCGGTTTCTGGTTTGACTTAGATGCAGATGCCAGGCCCCCGACACCACAAAGTCTAGGCTTGCATGCCTCACCAGACAGAAATGACGCAAGCAGCCCTGCTTCAAGCTAAACATTTATTAGCCACTTTGCTAAACCGGTGCCCAGTGCAGGAATACTGATTTCATGCAGGCTGCTAGCCCAGTTCTGGGAAATAAAGTTACTTTGGGAATGACAAAATGCTGGCAGAGCTCATCAGACCTCTGCCAAAGGAGACCGAAAGGGTTATGGTGTAACAGGTACCTCTGACAGAACTTATTCACCACGCACAGGTTGATGCTATGCAGCAGCATCGTGGAGAGAAGGCACGACACTCACAGAGAACAGGACAAAGTCACACAGAATCACAGAATCACATGGGGTTGGAAGGGACCTCTGGAGATCATCTAGTCCAAACCCCCTGCCAAAGCAGGTCCACCCAGAGCAGGTCCCACAGGAACGTGTCCAGGTGGCGTTTGAATGTCTGCAGAGAAGGAGACTCCACCACCTCCCTGGGCAGCCTCTTCCAGGGCTCTGCCACCCTCAAAGTGAAGAAGTTCCTCCCCATGTTTAGGTGGAACTTCTTATATTCCTTCAGTCACCTTCAGCATTTTCTGATTAACAAACAGACTGTGTGATTAACACAAACCATGTTTGCTTACACAATGGCTAAAAATTTGCTATAAATCATCAAGTCCCTGATTCCCCAGATAACACAACTTGTGTTAAAGGGGGAGTCGGAGAGGAATCTAATTTGTTTTATCACTCTGTCCCGGTTTGAGGCAAAACAGAACTAATTTTCTGTTCAGTAATTTTATTTTTTTAGCTGGGCCTCTTCTAACTAACTAAATTCTGAAATTAACAGCATATTGTTCAGAAACTGTTCACTCTCACAGTGATAAGACCTGATAATACCAAGGAATGGTGTGCAGGGAGGCCCCTGCTTATACTCCTTGCTACAACAACCAAGGTCAGGTAAATTTGTTATTTGCCCCATTGGAGGGTCGGAAGCGGAAAAGCGTGGAGAGGTCACACCTGTGGGGAGGAGTGGACAGGAGAGGTGACCCAAACCTGACCAACAGGGTATTCCATCCCATCTGCCCCACGCTCAGTATAAAAGCTGAGGGATCAAAGGGTCAATTTGATGAAGCTCTCTTCCTTCAATGGCCGATGTCTAAGGAGGACCCTGTCTGTTCGTCTACCTTTGATCCCGATCTGAGCATTCCTGACTCCAGATCCGGAATCCAGCTCCTGTCCATCACCGAGTCCAGCCTGGGACTTTCCCCAGTGCCTGCTGGTGATGTGATCATCATCCTGGGAGCTTGATACGGTTTTGTATATACTGTATACTTTTTTTTTTCTTTTTTTTTTCCTTTTTTCCCCCTTTTTTATTATTATTATTTCATTATTTATTAATATTTTCATTAAAGTAGTTTATTTTTTTCTAAACACATAAATCTCTCTTATCTCTTCCTCTCCTCTCTTTTCCTTAGAGGGAGGGATGGGCCATCTGTCGTTCTGACTGGTCAATCTGGTCCAAACCACAACACGCTCAGAGTCGCCCTGTTGTCTGCCAGTGCCAAACATCCCAGCTGGAAAACCCCAGGGAAAAGGAGCACTCTGCCGCTTTTACAGTGGGTCAACTCTGTTTGCTCTGTTAAAACACAAAGGATGATGCAAGAGGCAGAGACACCCGTTCAGCTGCCTGCCCGTACAGCAGCAGGGAAGGAGCTGAGACAGCGGGTAACTTCTGCTGCTTGCCCTGTGGCTGGGAGCACCCTCTTTATTCTGGGGACGCAGAAGGACTTCCCTAGCGCGTGCAGAAAGGCTGCAGCCTCTCCACTTGGAGGACCCTCGGGCAGCATCTCTATATTAACTGATGCCTCTCTGTCCTGAAACTCCACCAACATCCTTCTGCCCTGTCTGCAGTCTAAAATGCTTACTGACTGCCCGGCTCTCTGTAGGACAGCGGGAACGACACCGCCAGCATCCTCCCTCTGCTCTTCTAATACTTGGGGTTTCACGTACACATGACCATGCCAGCAGCTCTATGTTCCCATCAGGACCACAGCCACGACTTCTGGGACAAATTCTGTCTTCAGTGGAAGTCTCAGTGATGGATCCTTGTCTGGCTCATTACTCTGTCCCTTTCTTGCTTTCAAGTCTGCAACACACTTTTATCAGTGAAAGACCAGGCTCACAGTCACTAGAAAACATTGCCAGCACGAAAAAAATATTGTCTACCACGCTACAAGAGCAGCGTACAGTCCCAACAGTTGCCATGAAGTTCTCTGTAAGCTACTTTTCCACAGTTTTACATGTTTTCCACCAACAGCCACAAACCAATGAAGAAAAAACCAAACATTCCAACTCTCCCCTCCCAAAACTCCTCCACAACCCAGAAGAAAGAGAAAAAAGCTCATGAACGCAATCATCAAGCCAAAGGTCAGTAACGACTCCAGTCTGAACTACTTGTTGTCAGTGAAATTAAAGCTTAAAAGATTAAGAAGCATGCAAGCTAACTGTGGGACAGAACTTGTTTAAAAATAGATGACAAAAGTCCCAGTCTCTTCAATAAACAATGTCCTACCTGGTTATTAAATCTCTGTTCAGTTTCCTTGTCTCAGCTCTTCGCTGCTTGTAACACCTATTTCTTAGGTATATTTTCATCTTGACATAAAACTGAGCGCAAGTCAGCTGCTGATTCTGAGAGGCGTCCCCAGCTTACACAGGGGTTTACTGTAACTTGGACAGAAAAGAGCCTTCAGAATTTAGTTTATTTTCTCAGGGAAAAGAATACCGCTGGAGCAGGAGGGGGCAGGTCAGATGGGTCGAGGTGGTCTTTTTTTACTCCAGTATACTGCGGAATGACACCTGGACACCAACTAGATGCCTTGACAGAAGAAGCGACTGGAAGAGACTCTAAAAACCTAAGAACGTCTCTGGCACAACCCAGCATCCACGGTCCCCTGCTCCACTCAGAGCATCCTGTCTTGCTCCAGGGAAAGGTGAAATAGAGAAACTAGAACTCAAATGAAAAACACAGCAATTAAATGGTAATTAACAAATCAAGCTATGCAGATCAAAAATTGCTGTTTAATGCTGGAGTGACTTGCAACTCATGGTTATACTGCTTTCACTTAAGCACTTTTCACTAACCTCTTCTCATCCTTCATCCTCTTCTGCAACGCTGCAAAAGGCTGCGGTTTAGTGCTGGATGAGGGCAGAGGAGGACTGGATGACGTGCAGGAGAGAGCAGCAGAGCTGCAGAAAAGAGAAGAATCTGGACGGAGGAATTTTGAAAACTGAACAAACTCTGCTTGTGCTGGCTTGAATGAGAGCTGAATTAAGCAAGCGTTGACTGCTTCCGAGAATCCCACATCCTTGCCGCCAAGCACGACAAGAGGGCAGTGGAAGGAGGGGAGACTTTGTGAAGCACAAACATGGGAGAGAAGACTGAACTTCCATTTGAAGGGCTGCATCTGCTACCATCTTGCAGCATTCTCTTACTTTCTTGTACCCTCTCTTTTGGCCAGTAGAAAGCAAAACAGCCACAGCAGCTAAATAAACAATGCTTGGGTTATATGACTTAGCTGCACAGTTGAAAGAATATGTATTAGTGTCACAGGCATGCGGACAACCAAGGAAACAGCTACAGACACATCCAACCTGCACTACATCAGCATTTGAGGAATGAGGACAGTTCTTAAGATATTTTCATATGATAAAACCATCTACGGCTTATAGGTTGCACCTACTGCCTAAGGCAAATCTTCCTTGGTGTGTGTGTGTGCGTGTAAAACATCAGCAGAATAATGCAACATGATGCAAGAAGAAGGAAAAGCTTCTAAGGTTCACTGCCACAGCCACGTGGGCTGCATTCAGCCATCCACAAGGGTAAACTTTATATGCCTTGGTCAGAGATTTCAAAACGCACCAGAGGTTGAGTTCTTCAGCTTCCAGAGTCCCAGTCTGAGATATTTTAAAAAGAGATCTGATTTTCCAAGTGTGGATGCTAGTTTAGAAAATCCAGCCTTTCCAGGCAGTTGGTTTGGCCATCAAAAACACAGGCTGCCTGCATCGATTGTCACTTTTTGAAAAGTGGTCCTCCTGTGCCAAGGATAAAGACCTCAGGAAATTTCATCACTCATATCAGTGAGAGAAAAGAGAAATGAAAAAAAATTAAATCCCTCCAGTCCAGAATCCTCACTGGTGATTCGCAAAGTGTCATCAACACTAGTTGGAAGAGAAAATCAAGTCACTTTCAGGCTACTGAAACACACATTTCTACTTTTTAGTAACAAGCCATGGCACAACTATTTTTTATATAATCTAGAGCCACCTTGGTTCTGAAATGAATAAAAAAACACCAGCTCTTCAGGGGCTGATGGGTAGAGGCGTCTCTGGCTTATACTGGATTCGAAACTTTTTCAAATTTTCAGCACTGTTTAAAAAAAAATAAGGCAGACAAAGGGTTTCTAATACTTAACACTAACAAAAATGTCTTTATGATTGTTTAAAGCAATTTTGCTTGTTTGCAGTTGTTAATCCTTCCCCAGAGTGTGTAACACACACAACTTGAGCTCTGGGCTGGCGAACGACAGCCGCATGGTTAATCTCCCCAATCTGTTGACATTATTCAAACCAATCCATTTTCCAGCCCAACTTGGTCCTTTCTGGCTGGGCCACAAAGCAAAAAGGAGCACAATGATACATTAAAGCTGATTTTCATCTACATCAACTGTTTTTTAGCACGAGAGTAGCTCTTTAGGGGCATTACAACACTACCACAGTTATTTGGAAAGCCCTAAAGTGAGACGTAAGAGCAGACGGTATAAATAAGTTGTGTGGCTTTTAGACACCCATCTTGCAAGCAGCTCAGTCTGCAGAAATGAGCTTGGCTGCGATTGCTTGCAGGACGCGGGCTCCAGCTACCAAGGTGGTAAATTCCGTAAAATTTCAAAATTAAATACATAAATAAAGAAACGAAGTGGAAGCTTTTCTAATTACTGCCTTGCTTGAGGGTTTCTGGCAGCCTGCTCCCAAGCTACTTCAGACTGACTGCTAAGCATTAAGCACTTTTCCCCCTCCCACAGTACCAGTTCCCAGCAGCACCTTCCCACGTGAGCCAGGGCAAAAGCCAGGCAGTGTTCAGCCGTGGACCAGCGGAACGTGAGTAGGTGCCTACAGGCAGGGTGGCCAAGATGTCCATGGCCCTTAACACCGATTTCCAGCAGGCTCTGAGAGTGGACCGGGAAAGCTCCTACTCCAAAGGCAGAGGTGACAAGCACCATAGTAGTGTGCCGAATCGAGATGCAGCATAGCCTGAGACCTGCTGGGCGTTTGAAGCAAGGAGAGCAGGTGGGCATGGGGGAGCTTCCCATTTTAGACTTGCCATGCTGGGTAATGGACCCTTCTTGTAGGCACTTTAATGACTTCAGAGATGCGTCCAGATGGAAGCCTCTTGCGGTGGCTGCGACTCTGCTGGGATTACAAACCAGGGGTGGTGGGATCCTCTAGCCATGGGCAGACTAAGGGCAGATACGTTGCAAACACTCCGGAATGAACTGCCCGTGGGGTATACCAAGTCTGCAGCTTGCAGAGGAGATGAAAACAGCGAAAAATGTGATTGCCCTGGCTCTAGAGCAGGCTCCTGTACCTTCAAAAGTGCCTCCCTGGCATGGATAAGGTTAGCCAGGTGGTTTCAGGTCAAGGAGCCACAGAGCAGAAGAGTGAGGAGAGGAGAGGGTATCTAGACCACAGTGAGTCTGGGGCAAAGCTGGATGCTTGAGAGAGACAGCTATGGGGTAGAACCATGATCCAGGGGAAAAATCTGTCTGGAGAAAGCTTTGCTCTCAAGCCTCAAGAAACTGTGCGTAGGGGGAGGAGGCTAGGAGACAAACTGAATGGAAAGAAACCTGGAGAGTCTGGGTGCTTAAAAGGAACATCATCATGCTAGCAAAAGCAAGCACTAAATGTTAGGAGATGAGGTAGTTATGTCACTTGCTTAATTCAGGTCAAGAACAAGCCTAGGGATAAAGCCAGGGCTGATGACAGGGGTGTTTTGTTGTCTGTTCCCTTACAGAAGGTGGAACATGAGCTGGGACCTAGAAGAAGAAAAGGGTCTTGTATGGCTAAAGCAGCTGAACGCTCCCAAGGAGAGATGGCCTGTATGGACATTGAGATGTCCACTTAAACCAAGGTCAGCCCAGCAAGGAAACCCTTGTGCAATGCTGAGGTGGAGCAGCACGAGCAACATCTGGAGTCAGAGGGAGCTGCCCTCTGAACAAAGAACATGCCACAGGATACCATACATTCAGGGGAAAAAGCGGGACCATGTCAGCTCTAATTGGCCCCTAAAATGACAAGTTATTCTTTTGTATTTAATCTCTCTGTGCTTTGTTTCCCCATCTTTAAGACA